>NC_140947.1:19537343-19974843 GCF_014529385.1 Adiantum capillus-veneris
AAAAAGAAGAGGAGCTCTATGACTCTGTAGAACACTTGAAGCTTCAAGAAGATTTTGACAATGGAAATCTAAACAACCCAGTAGGTGATATGAACAACACTTTAACAAATGCACGGTTTTATGATTATCGAGATCAAAGACCCAGGAAGCAATGCCACCGCTACAAGAATAAAGTGTTGATTCCAAAATATCTGGTGAAAACGCAACTGCAAAACAGGCATCCTCCTTTGTGACTCCCATACATGAAGAAAAGACCCAACCAAGAAGAACACAACCATGTTAACAAGCTAACAACACGCTAATCAATTGGTTGGAAAAGCCCTCAGAGAAATAGCAAACAAATTGTAACTTTCCATAATCAGCCAAACCACAAAGGGAAAGTGCTCGCATGCAACATTGCTGAGGATATCAGCGATAGTGATGATTCTTATGACATCCCCTACCATAAACTCAGGTCTTCATTGTCATTAGGAGCTTTCATAACAAGCAAAGAAGGCCAAAAGAGAAGAACAATAAGTAGTAACCAAAAAGTTCAACAAATCTGGATACCAAAGAGTTAGCTCGACCAAAAACAAGTATGGATTAAGAATATGAAGATCTTTGATGAAAAATCACAAGATCCAACACCAAAAGGAAATCAATCAAAGTGTGCAAGAACGGCTAAGAAAAGAACAAAGTTGGAAGCTTTTACAAATCAGATTTGGGTTCCAAAGAGTTGATTCAATCACAAAGAAGTGAAGAGTTTATTTGGAATCAAAAATAGTAAAATATCAACTCCCAAAGTCTTGAATCTCATCCTCAACCAAGAGTACAAGGGCTGAAGCAAAGACCGCTGCTAACTCACACAATGACAAGGTGTATCCCAAAGAAGTCTCTTCAAACACCAACAAAGCGGGGACGAGTATGGGTTCCCAAGCAAGCAGCATCAACAAAAGAGCCAGTAATCACAAAGAAGTGGGTCCCAAAGGAAACCAATAAAACTATTGTCACTGCACCGTCGCTTGAATTCTTCAATTCCTCCTACAGTTACAATACAATTGGAATAGAGCAAGTCGCTCACCTCAAGCTAGAACCCACTGCTAAGGAACAATGCCAAATATGACAACCAACCACAAGGCTAAAATGGATCCCAAATAAGCATCAACAGATAAGTAAGCCTTCAAAAAAAAAAAGCTCTACAACCTCCAATCAAACAAATGACACACGAGCTTCAAAGACCAGCACATTGCTACAAATGCCAATAAGCAAATTTCTTATACCCACATCTTGTACATCATAAATTTTTTTCATGCATTGATTGTGTATGCATAATAGGGCTACATTACAAGGCTTGCATAGGCACAATTTTTGAATGCCCAAGCATAACACATACCCTTAGCGATACCCTTGTCGTCAAGGAGGACTCTAGGAGGCATTGTTATGGCATAAGCCGCACATTGCGGTCTTGCGGATGTCTGGTCATTGTGGACTAGGAGTCATGCGCTTTGGGACAATTCTTCATGGGATATCATGAGACAGGACAGGGTTTTGCACCGTTCTCGATCTGCACTAGAGCAGTGGGTGTATTTGGGGGGGCATACTAGTCTTTGTAGATACCTTTTTTCATGCAATCAATACATCCTTCTCATGTAATTTTGTGTTATGCTACATATCAATGAAGAAGACGGTGTTTTGTTCCTGTGTATTGTCTTCTATTCTGCCTTCATATATCTTAATGTTTATATGCTGTAAGGCAGCGTGAGTGTATCCATTTTCGTAGTGCTTATTGCTCCATGGCAATTAATTAGGCATTACATCTGGTGACCACGATGTGCGATGAGCGACATGCTGTGGACATGCATGCACACTAGGTTGTAGGGTCCTCCTAACCTTTTGGTTCCAATTTTGGGGAGACATTGGCGGTGGTTCGGATAAATTTGTTTTTTCTACACCACAGGCTGAGGAACATGTGTCTCCGTCGCCAAGCCCGATGAGTGGGAGGCGTATTCGGTGTGCGCGGTGTACTCCACGTAGTCAGTCATGTCCTCCTGCCGTGCGCTCTTCCTCACCCACTCATGTTGCTCCACCACCGACTCCGATAAGCAGTCCCGGGTTTCACCGCCATCGTCCTCGCCTCCTATTGTTTGGTGAAAGAATCGGAGGAAGCACCTCAAAAAAAATCCCAGCATCAAGGGAAAGGTGTTCCATCCAGATCGGTGGAATCTTTTGCGGTTGTTAAAAGTCTAAAGGAACTGTGGTGTACTCAATGCCAAAATCCAGGACATGCCGCTCAAGAGTGTGCAATGAATCAAAAATGGTGTGCGATTTTCACAGCCAACACTCATAATACATTGGAATGTTATTGCAATGGTCGTGGTCGTAGGAGTCAGGATTCTTCTACATGGCAGACACAACAGTCATGGACAAGAGCCTACAGTGGGAATGGCTCACGTTCATACATCTGAGGTGCCCTTTCAAGGACAAGCAAGTGGATGGGGTCAAGGAGGGGGTCACGGTCGCGAAAGAGGTGGCCGAGATCCTAATCAACCCAAGACCTACCTTTTCTATTTGGGAGATGGGCATTGGCGGTCCAAGTGTTCAGACGCTATCGAGTTTGATCAGAAGAAATAGTAACGTGCTGCTAGAAAGCAGCCAAGTGTGGCTATGGTTCACAGGTAGGATTAATATATTATTTTGGGGAGACCATCGTTACGTCAAGCCAGGGTAAAGCATAATTGGGAGGCAAATATGCTTACAGTTAAAAAGGGTTGCAGGAAAGTTTGGGTGATGTTGGGAACATGCAGACAACCAGTTCAGGTAGCATGGCCTATGATAGCAGAGACAGTGAATATGGTAGATGCATTAAAAGAGGATGAAGAGGAGCAATTCTTGAAGACTAACCTAGATTTAGTTTCTCTCTATCTTGCAGATGTTTCTATGATTTTTGGAGGGGAAATCTTTAGGGGTCCCAGGAATAGTAGAGCCACGGGGGTAAGAAAAAGTCTTGCCTCTTCCCAAATCATTGGAGGAAGTTATTAGTCAAGAACGTGATTGAAGCACAGATGAGTAAGTTAACAAGGGTCAAGGAAGATGAACTAGAGATGATCTTTTAGGAGATCAAGTAGAGTCTCAGTCATTCATATTAATAAACATCTTGAGGCAAGTTTTTGACAAGACTTGATTAATTTGTTGACAGAATTCAAGGATGTTTTTGCATGGGAGTATGCGGACATGAAAGGATTGGATCCAAAGTTCTATCAGCATACGATCCATTTAAAATCAGATGCAGTTCCAATGAAGCAGCATTCATATAGGATGAATCCGAATGTAGTGAAGCAAATCAAGGTGGAGATTGATCGTCTGTTGCAAGTGGGTTTTATTACCCCTATTGACAATCATGGATGGTATTCTCCTATTGTGGTGGTACCAAAGAAAAACAAGCAAATTCGCATTTGTGTGGATTATAGGAAGCTGAATGCAGCTACTATTCCGGATCCTTTTCCTCTTCCATTTCTGGATTCTATTTTGGATGATGTGGCAGAGCACGAAATGTATTCTTTTTTGAATGGGTTCAGTGGATATAACCAAATTCGGATGCCTGTAGGTGATCAGGCTAAAATAGCTTTTCTTACAGCATGGGGTGTTTTTGCATGCACAGTAATGTGGTTTGGATTACGGAATGCGCCCTCAACTTTTCAAAGGGATATGTTTCAAATTTTTGGTCCCTATTTGACGGATTTTATGTGAATCTTTCTGGATGATCTTAGTGTCTTTGGAGCGCAATTAGAGCATTTGAAGCAATTGCGGTTATGTTTCATTAAATATTGAGAGGTGAAATATAGTTTAAATCCTCTAAAATGTGCATTCGTAGTGCGAAGTGAGAGATTATTGGGTCATGTAATTTCTGAAGAAGGCATTTCAGTCAATCCGAATAAAATAGCCGCAATAAGCACCTCCATTGGTGAATTCGAAGCAGTGTGCAGTATTTCTGGGCCAAGCTCGTTGGCATGGGAGGCATTTGAGGTTTGTCACGCATTTGGCAATCCCCATTAATCAGGCAGTGCATGCCAAAGATTTTGAATGGATGCAAGAATGTCATGTGGCCTTTTGAAGATTAAAAGTTTAGCTGTTCAAAGCTCCAATCATGATCCCTCCGAATTGGGGTCTAGATTTTTGTGTTTTTGTGGATGCTTCTGACAGGGCTATTGGCAGTGTGCTGATGCAGGAACAAACTCAACGGTGGTTTTGGTTGTCTATTATGCCAGCAGACGATTATCATCCGCAGAAAAAATTATTCAATGACAGAAACAAAATGTTTAGGGATGATTCACTTGGTGAAAAAGTTTCGTCATTATCTGTTGGGCCGGCGGTTTTTCTTTCATGTGGATCATTTGGCTCTTTTATACCTAGTGCGCCAACAGAATTTGACAGGAAGATTGGCTCGGTGGGTGCTCTTGTTACAAGAATTTGATTTTGAGGTAATACATCGTCCAGGAGCCCAGCATGCGGTTGTTGATTACGTCTCCAGGCTAGATTCTAGCGAGCCCCCAACGGGGGTGGATGATGAATTTTCGGATGCATCTCTCTTTTTGACAAGAGCATTTGCGGATGACCTTACAGTTACGCAACCACCTAGGATGAGCCCTAGCATTCCATGGACCTGGTATGAGGAGATGTTCCATTTTCTTGACATTGGAGAAATGCCTTCATTCTTGTCCATAGATCAACGGTGCCAGATGGCTATTAGAAGCTTCAATTTTGAGATTGTCATGGGGAAGCTGTATTATTGTATGCTTGCGGATGTCTTGCTAAGATGTGTCCTACCACAGGAACAAGGATCTGTTCTGGAGGAGGTCCATACCGGCATTGGAGGGGGCCACTTTGCAGCTCTAAGCACGGCAAGGAAAGTGCTACAATCTGGATTATGGTGGCCAACATTGTTTCAAGATGCGAGGGGCTTTGTACAACATTGTGATGTGTGTCAGCGGTTGGGGCAACCTACTAAAATGTCAACAATGCCTTTACAGTCAGTATTACCCTTGGAGCCTTTTCAAAATTGGGGATTGAATTTTATTAGGCCTTTTAAACCAGTAGCAGCTAACACTGGTAATAGGTATATTTTGACGGACACGGATTATGCAATTAAATGGTTGGAAGCATGGCCTTTGAAAGATGATACAGTAGTTTCTGTTTGCTGGGTGCTTATATAAGGATGTTTTTTCCAGATATGGTTGTCCTATTGAGTTGGGTTAGTGATCGGGGTAGCCATTTCTTGAATAAGGTGATGGAGAGAATGTTACGATTTTACTTTGTGCTACACAAGAAATCTTCTCCATATTACCCTCACGTGAATGGGTAGGTTGAATCAACTAATAAGCAATTGGTTTGCATCTTGACAAAGCTAGTAAATATGCATAGAACGGATTGGGATGTCAAACTTCATTCCACATTATGGGCCTATCGTACAGCATATAAAGTGGCAACAGGACTAATTCCTTTCAAATTGGCATTTGGAATGGAGTCAATTACCCCACTGAAGCATGTGGTTCCAAGTTTGCGGATGCTTATTGCGGATAGGCTTCTCTCGGAAGATTCCATTGTTTATCGTTTGGATGTTTTGTAGGAATTAGATGAAGAGCGGTTGCACAGTTTTGTAGTGTTGCAAGATCTACAATCCCAGCGGAAGAAATGACTGGATCGCCCTAAAGCAAGGCTCAGTTGGTTCTGGTATTGAATTCCCACCTTGGGAAGATGCCCGGGAAGCTGAAATTATGGTGGTCTAGGCCGTTCTGGATTTTTAAGACATGTGGGCCTACCTCTTTTTATTTGGTTGACTTGCGGGGGGAGGTGATTTTTGTGCCAGTGAATGGGTTTCGACTGCACCATTATTTTTCACCTACCTTGATTCAGTGCCCCTTTGCTGTGGTACAAGAGCCGAAATCCGCCTTAATCATGATTGGGGATTCTTTAACATGCAATCTCGAAAAGCGGGAAAAGGGCTATGATGGTTGCAACACCGTGGCACAGCCTATTTTGAGAATTCTTTGTGAGTGGTTTTGTGCATGCACTACATACCTTATACTTTTCTTGCGTTATTTGCAGGGCTTTCACAAGGTTGCACTGCACTGTTCTTCTGTCCTTCTCTGTGCCTTCGCCACCATGACGGCCTCCTTGTTACAATGTATTCTGTTTACTCATGTGCAGCAGCTGGCTCTAAGAAGGGTGGACGCTTGGTTACAAGATTTGCGCCTACACATCTTTGCCATCCTCGATTGGAAGGGTATTCCAGTTCATCCGCAAGCCACGACATTGATTGAGCAGTTGGCTAATGGTGATATGGTGCAGGTTAACAATCAGCAGATTCAGCTGACAGCTGAAAGAATTTCAAGTTTTTGTTGCCTACCAAGCAATGGTGTTGTGCGAGCATCACACCTTATTCCTACTGTAGAGGCAGAGCTGGAGTTTGGCTTGAAAGTGAAGGGTGAATATAAGTTATCAGGGTTCATTAATGCAGTGATAAGAGATGCATATCGCTGGTTCTTGGAGGCAATTTGGTTGCAAGCCAAAACCTACACAATTTTTGCTAAAGCGCGTAATGTATTGCATTCAACCAACTTTGGCCAATGGCTTGGGCAACGATCACCCGAGAACGATTGCTAGTAGAATGTCAAAGAGTGGTGGGGCAGATGGGGCGTAGTACCCCAATGAATGCCAAGGTTGGGCAACTTCTTACTCTTTTGTTTCCCTTGCAGAAAGTTTTTCCTCTTGCCCTTCGCCCTCTGTGCCACTTTGAGGATGATCGATTTCTCACACGCAATACTACGAAGTTGGCACAGGCTCATAGTTCTACAGTGCTGGTCGTGGGGGTGTCTCAAACACCGGCTAGAATATTGGATGTGTCGGGTACTTCAACTACAGTAGTAGGCTCTGGTTCATAGGAGATGGCCACTATAGGGACATCAAGCCAAAAGCAAGGACGGGAGGAAGTCCTGCTTTCCACACCACCTCCTGCTGCAACATTATCTGTGATCAGTGGCAGACTGCCGGAGGATTCTGTAGTTGCGGGCTGGCGGCGAAGAATTCAGGAGCGGGCTCCAACTTCCCCTTTGGGTGGAACTGGCTCTGCGGGTGCGAACACTTCCTCGCAACCAAAAACTCCTGGTGTTAATATAGCAGCTGTCACAGTGGGGGAAACTATTCCAGCACCTCTACCCTGGGAGACAAGTGCCGCAAATCCCTCAGATCAGCTCCAGGCGGGCGGAGCATTTTTGCAGCACATTGCGGAGTCCCTGCGTTCGGTTTTGCAAGCTCTGAGGCACGCATTATCGAGCTCAAAACGTAGGTGGTTGCCTTGCAGGCTCGCAATGCGGAGCTAACAAGTCAAAATGCAACATTGGATAGTACAACCCGATAGTAGGCTGATGAAATACAAGCTCTCAGGGGGGCCAACTCTGTGTTTGTCGCTTCTGTTCAAGATGAGTTTCTTTGATTGCACACGCAAAATAGCCTGGCCACTTATTTAGCATCACATCCTGGTGATATGATGATCAATATGAATGATCTTGATGCCTTAGTAGTGGAAATACAGCAGGACCTACACAGTTTTTTGGAAGGTCAAATGCAGAGATGGAGGTCAAGGCTATCTGATGACACACTAACACAACAACCAACTCCACAAGTTGTGGTGAGCCAGCCTATGCTGCCAACTAATGAAAGAGGTAAGAACAATGTCCAAGAGGGTTTTGATCTTTCTGATTCGGCGAAAGCTACAGAAGAATGTGTTGAGGCCCAGGCTCATGTCTCTCGTTTGCAGCAAACGAGTGGTTCGTCATCTTCGTAAGGAGCGACGCAGAGTCTGTTTTTGGGCGGAGACACTAGCTCATTCTTTTTCACTCAGTCTCCCACCATGTCCACCTTTTTGGACTGCTCTAAACAGACATTTGGCTTGGTATTATCCTATTCATACACCTCTTGCCCCTTTACCACAGGCCCCTCAGTCTATTTTCCTTGCCAACGCAATTCATTCCAAGGGATCCTTGGCCGGAGCAGCCTAAGATAGATCCACAGCTGTTGGCAAAGGTTTATAGATCCCATCGGCAAGATTTTTGAGGATTTGGTTACATCGATATTTCCTCGTCACCAAAGCGGGAAGAGGAGCAGCAACCGGAGCCTTCAACACGGAGAGGCTAAAGGAGTGGGTTTGCGCAATCCACCGTGCGTGCTAGGTGTTACGGCATAAGCCGCACATTGCGGTCCTGCGGATGTATGGTCATTGCAGACTAGGAGTCATGCGGCTTTGGGACAGTTCTTCATGGGATATCATAAGACAGGATGGGGTTTTGCACCATTCCCAATCTGCACTGGAGCAGCAGGTGTATTTGGGGGGACATACCAGTCTTTGTAGATATCTTTTTTCATGCAATCAATACATCCTTCTCATGTAATTCTGTGTTCTGCTAGAAGACGGTGTTCTATTCGTGTGTATTGTCTTCTATTCTGCCTTCATATACCTTAATGTTTATATATTGTAAGGTAGCGTGAGGGTATCCATTCCCATAGTGCTTATTGCTCCATTGCTCCATAGTGCCAATATATATATATATATATATATATATATATATATATATATATATATAGAGAGAGAGAGAGAGAGAGAGAGAGAGAGAGAGAGAGAGAGAGAGGGGGGGGGGGGGGGGGGAAGAGAGAGAATTGGAAAGAAAGAGGTAGAGAGAGAGTGGTGAAGATAGAGGTAGAGAGAGAGATATAGATAGATAGATAGATAGATGGATACATTTTATTACTGTTTTTGAAGGTCAAATATAACCTATGGGACCAAAGTTAAATGTGATGTAGTATGTGTATGGCTCATGAGTGACTCTCAATGCTACAAAATTGTGGTGATGAGAGTCGCAGTGAGTACGGTTTCCTCTTTTAGAGAAGAACATGGTTTTGCAACTGGGGGCAATATGGGTGATGTAATGTATGAAGCGTGACCCACCGCATTTTGCCCAAGCCTTAATACATTGGTGTTGTAGAAAACCTTTATCCAGTTGGGAGTCAATTGAGGCATCATGTAGCAAGTATAATGCATCCCATCTCCCAAACCACTTCTTTATGTCTTGAATCCATCACGTGATCAAGATCTTTCTTGTATGCATCTTTTGAACTTTTTTGCTTGCTTCCCATGGAATTGTAGGAAAAGATATATTGAGAGAGAGAGAGAGAGAGAGAGAGAGAGAGAGACAGAGAGAGAGAAGAGGGGTGAGGAAGTGGCTTGTGGATAAAACGAGGGAAGAGAGAGAGAGAGAGAGAGAGAGAGAGAGAGAGAGAGAGAGAGAGAGAGAGGGGGGGGGGGGGGGGGGGAGTGACAATGGGGAAGAGAGAGAAGAGAGGGAGGGAGACAGAGCGATGAGGGGAGAAGATAGAGGTAGAGATTGACTTAGAGAGAGAGAGAGGTGCAAAGAGAGGGAGAAGAAAATATATATATATATATATATATATATATATATATATATATATATATATATATAGAGAGAGAGAGAGAGAGAGAGAGAGAGAGAGAGAGAGAGAGAGAGATAGATAGATAGATAAATTTTATTATCGTCCTCGGAGGTCAAATATGACCTATGGGACCGAAGTTACATGTGTTGTAGTATGTGTATGGCTGATGAGTGACTCTTGATGCTCTAAAATTGTGGTGATGAGAGTCGCAATGGAGAGCCCACACTTTGGCTGGGAGAGGAAAGTGTGGAGGTCTAAGTTATGGCTGAACATGTGAGAGAAGCAAGGTCGGATGTGACCAAAATCTGAGCACTCTAGTAGTGTGTGGTACTCAGACTCTCGAACTTGCAGTGAGCATAATGTGCACAGTCAATTTGACTCTTCTCCATTGCCCCAACACCCTATCTCTCATCAAAGGAAATGGGAGCTAAGCCAAATGGCTGTGATAGTGCGTACCGCTGACAAGGGGATAGGCTCAAGCATGTAAGTGTGAGTACGGTTTCCTCTTTCAGCAAAGAACATGGTTTTGTAGTTGGGGGCAATATGGATAGTGTAATGTATGGAGCGTGACCCACTGGATTTCTCCCAAGCCGTAATACATTGGCATTGTAGAAAAGATTCATTCACTTCGGACTCAATTGAAGCATCATGTAGCAAGTGTAATGCATCCCATCTCCCAAACCACTTATTTATGTCTTGCATCCATCGCGTGCTCAAGATCTTGCTTTTATGCGTCTTTTGAACTTTTTTCTTGCTTCCCATGCAATTATAGGAAGTCGATGTGAGGGGTTTTGCTTTATCATGTACTCCACAACCCTTTCCATGCCCATAACCTCAATTGGAAGACATCCCAAGGAGCATATATATGGTGTTTGTGTCTTCACTTGGAGAAAGTTTGTAAGAAAACACTTTTGGACATTCTCAAACTCTTTTCAAGTAGACTTTGAGATGCTCCCGCCCCACACTTCAACTCCATAAAGAAGAACCGGTGTCACCAATGCATCAAAAAGATACTTCTTGAGAACCCAACACTTGATGTTTCCCGCATTACACATGTTATCAAATTCATAATATGCTCTCTTTCCCGCTTCCAAATGATGCATAGCACATTCATGCAACTTGTGATTGGACAGAACCTCAAGGCCAAGGTACTTAAATATTTCAACAACCTCAAGTGTCTCATTGTTGTACACAATGCATGGCTTCTCCTTATGGTTGCTTTTCACAAGCATACCATTTGTTTTGGATTCATTCACAATCACCCCACTATGCAAGAAAAAGTTCTCAAGGACAGCCATAAGCTTATGTGCATCTTCTAAAGTGTGTGCTAGAAGCACTACATCATCTGCATACAACAAAAGCATGATTATCACATTGCAAATAGTGACCTCTTCAATGCCTTCTTCTTACATAAAGTCAAGTACCATTTGTTCCAATTGATTGATGCATAGACCAAAGAGATTTGGTGACCACAGACATCCTTGTTTAACCCCAATAGTGCTTACAAAAATTTCTGAAATTTCTCTTCCCATGCGCAATTGGCAAATCACCTTCTCATAGATTCGAGAAACCGCAAGCATAAACTCACTTGGCACTTGGAGTTCTTCCATCCTTCTCCACAAATTGTTACGTGGAATCATATCAAAGGCTTTCTTAAAGTCCACAAAACAACAATACAATTGCTTGCCTTTCAACCGACCTTCCTCCATGAGAACACGAAGAGTGACAAGATGATCAATGGTGCTATGGCATGGACAAAAACCCACTTGTCCCTTTGCACGCTTGTCATTATCTTCAGCCCAATCACTCAATTTTGTCTCCATTATGCACCCAAACAACTTTGCTATAAGAGACCTAATCATTATAGTTCGGTAGTTCTTTACATTCTTTACATCCCCTCCTTTATGCAAAGTCTCAACTCAATTAGTACTTCAATCATAAGGCATACCATGTTGAAGTGCAAGGTTGAACATATCACACATCCACTCATGAGTAAAATCTCCCGGCCATTTGATCATCTCCGGTTGGATACCTTGAAGATCTCCCGCTTTGCGAGTGGCCAACTTTTCAAGCCCACCGCATACATCCTCAATAGTAAAAAAAGAGGGCATACATGGGAGTGAACCCTAAAATGGCATTTTTTTCAGCATTTGCTTGCTCATATAATTGCCTACAATGTGTGTACATATCCACAAGACTCAAGTTACCAAAATTCTCAACCCGCTTGCCCCTCAAGATTCTCCAAAATCCTCCACATGCATGTGCCTTTTCGTGGACTTGAAAAAGTTGTTGCTTTGCTTCTCATCTTCTTCTCTTGTTTTGAATCAATGCCTTGTATGTATGCAAATGACTTTGATAGTTGTCTTTGTCCATAGTTGCATCAACTTTATCAAGGACTTTCGAGCATCTTGACTGTTAGAAGCTGGACACACCCTACGGAAATTGACTGCTCGGCAGATTATCATTTTTTGTAATTATTCATTTATTGAGAAAACCCGACATTTCACCTTGTAAATATTGGGGCTTACAGAAGTTTCCAGATTGTATCCCAATTTTTGACATTTAGATTGAGTAGATGGTTAATTTGGAACTTTAGGGTTTGAGAATTGTAAGGTATTTATACCACTTTTTGACCTTAATAAAAAACCCTTTGTCATTTTTAAAAGTTTGAAGCCTGTGAGTGAGCGTACTGTGTACGAGAGAGAGTGAGAGCTTCATCTTGACGCTACGTGTGCACCGGTGGTCGGAATCGAGTGCAGAGAGTGCAGCGTGTTGCCCCCAATGAGAGCTACACACCGATACCTACATTGTGCACGTACGGTCCGGTTTTGCGAGCTCCATCTACGAGCATCATCTGGTGATTCGGTGAGCATACGTTGTCCGATTTTGCATTGCGGCATATCCACGCGTTCGCATTGAGTAGAGATACACATTAGGCACTTTAGATTTTGAAAACAAAGACCTTCAAATTTCGGCCAGACATCCTACGTGATTTTGCATCGGATGTTTTGGGTGGGGATTTTGGTTCATAGACCTTAGGGAGAGCGACCTATTGGTGTCAGTAGGGTCTCCTTCAAGTTCTATGGTGTTTTGAGATTGTTTGATGGGTTTTCGGCTCTACAGAGCATTGTAGGAAGTTTCCTCTTATGCACTTCTGAAGGCTGTGACTTAGACATTAGGTAGAGACCTCTGTAGGAATTAGTTAAGATTCGGTTGAGTGTAGGGTGACACCCTATGCTTGCTTCCACGCGCGTGCGGGTCAAGCTTCGTCCTTAGCTGACAAATCTTCTTAGGTGAGTTCTCGTTGTGCTAAAGTCCGTCGCGGCGTATCCGTCCAATATTGGCGCCACTGTCGGGGACGAAAACCTTAGGTAGGTGACCGAGACTAGTCCTTGAGGATAGGGATTCTTTAGCTTGCCAAGAGTCTCGTTTTACATTTAGATAGGATCAGAGGGTGGAGGACTCTATAGGTCTTAGAGGGAGTCTAGGAAGCGTGTGTCTGGCCTAGATCCTTCGACTCAGGTAGATTTAGGTAGACTGAGATAGTTTTAAGTATTAGAAGAGTAGGAGTTGGAGTGGTAGAAGCGGTGAGAGGAGAGTTTGAGAGTCCGGAGAGGCCAGGAAGCAACCAAAACACCATTATCAACATTTCACATGATGAGTAGGAGTAGAGTAAGTAGGACATCATGATTCAGGATCTAGAGCACTTCATGCATGTATACTTACTTGGTAGATTCATCACAAGGTTGTAAAAGACGCAAAAAGATGCAAAAGCGTATTTGAAAGCTGAAGTGAAGTCTAAAAGTTACTATGAGTGTTTCTGATACAGCTGCAGAGCATCAAGAGCATTTCTGTCAGGACAAAATTTAATTTTAATCCAGGAGACATCCTACGCGTAGGATGTCTACAGGCTAATCTAGTGGGAATTTTGGAATTTTGAGTAGACCAGTGTGTTCAGAAGGTGGGGTTTACCCTATTTTCACCTGGAAAGTGGAAATGTGACCATATCTTGACAGGATAAGGCCAGATAGATTGAAATTGCCAGACATCCCACCCAAATTGTGCCAAAGCATTATTTTAAAACCAAAACCATAGGATGGCTGCATGAGCATGATCTGCATGATATATTGAGTGACTAAGAGAGGTTTCATCTCATTTGGGTGAGAAAATTGGGTTCTAAGCAGACTTTAGCACTTTTGACTGAAAAAGGCTAGAACAGCTAAGATTGGGGACTTTTAAAATCCAAACCAAAATCTAAGCATACTACTGGGTTGCTGACATCAAGGGGAAGCTATGGGTCAAGTCTGGGTCAAACAGGCCAAAAGACATCCTACGCGTAGAATGTCATTTGTGTGATTTTGCACTCCAAACCTAATTTTGAGCATACCAAAGTGATCTTCACCTCAAGGGGAGCATGTGCTTTGAATTTGAAGCCATTCTAGGCAAAAAGACATCCTATGCGTACGATGTCTAAAGCAAGAAATTGAAGCCAAATACTGACTGTGGGCATAGCAAGGTGTTGTATAGCCTGAGGCAAGCCTCCTAGTCAATTTTGGTCCAAATTGGAGTTGATTAGACTAATCAAGACCAACAGCAGGCTATCCGAACATATTTCTGATCCATTGACCAGCTTATAGGTGTCCAAATCAAAAAGTAAAAACAACTGTGGACTCGGCACATCAAGGGGAATTCATAGTGCAAGAATCCAGGCAAAACAGAGCAAGAGACATCCTACGCGTAGGATGTCTCTACTGGGGCTTAGTGAAGAGAAAAATTGATTGGGCTCAGACAGTGAGGTTCCATTTGGCTTAAGGGTTCCAAAACTTCTTTCAGAAGTGAATTTGGACCTTGTTTGGCCATTTGACGGAGCAAAGACGGAATTCAGACTTTTTTACGTAAATTGACGAACATCCGAGGGAAGTACAGTTCCAGATTAGCAGACCTGATCCAGAACATCAACAGTGTATAAAATACAATAGTGGTTGAGGTTAACTCTCCAGTTATACCAATCATTACTAAGATAACCTCTAGCAGTTAAATGCTTTGATTCGATTGCCGAAATTAAATGCTTGTGTACAGGTATATTCAGCAGCAAAGCAAGAAGTTGTGCGGAGACTGATCCTTTGCCAGGTAACTGGTTGGATTTGTGATAAATTGCATTGATAAGTTTGATGAATTTAAGGTCAAAAAGATACATTTTTAGAGACCAAAAGGTGGCAGGTGACCAAGATAGCTTAGTGTCCACCGAGAAGAGTGTAACTCAGGCAAGGCTAAATCCACTAGCACCGATTATTGAGGAAGGTAGTGATACTGACACTTCATCAGACAAATCCTTCTTCATGATGGGTAGTCAACAGCCAGGAGGTTTCACCTATGACGGACCCATGCCAGGAGGAAGCACCTCCATAAATCCTTTGAATGATTCCAAGTTCACTGTGATCTTCTTAGAAGGAACAAACTTGAGGGGATGATGGAGATAGATTCCGAGACAAAAAGGGAACCACTATCTGATAGTTAGTAACCCTAAGGATTACAACAGATATGGAGATAACGTGGCGAAGGGGAAAATGGTTTTAGAAACTCAAGAACCGCCACCAAACATTGATCGACTTGGAGCAATTTTTATGTATGATAAGAAAACAACCAGGGGTTCAATTTATAATGAGAATGTGGGAATCTACAAGCATGAGAGCGAGGGAATAGTCTCTTACTTTCGCAGCAAAGAACCATACTTAACCGAGTTAATCAAAGACAAGGTTCTTTACTTATTCTCTTATGAAACTGCTATGGGGAAGGATATAGTTTTTGTTGATAGGTACGGGCGGGAATACCAACGTATTCTCCCAGAGGAGGTAGAAAAGGCAACAGTTCCAGGAGCATCAACATATGCCCCCGATGAAGTGCCAAGAGCCACCTACACCCCTAGCAAGTCTACAAATCCATTTTCAGAGGAGTATGACGCGACCTCACATTCTACCCGACCACAGTCATTCAACAACCAAAACCAACCAACAACTCAGCCATCATTGCAGGCATAGCTTCGACAGAGTGCAACATAAGAGCAAGACCAAAACCGAGATGGTATCAAGCCGCATGAGGGCTAAGGGATTTGCAAGAACCACCACTCTATTCAAGGTATCAAGGAGAGAGTAAGCCAAAAACTCAAGGGACAACAGAGCCTGGGAGAACACACATAGAACGACTTCGAAGAGATGAACCATCTCTTGCAAGAACTGTTAGAAATTATGGCTTAGGAGCACCATTGGGAGAGGAACCAGCCTACTACAAAAGACCAGAGGAGGTATATCGATTAGGACATGGAGATCCAATGATGAGGTTTGTAGACCATCATAGAATTAGACCTTCTCAAGTGCAAAAATGGGTAAACAAAAAATACACAGGAAAAAGAGATCCAAGAGATCACGTAGCAACCTTTGTGCGTGTAATTAGAGCGGAAGAGGTGTTAGACTTCCCTACCCAATTTGCAGGGTTTGGACTAACCCTAGAGGATGACTCTACTACTTGGTTTGACTCTGTGGAGCGTAGAGACTTTGAGTCTATGGAGGAGGTGTTTGACGAGTTTATCGAGGAATTCTCACAAAGGGGGATAGCTCATAATACCATCTCAAAAATCCATAAATTCAAACAGAAAGACAGAGAATCTGTGCAAAAGGCAGCCCTAAGACTAAAAAGATATGTTAAGTTCTCTCCTGTGGAAGAACTGTCAACTCAGTCCACACTTATGCTTATATTTATCCAAGGACTAAGGAATGCAGATCTCCAAAAGGACTTACACATGAAGAGGAGCACGATGTTGAATGAGTTAACCAAGGAGGCTCTTTACCTTGTAGACAATGGTGCGGTCTACAAGAGGGTGAGTTCAAGGATCTTGACGATGATTCATCTTCACAACAAAGTGGAAGCAAGTCTTCTAAGACAGCACCGAAAAGTGAAGTAGCTGTAAACCAGGAGCAACTGGTAGAGGAAGTGCTAAAAAATATTAACTTGTACGCCAAATCCCAGGCTAAACAGCCCAAGTGGTGTGCTATTGCACAAAAATCGACAAACCATGGGACGGAGGAATGTTATTATAACAAGGGATATGTGAGAGAAAGACCTTACGCTCCCCAAGCTCAGGTAGCTTCTCCTCAAGTTCCACCAATGCCTAGGTATCAAGCAGGCAACCTACCAGGACCTGTAGGTGTAGAAATACCACAACCAATGTTGGGGCAACAACCACCCCTACCAGGATTACGACCAGTCAGCATAAGATACACACCAACCGTAACCGAATCAGAAGAGAAGGCTTTGGTACCTATGCATGCATATTATGAAGATCCCAATGGATATGCGGAAAATTCTGCCTATTATCCACTGGAAGAACCCTCGACACTAGAACCATGGAGCATGATAGGTAATACAAGACCACCAACAGCTGCACAAGCAGCAGGAGAAGAAAGATATAGCTTAGATGAACGAACATTGTTGTTCATAGCCAACGGAGGCATGGGCGGATAGAGACATGCATACCAACAAAGAGGAGCACAAGGAGCACCTCAACAGCCTAAAGGACTCTGCTACAAGTGTGGTGGAGACCATTGGCTAAGAGACTGTCCTCATAATGAAATCATTAGAGTCAACACATATTGCACCGAGTGTGGAGTTACTCATTTGATTCTTGATTTCCCTAAGAACCCAAGCAAAAGGACATAAACTACCTTGAACATGCTGTAAGCAGTGCCTTCCATTGGAGGGTCAGAAAATAAAACAATCATACCTATTCAGGCGGTGACACGAGCCCAAGTTCAAAGAATGACGAACGAACCCATAATTGAAGAGCCAAAAACCGATGCCCAAGTTCAGAAACGAAAAATCAGAGAAGCACTTGGAAAGCTAGAAAAGCGCGTATGAAAGCCAGGAAAGAACGAGAGCAAATGGCTATATCCGAGGAGTTAAGACACACAAAGGATAGATTAGAGGGGTTAGAGGATCTTGCTAGCCTAAGCTCACACACCACGGCAACCATAGCACCCAAGGAAATAGCAGAACCCAAAAGTGCAAGATCAGGAGGATCAGTACTGGCAGACAAGGTAAATGAGCAGTTGGATGCACTTCTAAAAGCTTACGAAGCCAGACTCAAAAGGAACCAAACCCAAGAGCAAAGATGGATGACTTATCCATATGTTGAAATAGAAAAACAGAGGTTGGAAATGTGTAGAAAGATTATTGAAACAACTCAATCTTTGATGGAAAACCCGCTTGGTAAACCTTCAAATTGGCATGAAGTACCAGCTCCAACCCCTATCCAACCAGCTTTAGAGGAACAAGTAGAATTGAAGGAAAGACTCACGAATGCCTATGAGTCTAGGGGAGAGCCTATCATAGTACCAAATACAACAGATGAGGCAAGTGACGGGCTCCAGCCTAAAACATTGGCAGAAATGGGTAAGGACTGTAACGGTCTAGATGATCTGTGGAAGCAAATCCGTGAGGCCAACGAAGCTAACAGGGTGAGTAACCACATGAACAGCACGAGAAAAGAGAAGAATGAGATCTTACCTCCTATTAAAGAATTTGAGGCAAGGTCACAAATGAACTTTGATATACATTCACAAGGGGGAGTCTAGGGATCAATTAGTTTGGGGCACAGCCAACCAAAGTCGCTAAAAACTCTACCCTCTTACCTAGGAGAGTATGAAGCCAAGTCTGAAGTGAGAGCAATCCCATCTCAAAGACTTTCTTCTAACAAAGTGATGGATTCACAAGGGTTGATTGAGTTATTGTCCACCCCGGTGGCATGCACAATCACATTAGCCGAACTCCTACGGTTACGACCAAACATGTGGACCACAGTAGGCAAATGCCTAGAAAAATTTAGAGTAAAAAACCCCACATCGAAGCTTCAGGAAGGGATTAGAGAATTGGACAGGCCTCAACTAAACACTAGGCCAGTACCTTTAAACAAAGTGGGAGAGTATTGCGAGGGAGAAGATGGAAACACCACGCTACCAGTAGAATTCCAAGGAGTAGTTTCCAAAGCTATTCTTGACAGTGGAGCGGGAGTTTCTATCGCCACCAAGGAAATCCGGAAAAAATGGGAAAAACTAGCTTTAAGAGCTACCAGAATGAATTGCAATTGGCATATGGGTTCATGGAGAAGCCTCTAGGACTCTTAGAAAAAGTGATTGTCACTTCATGTGAAATCGAGTATGAGCATCCATTTGCAATAGTCGATTTTGACAAAAAAAAACAATTACGAGATCATTTTGGGAAGACCGTTCATGAGACAATTGAAGATGGTCCAGGATTGGGGTTACAACCACATATACCTTAGACATGGTGAGACAACAACCAAAATACACCTGAAAGACCATAGTTACAAGGATGTGAACCAGACACCAGTGGAAGAGTTTGATTCAGCTACAGTCGCAAGATCGGAACTCCCAGCATGGTTAGGGCAACAAAAAGAGCTATGGATGTGTAGAGCTTCACATTGTGGAAGCCTAAAAAGAGAGGAATGTGTCTTAGAAAGAGCGATTGAGGACAAGGAGTATATTTCGGAACCTTTTTCTGAAGATGCCTTGGAACCTCTAGAATGGGAACACATACTAGCAACATTGGAGGTCTGTACCATTACAGATAGTCCAACAACAAAATTTTGCGATAAGGACGGCTATGATGTGCTACTCTATTACATGGTAAGCATTATACCAGGAGGAGATGAGATGGTAGAACCACCAAAACAAGAAGAGTTTTATAACTCCTCTGAGAATCTGGAA
Organism: Adiantum capillus-veneris; assembly: GCF_014529385.1. Lineage (NCBI taxonomy): Eukaryota > Viridiplantae > Streptophyta > Polypodiopsida > Polypodiales > Pteridaceae > Adiantum > Adiantum capillus-veneris. The sequence continues at coordinate 19,556,603 of NC_140947.1, forward strand.
GTAAATAATGATGCAGATAATGAGTGTTCAGAAAACTCAAGTGAGCGTGGGGGGAAAACAAAAAAAAAACAAGTTTTATGATTTTGCTAATCAGCACCCTAGACGCCAGGAACGCTATAGGAGAAAACGAGCAGGAAACAAAGCGAGAGAGAACCTGATGCCCAGGATGAAAGATAAAACTCACTATCTGATGCTTGTAAAACAGAGGATTGTGTAAAAAATCAAATATCAGGAAGATTCTCAAAAGTTCGAAGGAAAAGAACGCGAGAGGAAATAAGACAAGTACGAAAAGCTAAAACACAAACAAAATCTCAAAAATCAAAAAAAGAAACAACGAAAGGCCAAGAGTGGACCAAACTAGAGCGTAAACAGAAATACCAAGAACTGAAACGGTCTTTACGAGAGGTATGGACTACTGAGGGAGATAGTGATGGTAAAGGGGAGTCAGAAAAGGGAAACATGAATGTACCATCACACTATCGGAAATTTACCATCGAGGACAAAAAAATCATAATGACACCACCAGTCAGGGAAAGAACAAACCAGGAATCTTATGATGGGCCGAAAAATGCAAAAAGGATAGACCTCGCGGAACCAGGTGAGAAGCCTCAGCCGGTCTATATCACAACCGATTTAGAGCCTGAAGAAGAAGAACGGCTAACACAACTTCTCAAGAAGTATAAAGATGTGTTTGCATGTTCCTACAAAGACCTCAAGGGAGTTGATCCATCGATATGCCAACATACAATTCCTTTGAAATCAAATGCAAAACCTAGCAAAGAGCGTCCTTATACATATAATGACATATTTGCTAAACGAATCAAAGAGGAGATTGACAAGCTGATGGAAGCTGAATTCATCTATGAAATCAAGTATACAGATTGGGTGTCACCCATTGTGGTAGTCCCCAAAAAGAACAAAAAACTGAGAGTGTGTGTAAACCTCAAAAAGGTAAATGCAGCCACAATAAGAGATAATTATCCGTTGCCAATCACAGAACATGTACTTGAGAGGGTGGCCGGAAAACGGGCTTATTCCTTTCTCGATGGGTTTTCAGGATACAACCAACTGTCAATTGCAATGGAGGATCAACACAAAACAACGTTTGCCACAGAATGGGGAATATATGCGTATCGAGTTATGCCATTTGGCTTAACTAATGCCCCAGCTACCTTCCAAAGATTAATAATGCACGCATTCAAAGAATACCTGAGAATATTCTTAGAAATATACATGGATGATCTTTGTGTACACTCTCTTCTACGAGAGGAACATATTGACCATTTGCAAAAGGTATTGGAAAAGTGCAGGACATATTGAATCTGTCTTAACCCGGAAAAGTGTATTTTTATGGTTCGGAAAGGCCGCATCTTAGGACACATTGTCTCAACAAATGGCATAACCACTGACCTAGACAAAGTCAAAGTCATAGTAGACCTGCCCAGGCCTGCTAATGCAAAACAAATGCAATCCTTCATGGGACAATGCGGGTATTATTGAAGATTCATATATATGTATGCAGTCATCGCACAACCTCTGTATGGTTTGCTAGTCAATTTTGATTGGACCGAGGAGTGTGAAAATTCATTCAAAAGCTGAAGGAAAACCTTGTATCAGCACATGTACTTAAAGCACCGGATTGGGAAAAGATATTCCATGTTCACATTGATGCTTCTGCATATGCAATCGGGAGTATTCTGGCTCAACCTGGAGACGGAACAATGGATTTTCCAGTTTGTTATGCAAGCCGACAGTTAAATAGTGCGGAAAAGAACTACACAACCACTGAAAGAGAGGGGTTATGAATGATTTATGCTGTAAAGAAATTTTGGTATTATTTGCTTGCAAACAAATTTGTGTTCTTCACAGATCATCAAGCTCTTTTGTATCTGGTGAATAAACCATGCAATACAGGGAGAATTGTGAACTTGTTTATTATATTGCTAGAGTTTGATTTCACAGTGGTAGTAAAAAAGGGTAAAACCCATCTACGGGTGGATCATCTTTCAAGGCTACACAACGGGGAAGCTCCTGAAGGAGTAGATGATGACATACCAGATGCTTATCTTTTCAATATTGAAATGATACCCAAATGGTGTCACGAAATTGTTAGCACTCTTTCCTTTGGAGGCAGGTTTGATAACATGGAAGATAGATCCAAACAACAAACAATTCGACAAACAAAAAACTTCCAGTTGATTGCACGACGGTTGTATCATCTAGGATCGGACCAAATTCTACGATTATGTATAAATCCAGAAGAATTCGAGTGTTACCTTGAAGAAGCACATGTCCATGATTGTGTGTTTCATTGTTCAACAGTGAAAACACACCAGAGACTGAAACAGTTAGGGGTTTATTGACCAACTATGTACGCAGACACACATGCTTATGTTAACAATTGTACTATATGTAGTGCCAAAAGACCAATGGATCACGCGACATTGTTTCAGGTAAACATTGCACCTGCATGGAGTCAATATATCATTGATTTCTTAACCACAAGGACGTTTCCTGAAAACATAACAAGAGCACGGAAAAGGGCTATAGAGCTGGAGGCTCGTGACTTTCAGTTAATTGGGAACCAACTCTATAAGCGAGGAAAGGAAAATCAACTTAGAATCTGTGCAAGTGAAAGTGAATACCTGTTGATTCTAGAACACGCACATGGAGATATAAGTGGAGGACATTTTTCAGGCGATAAGACGGCAAATATTGTCTTAACTGCAGGAATATGGTGGCCTACATTGCATATGGATGCTGAAGAGTTTGTAAAGCATTGTGACTCATGTCATTGCACCAAGGTGCCGATAAAGAGAGATGAGATGCCACTACGGCCAATGATGGGAGCAAGGGCATTTGCAAAATCGGGCATTGATTTTGTGGGACCTATTTTGCCCCCTGCATATCGCACCCATACCCAATATATCATTGTGGCTACAGACTATCTCACAAAATGGGCGGAAGCCAAGGCAACACAAAAACCAGATGCACGGACCACTGCACAATTTTTGTATGAGAATGTTTTTGTATGATACGGTTTACCAATAAAAATTGTCAGTGATCGTGGAACACATTTTCTTAATGAAGTCATTGAATATCTACTAGAGGAATTCATGGTCATACATAGGAAATCTGCTCCATACCATCCACAAGAAAATGGACAAGCTAAGGCCACAAATAAAACACTATGCACGATTCTCACTAAAATTGTGTCAGAGTAAAAAATAGATTGGGATCAGCAGCTACACTCAAAACTATGGGCATATAGGATAGCTTACAAAACATTAATAGGAACGACACCGTACAACATGGTGTTTGGTCTAAATGCTATATTACCCATAGATTTTTTAATCCCAACTCTACGAGTAGCGAAACGCTTAGAATGGACAAGACATGAGTTCTCTTCAAGAATAGATGATCTTGAAAAGCTAGATGAACTCCGCTTGAGAGATATAGCTTCGATCTATGCTAAAAAGAGAAGGCAAAAGGATTTTTTTGACAAGCATGTACGCACGAAAGAGTTCAAAACTGGTGATTATGTACTTGTTTATACTTTGAAGCAACATGCCAAGAAACTTAAAAAGCGAGGGATGGGACCCTTTGTGATTAGTGATCTATCACAAAGCGGAGCTGTCAAGCTTGCTACCTTAGCAGGTGAAGAAATGCCAAATTGGATTAGTCGGTGTCGATTGAAGAAATATCATTCACCACTAACACAGGATATGCTTCAACAAATCCATCAAGGTAAAAAACAAATGAAGGAGAAACAGAGGGTACGAGAAGAAGCTCAAGCAGAAGCAAAAGAACGCATTGCAAAAAGAAGACTTCTGCGACAACAACAACAATGTGGAGCATCATTGCAAATCAATGCCATTCGATTAACAAAGTTTGATGAAGACACAATGGAGCCAATAATTGCAGTCAAAGTAGGTAGCAATCAAGTTGAATTGACAGCATTGCTTGATTCTGGAGCTCAAGCAAATTTAATCTCTTACAGATTATACAAACAGCTCAAGTCCATAGGTCATCTTCATCCTACTCCACAAGTTCTGGAAAGTAGTACATCACACTTGTTGAAAACATTGGGTTGGACTATATTGCATGTACAAGTACATCAATATATTTACCCACACAAGTTTTATGTGGTCAAGGATGAAAGCACACAACACCCCATGTTGTTAGGACAACCTTGGCAAAAAGAGTACAATGTGCAGATAGATTGGAATGCGAACGCAATCAAAATTCAAAAGGCACAAGAACAACAGGTGGTAGCCTTTTCTCAGCAACCCCGAAATAATCAGCTGCTAGCAATGCAATCACTGGAAAAAGATCCAAAAGCAAGGGTGCCCCAAAGAACAACATGATACCCAAGGCTAACCACCAGGGAACTGCCAACATAGTTCACTACAAGTATGACAAGTCACCGACCGCAGTGAACAGATCAGAGTTACCAACAAGTGAAAAACAAATATGGGTGCGGAAGGATAGAAATGACATGGCAGACAAAAAACAATACAACGGAACAATTCAACCGAAGCAGATAATTCAACAAAAAACCAAGAGAATAAAATAGATATGGATCCCAAAGAAAATGCTCAACAATAACTCAAATGCGACTCACATTTGGATTCCAAAACCGAAGCAAAAGGACCTCCCTTCAGTACAAGCAACATCGGAAGGCAGACAGCTGCATATGAAACCAACAAACCGAGTTATGTGGATGCCAATCAGCAACAAAACAGTGGAAACCAATGCAGTAGCAATAAACCCTAAACCGGAAAATCCAAGTTGCCAATGGAAAGCAAACGAGACAAGGTCTACAGTCAATTCTGCCACAAAAATTCTCTTCAAGGAGATAACTATGGCCATAGCAATAATAGCGGCAAAGCACTTCCTTTTGCAAGAAAGACAAATCAAACAAAGAGCAGTAGAGTTATAGTTGTTACTTGCAAAGAAAACAAGAAACCAAAACGGCAAATGCCAATAAGCATCGTGCTTATACCCTTCTCTTGCACAGTATTAATTTTTCCATGCATTGACCGAGTATGCATAAAATAGGGCCACATTACACGGCCAAGCATTAGCACAATTTTTTCAACCTATGCACGGCACATACTCCGAGGCAATACCTTGTCATCCGGGAGGACTCCGGCTAGGAGAGGGGGAGGCATTCTCAAATGCGGACCCAATAGCAGAAAAACCAAAAACGAGGTATGTTTTTCGACTATTTTTAAGGGTTGTTGTTTGATTGCGAAATTTTCTGGACTAAACCAAGTACATATGTCCTTAAACAGCATGAATCTACAGGTATATGGGGCCAAACGCCAAATCAAGCCCCTAAGTGTGTGTATATAAGTAGAAATAGCCATTTTTCGAACAAAATATTGGTAAAACGGAGAAATCCGGTCATAAAAATTGCATGTGAGTGTATATAATGTTTTGCGGTGATGTTTTTGATTTATTATGATTTTTTGGGATTTTCTGGGTTTGATTTGCTATTTTCCTTTTGATTTTGCTCATTTTCGGCAGAAAAACTTCAAAAATACAAAAAGCAGGTGAAAAACGATCGTAATGAAATACAAAAAATATGGAAATGATCAAGGACTATAGGACAACCTATGGTACAGTGGGGGTGTAATTATGAGACTGGAGCGAAAAGCGTGTTTTGGCCAGATTTTGATCGAAATGCCAAATTTCGGTAAACAGGGCAAATGGAGTCCAAATCAAGAAATTTTTGACCCTAAACCGCATCTCGCAAGAAGTTGGGAGCACATGTCAAATTTCATGAAAAGTGGTTTGGGGACCCCCATTATAAGAATTTTTCACTTCATTTTTAGCTCATTTCCACTATTGACCTTTGAGAGAGAGCTTCTGCCACCTAGAGCGAGCGGAACTTCCAGCATCTTCTACGACGCACACGACTACCCGACGGGCTTCAGACATGAGAGGTAGGCTCATCACCTTGAGCTTTTCGCGCATGTTTGTCGTTTTGTCGCGAAAACTAGCGTAGGGTTCACACACAAAGCGGGCAGTAGAGACCTACAAGTAGAAGTGGCCACCTAACGGCTAACCCAAAAGCAACGAGACTTCATCGGTAGCTTACCCTAGCATAGGAGACCAGTCTTGGATGTCCAAAGGCAGTAGAAAACTATCAGGAAAAACCCTAATTCCTAGAATCGGCGGAGAGGCGCCCAAATGGAAATCGGCGGAGAGGCGCCCAAATGCTACTAAAATTCATGGGTAGGAGCATCTCAACATGCTCGACAAGTCTATGTAGCCAACATGACCAAAAGGTGACCCGAAGCGGCACTAAACTTCAGAAATGGCATCAGACACACAAAGCGTCAAATAGCTCTCGCGGCCAAACCGCATGTCCGTTTGCCACCAAACTTCGCGAGCGGCTTTCCTAGACCATCAACAACCAAGTCCTATGGTGGTAGACCACCACAAATCATCGAAGACATGTAAACGCAACCACGGGTGCTTCTAGAGCGACAAATTGCCAAATGGAGCTCCGGTGAAGCCAAAGTCGACAAAAACCATACGGCAATGATCCCCAAGGGATCGGGAAGCTAAGGAGATCAACATTAAGAAATTTCATCGGCGAAAAGCACTCTAAAAGTCAAAAAACTGCTCGGAGGCTATGAAATCCACACAGGGAGTTACTTGCTATCCATTTGACTTTTTTGTTGAAATTAGGCTTAAAAGGGACTCACGGGGACTAAGGGCAGGTACCAGACAGTTTCCATGAAAAAATCATCAGGAGACATCCTATGCGTAGGATGTCTCAAGGCCATTTCTGGGCACAGAACCCAACATTCCTCATCACACACATTTTTTGAATAGCCTTTACAGGCTAGCCAGCAAGTTTCATCACATTTGGACCAACATTGACCTCATATGCATGAAAAAACATAAAGTTAGGGCATAGAGGCAATAATGGGCCATAGACCTACCAAAACTTGTCCAAATCACAGGCAACTTGCACAACACATTCATGAGCACATAGCCAACCAATCTGTGTGGTCACCTCCAAGAAATGATGAAGTAGACATCCTATGCGTAGGATGTCTATTTGACATTTTTGGCCTACAGAGGGTATTTTTACATTCCAGATCTTTTCATATCATCTTCAAGAGCTCATATATCAAGTTTGAAGCCATTCTAATCAATTTTTACCCCCAACACCTTCAAGATACACTTTTTGAGCCCAAAAGCACGACACATGGTCTCACCAACATCAAATCTTGTCCAAATCAAAATCCAAGAGCATAGCCATGTTCCACATGCCAAGGACTACCCACATAACAAATCCCAAGCCATTTTGATGAAATAGACATCCTACACGTAGGATGTCTCCAGCATGTTTTTGAACTTTTGTGCAAAGAATGACATCATGGGAGCCAATACCATGGTGCAAGGAGCCCATATATCAATTTTCAACCCATTTTGATATCATTTGCTACCTATAGTGGACTTTTACCCAATTTGTGAGCCTAAAGCCTGAATGTGCCCAAAAATCCACTTTCTGATGCCCAAATCCAAATCCAATCACATGGCCATGTTGTACAAGCCAAGGACCACCAGCATGTCAAGTATCACCAAAATCTGATGAAAAAGACATCCTACGCATAGGATGTCTAAATAAAATTTTTGGCCAAAATTGCACTGTGAGCACATGCACAGTTGCCCAAGTTCCTTTTAAGTTTTATTTTCAATTTTCAAGTCATTTGGATAGTTAAAACTCAGATTCTCGGCTGATATGGAAATAACGCTAACTTCGGACTACTGAGTGCAACAGAATCTATGGCAGCCGCAAAGTCACCGGCGAAGAAGAAGAGGATGACCATAAAGGATTATTTGGAAGAAGTAGAGCCCTTCATCATACCAGAAGGAACTCTAAATCCAACCAGCACGTGGATCCAAGAAGATCTGCTAGAGTCAAATGATCTAAAGATCTACCAAGGCATGTTCAAAGACACCGAAGGAAATGTGATAGAGCTACCAACGCTACCGCGGGAACTCAATGAGTTCGTCAGAAGCAAGATGGCAGAGTATCTGGAGAAAATAGATCTCCATAACTTTTTTGAAGCTATGTCGGCACGTATTGACATAAAAAGAGTATGGGAATTTGTGACGACAATCAAGGAAGATGGAGTGGCCAGAGTAACGGATCTGCAGGGCAAGCCAGACACGGAGATTCTAATCACAGAGAGAGTAGTGGCAGCTGCACTAGACCTCTTCAACAAAGGGGATAGTGTAACCAAAAGAAGAGACGAAGTAAAGGTGTACACAGAAAAGAAAGGCAACTATACCTTTGAGGACATTGCCAACCCCAAAGTGGCAATCATGAGTCAATTGTACAATCAGTATTTCCATATGTGTACCAAGCGGCCACAAAAGTACAGAATGCCACCTGGAGCAATTGCCACAACATTCACTTGGGCAATGCAAAAAAGCAAGCCGAAGGTAATCAATTATGCAGCTTATATACATGATAATCTGGTGAAGATGGGCAACAAGAACCCCACATACATCGTGCCGGGTGAGCTAATCACGAAAGTGATTTATGGGGCATTGCACGCCAAGGGAAGATGGCTCGACCCTCCACCACAGAACGACTGGCTGAGGCTCAAGGAAGATAAGGAAGAGGAATAGCCCAAAGCACCAAGGGTTGCCACTAGGTTGAAACGCCGGTTAGAAACCGGGCAAGAAGAGCAGACAGAGCTGAAGAAGGGAAAGAAGGAATCTGTCCAAGTGCCAGTAAACGAGACGAAATCACAGAAAGCTGCACGGCTAGAGTGGCTGATGGAAAGTTTCAGGGCCGAAAGAGCCCTCAAAGGAGATTTGAATGAGCTACGGAAGCCGTCTCTAGAAGTAATGTCGGGATCATCCCGAAGGGTGCACAGAGACAGATTCGACGACTATATTAAGAATTTTGAGATTCTGGATGCCACAGTGGAAAATATCCCACATATACCATTTACGGAAGCAGAAGCGGAGCAAGTCCGACGGCAACTGCTAGAGGAGCAGGAAGGCCAAGACAAAGAAAGGAAGACAAAGGCGGACATGGATTTCAAGAAAAAGTCGACAACTCCACCGTCCAGCCCTGAGTCAAGCCCATCGCCCTCACCACCTCCTCGTAGCCCTCCACAGACTCAACAGAAAGAGGAGCAAGACAAACCTGAAGATCAAGAGGAGTGAAGGCAAGAACAGAGCTAAGAACAAGAACCAAAAGAATAAGCTAAGCCTAAAAGTAAGCAGCCAAAGCCAAATGAAGCAAGGTATAACACATTTCTAGACCTACTGGCTTCCGGATATTCAAAAGAGGAGGCTGCCACTATCGCATTTGACTTGGCGAGCACGAAACCCAAAGAGCAAATGCAGAGCCTGCAATTAGTGGAGCTAAAGGAGATGGCCACTGATACAGTGGACCTGCACCCACCCACCAATGATTGGGATGTGGTTATGACCATGATGGCCACTGATACAGTGGACCTGCACCCACCCACCAATGATTGGGATGTGGTTATGATCAAGCTAACCAGGCTAAGAGCACAGTCAATGGCCATAGAAAGTGAAATGGCAACTCTCAAAGCCACTGAAGTACAGATAAAGCTTGAAGTTGACACGTTACAAAAGCAAAACCAAAGGCAGATAGAGAGAGAGAGAGAGAGAGAGAGAGAGAGACAGAGTTGCAAGCCAGTCCGGCAAAGGCATTGCAAAGATGCCAGGAAATGGAAAGAGAAAATCAGGCAGTAGCTCAAAGACTGCAAGGAGCTGAAGAGGAATATAGACAACTTAGCAAGTCATTGACAAATGCAGAGAGGGAAAGGGATAACCTAACCCAACAACTTTTTGAGGATTCCAAGGAAGTTGAAGCAATGCGGAATGCCAAGGAGAAGGCAGAAATAGAACAGGAGGCTAGCCAGAATGAGGTCCTTGAGCTCAAGGACCAGCTTAAAGTTAAAGACCAAACCATCCAGCGGCTACAGGCATCTCCTGCCAAAGTCAGAGCTACTAGCTCGACTCACACCACTTCAGAGAACCAGATCTATGAAGAACAAATGAAAGAGCTCCACAAAGAGTTGACCTTAGAGAAGAAGCAAAGGTTGATGATGGCAAAAGGGTCGGTGGTTATGCAAACACGCATGGAAGAAGAGCAGAAGGAAATGCAAGATGAGCTAGAAAATATCAAGAGAAATCTCGAGGAGGCGGAGAACATAAACGCCGATTTGAACGACCTCCTCGTGAACATGGGAGAACAAGCTGAAGCAGAGAAACAGACATTCCAAAAGCAGATAGAAGAGCTAAGAGGCCAGCAGGCAGAGGAGCAAGCAAGCACAGGGCCAGCAGCCATGGAAGGCATAGACCTAGAGAATGTGGCAGATCCTGTGGGGGACACACCCATGCAAGAGGAAATCCTAGTAGGACCCTCTCAAGAGCCACAAGATCTGACACAAGAAGACGAAGAGAAGTTGCACAAGGCCATAGAAGCAGAAATTAGAGAAACGCCCAGGGAAGCCTTGGAATGGGAGCAGAGGGTTTTAAATCCATGACCATTCGGAAGATAGACGCCAGCAACCTTCTGCATGAATGGCTACAGCCCTCTCTCCCATATCCTTTGCTAAAGTACGAAGCCGCCACAATCAACAAAAGAATCAGAGAAGAGCTAACAGTGCCACTCTACAGAGCAGATATCTCCAAGATTGAAGGGGCAAAGTTGATAGCCAACTCCCAACCCAGGTGGAGAAAGGCATGGCTGACGAAGTATCCACGGTACCTAATCCATTTGGTAGAGGCACCCAAAATCATCAGAGATAACCTAAGCTTCTGTCCTCTACCAAGGATGCGGACGTGGAAGGCCCAGGAGCTACTACAAAGAAGCCAACCTACTTGGCTAAACTATCCGAAGCTGCCAGACTTGAAGGCAGGCAAGAGAATAAGTGTTCAATACATTGTGAAAACCCTAACGGGTGCCATCAAATTGTTCACTAGCTCGCCTGACCTTTCTTGCATTATGATGAGGAAGCTTTGCAAAACCCTTTTGGCAGTCTTCGAGATGTTCAAACCGGGCCAGGCGACAGACATTATCTTCTTCTTTCAAGATACTTACAGATGTGCATACGATCTGTCTGGTCAGCCTTCCAAGGAGGTGATACATGCATTGTATCAAAGGATCATGTTTTTGCCATCCTATCACCTCGAGGCCTTTGAAGAAGCTTTCTACACCGGCTTCTTCACCATCAACACTGATATATTTGGCTCAACACTACTGGATTTACATGCAAAATACGAGTCGCTGCTCAAGATGTGAAAAACCATTAGATGAAGAAGCAAATCAATAGCCATGTCCGGGACAACATGAGCAAGGAGGGGGGGAGTGTTAGAAGATGGACACACCCTACGGAAATTGACTACTCGGCAGATTATCATTTTTTGTAATTATTCATTTATTGAGAAAACCTGACATTTCACCTTGTAAATATTGGGGCTTATAGAAGTTTTCAGATTGTATCCCAGTTTTGACATTTAGATTGAGTAGATGGTTAATTTGGAACTTTGGGGTTTGAGAATTGTAAGGTATTTATACCACTTTTTGACCTTAATGAAAAACCCTTTGTCATTTTTAAAAGTTTGAAGTCTGTGAGTGAGCGTATTGTGTACGAGAGAGAGTGAGAGCTTCATCTTGACGCTACGTGTGCACCGGTGGTCGGAATCGAGTGCGGAGAAGTGCAGAGTGTTGCCCCCGACGAGAGCTACACGCCGATATCTACATTGTGCGCGTACGGTCCGGTTTTGCGAGCTCCATCTACGAGCTTTATCTCGTGATTCGGTGAGGATACGCTGTCCGATTTTGCATTGTAGCATATCCACACGTTCGCATTGAGTAGAGCTACACATTAGGCACCTTAGATTTTGGAAACGAAAACTTGTAAATTTCGGCCAGACATCTTACGTGATTTTGCATCGGGTGTTTTGGGTGGGGATTTTGGTTCATAGACTTTAGGGAGAGCGACCTATTGGTGTTAGTAGGCTCTCCTTCAAGTTCTATGGTGTTTCGAGATTGTTTGATGGGTGTTCGGCTCTAGAAAGCGTTGTAGGAAGTTTCCTCTTATGCACTCGTGAAGGTTGTGACGTAGACATTGGGTAAAGACCTCAGTAGGAATCAGTTAGGAGTCAGTTGACTGTAGGTTGACACCCTATGCTTGCTTCCACGCGCCTGCGGATCGAGCTTCGTCCTTAGCTGACAAATCTTGTTAGGTGAGTTCTCGCTGTGCTGACATCCATCGCGGCATATCCGTCCAACATTGACATTCTTTATGAAACCACCTTTTGCGTGATCTATCTTTGTTGATACCATGGAGATGCTTTATAGCAAAGCATTCTTCGGCACAAGAACAAATAACTTTTTTGAAAGCTTCCCATTTAGTTTCCAATGGTGCATCATATTGAAGCTTCTTCATCCATAATTTTTGCTTAACCATTTCAATGTACATTGGTGCTCGTTTGAAATCCATACATAGTGATATTTCCTTTGGCTGAGATTTTTATGCTTAGTTTCTTCTCCACATGAAAGGTCAATACATAAGGTTCGATGGTCAGATTCTGGGGTCCATTGGCCAAACATAAAAACTCTTTATGCGATACATGATGGCTTCGGAGAGTAGCATATAGTCAATCACACTGTCCCCATTATGTCTCCTACATGTAAATCCATTGGTTCCACCACTCCACAAAGATACACCATTGGCAATGAGCATACCCGTGCTATTACACATGTGTAAAAGTAACTTTCCATAGTGATCCGGCTCTTTCTCATCCATTGAAGAACGATTATACAAGTGAACTCCCTTGAAATGTATGGCATATCAAATTGTTGAGAATCATGTTGCAATGTTTTTGTGCAAGCATTCATATCCCCAAGTACAATAACATCACCTTCACCTTTGAAATAAGCAATGTCCTCTTCTAAATCAAAAAATGGTTGATCTCTATCCATGCAAGCATAAAAGGGGGAATCATGATGTGAAATGTAGCAACCGGCTACAAAAATGGGTGCTCTTTTTGGTGTCATAATTTTCAGCCATACATAACATTTGTACTTGTCATCTTTCACAATTGATACAAAATCTTCCAATCCTTTCTTAACTATACATGCTACCCCTCCTTGTCCTCTTTGTTGCTTAAGATTTTTTGACCACATCAATGAATGTACATTGTAATTCTCCAAGCCATTAATCCTTTGTGTATCCCAAGTTTCAACAAGAAGTACAACATCGGCTTTGCTTGTTAGTTCATCAATGCCAACCCCCGCATTCCATGGGTATCCATTACAATTTCAAAAGCATATTTTCAATTGTAACTCGGTCTCATAGGTCACGCATCCCTATTTGCTCGAGGGACTTACCTCCTCCTTGCGCATATTTTCTTCATGAGAGATCTCCTTGGTTTTCTTATTCTTTTTCTCAATGCCTTGGGATGCGTATTTTGTTGCTTAATAGTGCGATCTTCACATACAAAACATTTTGTATCCCTCAAATAGATCCAACTATTATCAAGGATAATCTTTCGCTTGGTCTCATCCAGCATGGTGCATACAATTGGCCGTTCTCCTGGGCGAGGAGCTCCTTGCTTCCCCACTCTATGTACTCCATAGACCATAACTCCGGACATGCCAAAGTGGGTTTTGAAGAAATCTTTGATAACAATGGCAAGAGAAGGAGGTGTGTCTAGCTTCTCCTTGGGAATTCCACAAATAATAATGTTCTTGGAACATCGCTCCCGTTCCTTTATCTCCTCCACATCCACATTCTCAACATTCTTTGTTTGAACCATATCTTGCATGAGTGAGGAATTAGAAACCACATTGCTACCACATACATCAGCCCAAGACTTGTTTGTGCATACATTTCTCATGTCTCATATATCCCAACTCATGGTGTCAAATTTCTCCTCTTTCAATACATGGTCATGCTCTACTTTGCTCATCCGCTCCTTCAAAGCATTCAAGGCCACAAGATAGCGTTTACATTCGTTGACTTCCTCTTCAAGTTGCATCAAACGTGTTGTTTGCATCTCAAGTGTCCTCTTGAGATTCTCATTCTCAACCACAAGTACCCTTAGTGTGCCATTCTCCATTGCAAATGCTCGTAAGTCTTTGCCTTGTTTGTTTACGGTCTCTTGCAATGATACCAAGTATGCCATGATCATGGTTTCCGATGTCGTTGGTTGGATGGTTGTGTTTCTATCTCCACACTTAGGAGATTTTGGATCATTTTCCACAATGATTGTGGACCTTGTTGAAGAAGAAGAACCCTTGCGAGTGCTGAAAGACATTGTACGTAAAATAAGAGATGAGAGCCAATTTTCCTGAACCTGTTCTCTTTGGAAGTTCTGTTACAGAAATGCCTTCCATAACTCTGATAAATTTTGTCTTTACATCAATGTGCAGAGGGCTTTGTGCTCTTCGATTGAGGCTATAGATTACCCAAATTGGAGTTCGGATGAAGAAATAATTATCAAAAGAGTGAACTTTAGTCTACTAGGTCAAAAAACGGCTGCGTTTTTTGTAGAGAGAGAGAGAGAGAGAGAGAGAGAGAGAGATTATGTACACACCCTCATGATGCAATCTCCCATTTTTGTCTCCTCCCACAAGCTCCACACAGTGCGCTCACCGAGAGAGAGAGAGAGAGAGAGAGAGAGAGAGAGAGAGAGAGAGAGAGAGAGCTACAGGGAGGAAGAGAGGGAGATGGAGGGGGAAAGAGAGAGGGAGAGAGGGAGAGAGGGGAGGGGAAGAGACCCATGGATAGAGAGAGAGTGAGAGAGAGAGAGAGATGTAGAGAGAGATGGACATGAAAGGGGAGATATAGGGCTATATATATACATTTGCTAAGATTGGGAGGTTAAGAGGTCAGGAGGAAGGTTAAGAGGGAAGCAAGCAATTGATGCACAACGTATCATCAAATGACGACGTATTTCCAAAAGGTATGATCTACACATCATTTTGACGATGTATTTCCAAAAGGTATGATCTACCCATCATTTGCTTCCTTCATAATTACAAGATTTGACTCACGTGGATCTGTAAGTGACTGGGAAGAACATAATTTATATTTAGGTGCCCATATTTGATCATTTCCAGCGTAGTAGCCTTTGATAGTAGTTTAGGAATCCAACGCAATGTTTTCTTATATTTCTTGGGAAAAGTGGAGTGTCTCTTATGAGGCTTCTATTTTGAAACAAATTGAGCATATAACAAAGCTTTAGAGACCTATTTGCATGTTTCCCTTGTCAAATAACGCTCATAATTCTTGGGTGTCTCATTCTTTGTCTCAGTCACGAAATTTGAGCCTTTAGAGGGTTGTGCTATAGGAACATATGTTTTAACCTCTCAAATCTACAATGTTTTGTTATGTACTACCTCACGAGGCAATATGTTAACTGAGTCAACGTCAGTTAATAGAAGCTGCTAAACACTGAAGACGTCCGAATGCACATCGAAGATCAAAGTGAAGAAGCAGTAAAGATTGGAGTTACACATTTTCCCAAAATGGTCATGTATTGTAAATTCTCGATTTATTTCAAGCCATTGTAATATTTTAATGTGGTACGGGCTCAATGGGAGTTCCAAGTTGTAAAGAACAGGTCAGTTATTGTACCTCGGTTGCAGATACAATAAGTGTGGAGTCTCAAAGGTCTTGGGCGCCGGACATCACACATTTTAGACCTTGGCTAAGGTATAAAAGCCAACTTTGTAAAGATTTTATTAAGTTTTTGGATAAGAAATACACAGTGTGAGCTAACGGCGCTCACTTCTCTCCTTCTCGCGCTTCCTACTCCCTCTCCGGTTAACACATTACGAATTCGTTTTTTGCATTGCAACCGCAGGTAAGAGCTCTACGCATTGACGTAAGCCATTCACAGTATTTCGTAGCTTTTGGCGTTGCCGACCCGCGGCCTAATTTCATCATAAATAGGAATTTACATGTTCAAATCAAAAACTAAGCATAGGTGGGGTATTGGGGCATCATTGCTAAGCATTTAGATGCATTCTGGGTCGAAAACGACTAGGTCAAAAATCCACTGTTGTTGATAATCGCGATTTTGGAACTTCACCTAAAGTGGAGGCCATAGGCATGTGTGCTTAGGTCTTATGAACTTGTCCTAGAAGTTTCATTACGTTTGGATGTCATTTGATGCTGTAACGGATGTGATTTGCTTTTGGTGATTTCAATCACTTGAGTGTAGCTTGAGTTAGATGCGAGTTGTTAGTTGTTTTCCAAGAGATTGATAACCTCTTGTAGCCTCTATGCACTAGTCGAGTCAGCTTCGTCCCATGGTTTGACAAATTAATCATGGTTCTCGCTAATACTGCAATAAGATAGGATGGTCAGCTTTAGACATGTATCCCACATTTGGCGCCGTTGTCGGGGACAATAGACCTAAACTAGGGAAAACACGAGCGTCTTGCCTAATTCTCTATTAACTTTCTCTAGGTTCACCTAGAGTAAAACTTTCTTTTTAGAAACCGCATAGCTTAAGATTGTCATCTTTTGCTGTGTAGAGGTAGCTTGGAGGTAAGTTATACTTGCCAAGTGCCTTTAGGATTGTAGGATTGTAAATTTCGATTAGGATTTGGAGAATGATTGGTAGACAAGACACGGCTTAAGATCAAATCTCTGAAAAACATTAAAAACACAAGAAAACGAGTGTTTGTGGACACTTTCCACAACCCCATTGCATGAAAACGTAGGAGTAGAGTAGGTAGGATCCAAGGTGGATATCATAAACATTGCTCACTCCAAACGAATCATCTATGAGTTGTTTATGTAAAGTTGCAGAGTTTCAAATCTACTGCTAGAAATGGCATGAAAAGACTCCAAACCACTCAATTCAAGTGGAGAGTAAGCCTAAAAGTTGTATGAACCATTGGGTAAGCTCAAGGACACTTTGAGGTAAAATTTTCAAAAGTTTGCCAGAACTCAGATTATTGACTTTTTCTTGACATTTTAAGCCAAATTAAGTTTTGACTTGAGTTGTAGAGTCAAAAAAGATCATGAAAAGACTGTCCAGTGAAAAAGTTCAAAAAAGTGTCAGTTTTGGACAAAAAGTTAATAATTGCAATTATTAATTTTCAGCTCAGATTTGACCATGGTTCATACCATTGACTCATTACATATGTACAAACAACTTTTGTAAAGGCCCAAGAGATTTCGATCACCAAACAGACAAAAAACTGGGTAAAAACTAAAGTTTGTACTGACTTTTTGAAACTTGAGTCTAAATTGGGAAAAAATTTATCCAAACTTGATGAAACTTGATACACATGCTTATATTGATGTGATAAACATGTGTACATGCTCAATTGATCAAAAAGATGAAAACATTTGTCAGCTGTAAATAATCGCAATTATTTACATCTGTTTTATTTTTCAACTTTTTTGACAAAGTCAGCATACCACTAGTTTTACCATGTTCTAATAAGCCCACAAACCAAATTTGGATCATTGGATTGAAATTGTGACCAAATTTGCAAAGTCAGTGTGCGGACAGAAAACTGAAGACCATTTGACCAAAAATCGTCCAAACTTGATGAAACTTGGCTAGAGACCTTAAGTTGAGTTCCTTAACAGACCTATGTCAAGATTGGGACAAAAACTTGCAAAAATTTTGCCAGAGTAAATAATCGCGATTATTTACATCTGCTCCAAAAATTGACAATCTTGCATATTTGGGCATACCACAAGGTCAAGAACATCAAGTAGACTTCACAAATCCATTTTGGTGAAATTTGGATCACAAAAGTGAGACTTAAGCCAGATTCTTGAAATCAGAGTCTGCGGACACGAAACAGTTGATAAACTTGATGAATGTTGTTCAAATTAAGTTTTAACTTGATTCATAGGCTCAAAAGAGATCATAAAAAGATTGTTTAGGGAAAAAGTTGAAAAAAGTTGTCATTTTAGGTCAAAAGTTAATAATTGCCATCATGAACTTTTGACTCAAAACTGATCAAGATATAGACTCTATGCATGATTACAAACATCTTTTGTGAAGGCTCATAGAGTTTGGATCACAAAACATGTCAAAAACTTGCTAAAAACTGAATTCTAACTGATTGTCGAGAAATTGAGTCTGACTTGATGGATCTTATTCAAATGAAGTTTTAACTTGATTCATAGGCTCAAAATAGATCATAAAAAGACTCTCCTTTGAAAAAGTTGAAAAAAGTTGTCATTTTAGGTCAAAAGTTAATAATCGCGATTATTAACTTTTGGCTCAAAACTGACCAAGGTTAATACCATAGACTCTAATCATGATTGCAAACATATTTTGTGAAGGCTCATGAAGTTTGGATCACAAAACAGACCAAAACCTTGATAAAAACTGAAATCTGTACTGGTTGTCGAGAACTTGAGTGTGACTCGGTAAATCTTGTTCAAATTCAGTGAAACTTGACTCATAGGCTTATATTGATGTGTTAAACAAGTGTACATGCTGAGTTGACCAAAAATTATCAAAAGTAAATAATCGCAATTATTTATTTTTGAAAAAAAAACTCAAAAAATTTCTATAAATTTAAAAAAAACAGTAAATAATCGCGATTATTAAGTTTTGCTCCAGAATTGAAAAATTTTGCACAATTGAGTATACCACAGGGTCAAGCACATCAAGTAGACTCCACAAATCAAATTTGGTGAAATTTGGATCACAAAATTGAGACTTAAGCCAGATTCTTGGAATCAAAGTCTATGGACACTAAACAGATCATAACTTGGACAAATCTTCATCAAACTCAACCAAACTTGTCTAGAGACCACAACAAGGTAATTACTTAGCAAAACAAACCTAAAAAGTGTAGAAACTAAGGAAAGTAAATAATCGGGATTATTTACTTTTGAGCCCTAGAAATAAGATTTTGAACTTTTGAGCTTGTACAGTGTTAGAACAACATAATACAAGGCCACTAGTCAATTTTGGGTTCCATCGGATCCAAATTGGTATCTCTTAACTCAGTTTCAAGTTGCAGATTAGTCCTTTAGCTCCTTGCAATGGTAGAATTTGGAAATCTCAATTGCTGACTCACTTAGCTCAGATTGAAGAACCAAGTTGCAAACAAAGAATTGGGAGCTTGACAAGAGCTGAATTCAAGTCAAGTGGGAAAAAATGGATAACAATCTAATCTTCAGGTTAGGTTATTCAAGGCCTAGATTTTCATCATTTCAAAGGCTGCAATCAATTTTGATACTTTCGAGTTAGAGTTAATCAACTCTTGTGAATCTAAGAAAAATCAACTCAGAAATACTTTGGCAAAAGGAGTCTTATCAAACCCATGCAGAAATTTTTTTGCTAATCAATACCAAAATCTGCTAGGAGACAGTTTTTACAGAACCAGTCGACATGGACTCATCTCGAGCTGAGAGTTCAAGTATAGCAGAGCAAGCCAGTAGCAGTGGTAACACAGGTACAAGTGCAATAGAGCAGATTTTATAGCTTTATGGCTACAATGGAGATAAAGTCTTGTATACAGATTCAAAAGGCCATAGATACTTGATGAACAACAAAAGCAGCACAGGAGCCAAGATCCTATTGATCAGAGTAAAACCAAATCCAGAGAACTCCCAGATGTTCACTGACTTCAGTGGAGCCAGGTATTGCAAGCTTAAAAACGAAGTGCAGATCGAGGTGCAAAAAATCAACCCAAGTGGTTATTTAGAAATCTGCACAAGCCAGCAAAGCATACATTTGGTGCATATGAATCAGGGTCATTGTACATGGATTACAGCGATGAAAGTGAATCAAACCCGTCACTTTTAATGCAATCAGATGATTTTGCATTACCATTAGAAGCACCAATAAAAGTACTACAAGTTCAAAATCAACATAAAGATTCGGTGGAAAGCTTAAAATTGATTCTTCGCACAACAAATTCCTGCATGAATTTGGTCAAGGTGTCCAGATATCACTGAAGGTTGAAAAGTCTGTTAGGTTTACAAATTATTTTGCATCCACTGACACAAGTGTGCAATCATTCACGAGTCTAAGGGGCACATCACACAGAATGATGTTAGTTTTGTATGGTACGCATAATTCATATGCACACTATGTAGACCAAAAAGGGCAACTTTGCAAAAAGGAACAACCAATGTTTGAACGGCCCACATACCAGCTCATAGAAGTGCGTCCAGTGATAGATCAAAAAAGATGGTTCATTTCAGAGGAAATAATATATTATAGCCCATCCTCTCTAGAACTGAAGGATATTACCCGAGTGAACCTAGAAATCTGTTCAGAGCGAAACTCTCCTCCATTGGAAATCAAGCTTCGATGTTGTGACCAAACGAGCATATACTTTGACCAAAATAGTTGTAGATATAGACGAGAGTCTAGCATCTATGATGCCTTGGGTCCTGAAACCACAGAAGCTCATATCATAGGAGACCCATGGGCTAGACAATATCAGGGCAAAGATAATGCTATCTACAGCTTAACTTGGGGAATAATTTGTCATAATTCAAGGAGATACATAGGAAACTATGCAAATGGTTTACAGATGCCAAACATCAACAGTGCTACACAAAGTGTACCTTCACAATCCCAAAAGGTGAGACTCAACCAGATCCAAACAGTTTTGAGCTCTCACAATGAATCAGGCTATAGTGATCACCCTAGGAAGGGGGGAGCAGCAAATTCATCAAGCTCAGCTCTAGTACCATAAAATGCTACACCATTTAGAAACCCAAGAACTTCTAGCCAGCATACCCTTTCAAAGCAAAAACCATTGGAAGATCATATGGTTGTTGGAAGTTTTCCATTGACCCAGAAACCATCAAAATCTGCAGAAAAATTCTTCTATGAAGATCATCAAGGACAAAAGTTTTGCTTGATCTCCACAAGTCAAAGCCAAAAGCCGACAAATCCCATAGTGCTCAAGAAATTGCATGAGACCAGGCTCGCATATGCATATCAAGATGCAAATGACAATGACTCTCAGCAGGTTCATGACCTTGTAGAAGCTACGGATGCTAAACCTGAAGTCAAGGACTATTTGAGGATGATGCAAAGCCTCAAGCTGCCAGAACAAGTGACAAAAAAGTCAAAACCAATGAGAGCTAAAGTCCAAAAGTCTACACAAAAGGTCACCATCAAAATCTCCTTCGAAGAGACAGATTCTGCCAGAAAGCACAGTGGATCTTCTAAGATCAAAATTTACTCAAATGCAGGAACACAATGCTCAACATTTGCAAGAAAAAGATATAGTATTACAACAAAACGAGCCAACATCCACGGAAGCAGGTGGTCAAAGCAAAGAAAATGCAGATAAAGTTCAACCAAGTTCAATCAAGTGCAAAATTGTTGGTGAAAACAAAGAAAAACTCTCAAGCAAAGTAAAGCTAGATTTTCAGTTAGACAAGAACCTCATGTCCTTTCGCACTTGGAAAAAATGTGGTCAACCACAACTGGAAGATGCTCCTAAATTTGTGAACATATCAGGAGACAAACGAGCAGAATGTTGGGGAATCATCTCCAACACCATTGAAGTAAGTTCACAGATCATCAAAGCTCAATTCCACGTGATCACAGCAAAGGATATGCCAGAAGACTGCATAATGGGAATGCCAATGGCCCAGAAGATGTTAGAGATGCAGAATTCAATGAAGATGCAATCTTCATAGGCAACAAAGAATGAAGACCAAGATTGGTTACCCACGAACGACAGTATAAGGTCCTCAAGCAAAGTTAAAATGGAGACTTATATCAAAGCAGATCTTATTGAAGATGGTCCATCTCCATCAAACAAAACTTCAAAAGAGCTTAAAGCAAATCAGACAATAGCAAGTGCAAACCAAACAGAGCAAAATGCAAGCACAAAAGCTATTGAGCAAAGAATGCCACCGAGACCAAAAGTAAAGAAGAAAAATATTGCAGAAAAAGATAAAGCTAAAGTGAAACTTCCGCCGATTAGCAAAGAATTTGTGATAGCATATGCCTCTACATCAAAGAACCCTCATGGATCAGCTGCTTCTAGCAAGTCAGGCTTTTAAATCTTCAAGTCAATTGCTGACACAACTGAAACCTCTAAGGAGACACCAAGAAAAGGAAAGATATATCAGCCAAAGTACTCAAGAAAGCAAAGGAAAGTCAAGCAAGTGTTTGTTCCGAGCAATTTAGTCAAAGTCAATGATCCGGTTTGGATTAAGGACGAGAAATCAACACAGAAAGACAAACACATGGGATGGATAGCATCACAATAGAGCTTCAAGGAACAGGAGTACTATGGAGGTAACAGACAGATATGGGTGCCAAAACCACAATTAAAGCATATGAAGTAACTTCAAGTCCCTCCCAAGAAAGAAGGCCCACAAGGTATCAACCTTGACAATATCCTAGGATACCTAAGAAGCAGGTATACAACAAAACAACATTGAATTCTACCACGGCTTGCAGAAGGATACAGAACAAAGATGGATCTCAAAGGATGTTCTTCTTGGACAAAGATTCTATATAGGGTATACAAAGATTTGGCTACCAGTCAACCACAAGCCAACTGCAACTACACCAGGCTTGCATGAAGATCTCAACATCTCAGCAGGACCTAAAGCTCAAAAAAGGAGATACAAAGGTCATCAAGAGATTTGGGTTCCTAAATCTTCCAATGCTCCTAATCAAAAGCCAGGTGACGATAATGAACAAAGGAGATACAAAGGTAATCAAGGAGATACAAAGGTCATCAAGAGATTTGGGTTCCTAAATCTTCCAATGCTCCTAATCAAAAGCCAGGTGATGATAATGAACAGAGTCCTAGAACAACATCAAGGACTCCTTACAGCAGGCCTAATTGGAGAATCAAACAACCAATAGAGTCTTCACAGTCAAGGAAGGACAACCCAACCAACGCGAATGCAGATTTGAAGATGATAAAATAGGTATGGCAAAAGAAACCTTCAATGCCAACTTGGTCCTTCACTAATCCTCTTTTGAGGATTCAAGCTTACTTTTACCTGAAGAAATGTTTGTAGTAAGCACAAGAATGTAAAAAGTCAAGTCGCCAGGATGCAAAAAACACTCTTTGGCATAGTAAGAGTCAGGCTGCTGAGCCATAAAATGAGCAAAGCATTAGTCCCAAAGCTTCAAGTCATATTAAACTCTGTGCTAAGAGTCATAGTTATTAGGCTTACTCTTGGAATTAGGGTTGCAGAGAAACGCACACAGCTTGGAGAAGACAAAGGAAGCTCAAGGCACACAATAGAGAGAGTGTTACTTAGTGTGCAATGGAAAGATAGATAGCCCTAGAGTGACGGGCGTATATATAATGCATGGGGGAAAAAACCTCCTAAAGAGGGAAAAAATGCCCCGGCGGTCCTAGTGTGTTCACATACATCACTACCACATGTATATGGTAACAAATCCCCCCTGGAGTGATGCGGTGAACGAGAGCTGGCACATGAGTAAAGGGAAGTGCCATGCCTTGAGGACATGATTAGTCCACAAAGGGGAGTAAGCCCAAAGCTTTGCGAAAAGCTTCAAGCTTCTCACGAGACAATGCCTTTGTGAAAAGATCTGCAAGTTGTCCTGTGTTGGCACATAAGCCAAGCTGATCTCTCCTGATGAGAGCCTCTCCCTGACATAGTGGTAATGCACCTCAATGTGCTTTGTGAGAGCATGAAAAACTGGGTTCCTCACAACTCCCAATGCGCTCTGACTGTCAGAATAGACAGTGTTGGCAGTGTCCTGTCCAACACCCAAATCAGCCATAAGGCGTCTGAGCCACACACACTCAACCGTAGCTGTGAAGACTACCATGTACTCAGTCTCACAACTCGAAGTGGCCACAGTAGGTTGCTTCTTGCTCAACCATGATATACATGAACTTCCAAGCATGAAACAAAAACCACTTGTGGACACTCGCGTGTCAGAACAACCAGCCTAATCTGAGTCCAAAAAGCATGTAAGTCTGGCGGCGATGATCCCCCCTTGGGATAAAACAAGCCAAGGTGTAAAGTGCCACTAAGGTAGCGGAAAATCCTCTTGACAACCTGCCAATGCTTAGACCCTAGGCTATGCATGAATCTGCTGACGTGTGAGACTGCAAACTGAATATCTGGCCTCGTGTTGCATACATAAATGAGGCAACCAACAGCAGTTTGGTAAAGAGTGACATCAGCAGGATCGCCAGCATCATGTAGACTCAACTTCAAACCTGTTTCCATGGGAGTGGCAATAGGTTTGCAATCCTCAAGTCCAAACTTACATAGCAATGTCTCTATGTAACTTTTCTGACACAAGGCAATACCACCATCACCCTGCTTAAACTGTATACCCAAGTAATGATGCAACAACCCCAAATCTTTCATCTTGAAAGTAGCATTCAAATCAGCCTTAAATTCAGCAATATGTCTCTCATTTGGTCCAGTGATCAACAAATCATCGACATAAAGAACCACAATGAGAAATACATCATCCTCATGCTTTACATACAATGTGCTTTTTGTTGGACTGTTACGAAAGCCTCGTTTCACCAAATGAGTGTCAGCTTTCTCATACCAAGCACGAGGAGATTGCTTCAACCCATACAAAGCCTTCTTACATCTGCACACTTTGTCCTCTTGTCCTTTTACGACAAAACCGCAAGGCTGCGTTACATAAACTTCCTCAAATATGTCACCATTCAAGAAAGCAGTAACAATGTCTGATTGATGTACATCCCAACCAAAATGAGCTGCCTATGCACATAGAAAACAGACAGTAGTCATACGACAAGTGGGAGTAAAAGTCTCTTCATAATCAATGCCTTTTTTCTGTGCATAACCCTTTGCAACAAGTCGAGCCTTATGGCGATCAATCTCACAATCCGGCTTGCGTTTCAACTTGTAAACCCACTTCGTACCAATGGCCTTTTTGCCAGGAGGCAAATCACATAAAGTCCATGTGTCATTTTCTATAAGTGCTTCATATTCTGATTGCATGGCAGCCATCCAATTTTTTGAATTCTGTGCTTCATCAAAAGACAGAGGCTCCTCAACATCATGTAAACTAGACACAGCCAAAGCATAACAATTTGATGCATAAGATGCATGGCGAGAGCCTGAACGAGTACGACTAGACAAAGGTGCATCCAATTTACTGTCACGCAAAGTGTGCACCAGCCATTTTGGCATACCTCTAGCCTGCTCATTTTCGATCCTTTCCTCATCAAGTACATCATGTACATCTGCATCAGTAATAGGCTGATCTAAAACATTTTCAGAAACCCCCATAGGCTGTACATTTGCCTCATTGGAACTTACATTCGTATTTCCACCACTGAAAAGAGGCAACAAAGTGTCATAAATGTCCTGTGAGCTTACATTACTGTCTCTAGTACATGACAGCAAGGGCTGAATAGAATCTTCCACAAACACTACATCCCGAGAAACCAGAATACATTTTGTTTGCGGATGATACAACCTGTAACCTTTGCTTTCAGCACTATAACCAACAAAAATACATGTGACAGCCTTATCATCCAATTTTCTGCGTTGCACTTGTTGCACCAAAGCATATGCCAAACATCCAAAAACACGCATGTGCTCAATAGAAGGCTTTCTATCATGCCATGCTTCATATGGAGTAATAGACTGCAAAGCTTTCGTAGGACACATGTTAAGTACATAAGTGGCACACATGATGGCCTCAAGCCAAAAAGAATGCGGCAAAGCTAGACTTTTGACCATACATCGTGCCATCTTCGTCAGTGACCTGTTTTTCCTCTCAGCAACACCATTTTGCTGAGGTGTATAAGGCACTGTACATTGGTGTTTTATCCCACGACTAGCCAGAAATGCATTAAATTCATGAGACATATACTCCCCCCCTCGATCAGAAGGGAGGGTGCCCATAGTACATTTCGAGACATTTTCAGCCATAGCCAGAAATTTTTTGAAGCACATAAAAACTTCGGACTTTGCTTTAAGCGGAAATACCCATGCATGCCTGGAGTAATCATCAATGAAAGTCACGAAGTACAGGTAATCTCCCAAGGATGGAGTTTGCATGGGCCCACAAACATCACTATGCACAAGTTGCAACCTGCATGTGGCCCGAACTGAACCATCCTTTGGAAATTTAGAACGCTACATCTTACCCAAAATACAACCTTCACAAACATGTTTGACAGGTGCTTCAAGCGGCGGCAAAGAAGCAACCATATCAGATTTCTGCAAACACAGCAAACTTGCAAAATTTAGATGACTAAAACGTGCATGCCAAAGTTTTGCATCTGAAATAGCCCTTGAATATGCAACAACATTTGCAAAATTTTGTCCACACTTGTCATACAAAGTGAGCTTATACAGCCCATGGCACAAAAGCCCAGATGCAACAATATCATCACCAAAACTGAGATCATGAACTGTACATCTATCATCCACAAATTTGACTACAAGTCCAAGTCTAGCAAGTGCGGATACTGACAAGAGATTCTTCTTGATCCCAGGTACATAAAGTGCATCAACAAGTGTGAAGGAACTGCCATTAGCAGCAGTGAGCACAATCTTTCCAACTCCCTGAACTGGATAAGAGGCGTTGTTGGCACAAGTGACTGAATTCCCATGAGGGACAGACTTGAGAGAGGTAAACAATTCACGATGTGAGGTAATGTGCTTTGTAGAACCACTGTCGAAATACCACACATGTGAATCTACAGCAAAACTGACAAGGATGCATCATGGACAGCAAGATTGTAAGTGCACTCTGCGCTAAAAGCCCATTCTGCATCAACATCAGCAACACAGTCTCCTTTCACAGAAGACTCAGCAATGGCTGCATTTGTAGTGGAACCAGCATTTGCAGTGGAACCATCCTCTTTCTTCTTAGCCTCTTTGGCCTTCAACTTAAGACACGACTTGATCAAGTGATCATTGGCTTTACAATAATGGCAACGCATCTTCTTTTTGCCCTTATCACCAGAATTTCCAGACGAATAGTTGCTTGCAGAAGCATTAGGAACAGAATTTTTGCCACTCGCAACAGAACCATAAGAAGTGGCTGCATTGCTATTACCACCCTTTCTTTGAGAAGCAATAAAAGCCTCTTCAACTGCACGCGCTGTCTAGTCCTGTTTTTTCTGGAAAGTGACTCTTGCAACAGCAATGTGCATAATGCATCAAACTTGACAACTTCTTGATTTCCTTGGGTCATAGGTCTCCAAGTACTAGCAAAAGTCTGGTAAGAATCTGGTAAGGCATCAAGAACAGTCTGCACAAGGGAACTGTCTGAAATAACTTCACCTGGAGAAATAAGTTGCTCATTGATATCCTTGACACCAGCAAGGAAAGTGTCCATATCATCTTCCTCATGCATAATCTTCGACTCCAGCTCTTTACGTAGCAAAGCAATTTTAGCCTCATTGCGGCTTGCATAAAGACCTGCTAGAATATCCCAAGCCTGTTTTGCAGATTTCACTGAACGGATGTGAGGAACAATGGTGCGCTTCATAGACAACGCAATCAATGCATGAGCCTGCGCATCCTTAACATCCCAACGAGCTTGTTCTACCATAGGCAAAACAACTCTAACAGCTGCAATCCTTGCAGCAAGACCTGCAACATCCTCAACATTGCCTACATCCTCAGACCCAGGACGTACATCAATGCCTTGCACAATGTTCCAGACACCCTTTGACACAAGAACATGTTGCATTATATAAGCCCACATAGGGTAGTTGTCCCCATCCAACCTGTCCTCAGCAGCAAACATCTTGAACACATCTGTGTTGTTTTTGTCAGCCATGGTAAATGTTGCACCTGATGTGAAAACTGTCCGAAAATAGGAGAAATGGAGCGGGAACAACCTGTGCTATATAGCACAAACCGTAGAAGACTATAAGGCACCTGTTATGCAAAAAACGGCACTGACAAAAATTTTGCACAAAATGACAAAATAGCGTGTGTAGTACTGCATGTAGTGGAAACGGAGGCCGAAATGAGCCCAAATCAAAATTCTGAGCAAACCAAGCTCTACAAGCTTACCCAAAATATTTGTCGACCTGCGAACGCTCGCCAAAGCTCCCTGAAATCAGAGAAAGTGAGCAGGCATGTGCTGGAGCAGCTGGCGACTAAGCCCGGGAGGACGTGACCTGCTCTAATACCAATTGTTGGAATTAGGGTTGCAAAGAAACGCACACAACTTGGAGAAGACGAAGGAAGCTCAAGGCACACAATAGAGAGTCGCGAACGCTCGCCAAAGCTCCCTGAAATCAAGAAAAGTGACAGGCATGTGCTGGAGCAGCTGGCGACTAAGCCCGGGAGGACGTGACCTGCTCTAATACCAATTGTTGGAATTAGGGTTGCAAAGAAACGCACACAACTTGGAGAAGACGAAGGAAGCTCAAGGCACACAATAGAGAGTGTGTTACTTAGTGTGAAATGGAAAGATAGATAGCCCTAGAGTGATGGGCGTATATATAATGCACAGGGGAAAAAACCTCCTAAAGAGGGAAAAAATGCCCCGGCGGTCCTAGTGTGTTCACACACATCACTACCACATGTATATGGTAACACTTACGCTCAAGCTGGAAGAGTTGAGCATATCTAAAGTCATGTTGCTCATGCTGGATAACATGAGCATAAGAGTCGAAGTCTATTAACTTACAATTGGTGCAGTGTTGTAGAGTCCAACACTCATGCACAGTGCACAGTAAGATAAAAGCACATATCCTCGTCAACAAAAATCTTAAAGGGGTGCCAGCTTGCAAAGCCATGTCATATGCTTTTATAGCTACACCATCTTTCTGAAGAACCCTCAAAATCTTACTTGCACAGCATATTGTTTTTCATGCATTTTTGTGTATGCATAAATAGGATGTCCCACCATTGGACATATGCATTAGACACTCTTTTTTGCTTCCACCTATGCACCTTGAGTGGACTACAACAAGCAAACCAATGTTCCATCATGCTATCCTTTCATATTTGCTACCTTTTTAATTCCATATCTATCAGCAAATAATCCCTTGAGTACTTTATTAATATTTCCCATGCTAATAAGTACTCCAATAATGCGCGTATACCAAAGGCACTTTTTTCCCACTGGGTTCTTTCCCTTTGGTCATCCAGGTATAAGACCCTAATTTAGAGACTCATCATTCTACTTCCCTTGTACATATTTTTCATAAATAAATAGCAACCTCGTCATGATGCTATTACAACGGACAAATGCGGGGGGAATGTTAATTGAGTCAACGTCAGTTAACAGAAGATGCTAAAGATTGAAGACGTACGGATGCACATCGAAGATCAAAGTGAAGAAGCAGTAAAGATTGGAGTTACACATTTTCCCAAAATGGTCACGTATTGTAAATTCCCGATTTATTTCAAGCCATTGTAATATTTTAATGTGTTATGGCCTCACTGGGAGTTCCAAGTTATAAAGAACAGATCAGTTACAGTACCTAGGTTGTGGATACTATAAGTGTGGAGTCTCAAAGGTCTTGGGCGCCGGACACTACACATTTTAGACCTTGGCTAAGGTATAAAAGCCAACTTTGTAAAGATTTTATTAAGTTTTTGGATAAGAAATACACAGCATGAGCTAACGGCGCTCACTTCTCTCCTTCTCGCACTTCCTACTCCCTCTCCGATTGTCACATTGCGAATGTGTTTGTTGCATTGCAACCGTAGGTAAGAGCTCTACGCATTGACAAAAGCCATTCACAGTATTTCGTAGCTTTTGGCGTCGCCAACCCGCGGCCTAATTTCATCATAAATAGGAATTTACATGTTCAAATCAAAAACTAAGCATAGGCGAGGTGGGTCGAAAACGACTAGGTCAAAAATCCACTGCTGTTAATAATCGCGATTTTGGAACTTGACCTAAAGTGGGGTTTGAGTCCATAGGCATGTGTGCGTAGGTCTTAAAAACTTGTCCTAGAAGTTTCGTTACGTTTGGATGTCATTTGATGTTGTAATGGATGTCATTTGCTTGCCGATGAGTGATTGGCTTTTGGTGATTTTAGTCACTTGAGTGTAGCTTGAGTTAGATGCGAGTTGTTAGTTGTTTTCCAAGAGATTGACAACCTCTTGTAGCCTCTATGCACTAGTCGAGTCAGCTTCGTCCCATGGTTTGACAAATGAATCGTGGTTCTCGCTAATACTGCAATAAGATAGGATGGTGAGGTTAGACATGCGTCCCACATTTGGTGCCGTTGCCGGGGACGAATAGACCTAAAATAGGGAAAACACGAGCATCTTGTCTAATTGTACATTAACTTTCTCTAGGTTCACCTAGAGTAAAACTTTCTTTTTAGAAAACGCATAGCTTAAGATTGTCGTCTTTTGCTGTGTAGAGGTAGCTTGGAGGTATTGCCGAGTGCCTTTAGGATTGTAGGATTATAAATTTATATTAGGATTTGGAGAATGATTGGTAGACGAGACAAGTCTTAAGATCAAGGCTCTGAAAAACATAAAAAAACACAAGAAAATGAGTGTTTGTGGACACTTTCCACAACCCCATTGCATGAGAACGTAAGAGTAGGGTAAGTAGGATCCAAGGTGGATATCATAAACATTGCTCACTCCAAACAAATTATCTGTGAGTTGTTTATGTAAAGTTGCAGAGTTTCAGATCTATGGCTAGAAATACCACGAAAAGACTCCAAACCACTCAATCCAACTGGAGAGTAAGCCTAAAAGTTGTATAAACCAGTGGGTAAGCTCAAGGATACTTTGAGGTAAAATTTTCAAAAGTTTGTCAGAACTCGGATTATTTACTTTTTCTTGATATTTTAAGCCAAATTAAGTTTTGACGTGATTTATAGGGTCAAAATAGATCATGAAAAGACTGTCCAGTGAAAAAGTTCAAAAAAGTGTCAATTTTGGACAAAAAGTTAATAATCGTGATTATTAACTTTCAGCTCAGATTTGACCAAGGTTCATATCATTGACTCATTACATATGTACAAACAACTTTTGTAAAGGCCCAAGAGATTTGGATCATGGGTAAAAACTAAAGTTTGTACTGACTTTTTGAAACTTGAGTCTAAATTGGGGAAAATTTTATCCAAACTTGATGAGACTTGATACACAGGCTTATATTGATGTGATAAACATGTGTACATGCTCAATTGATTAAAAAGATGAAAAAATTTGTCAGTTGTAAATAATCGTGAGTATTTACATCTGCCCTATTTTTTAACTTTTTTGACAAAGTCAGCATATCACTAGTTTTACCATGTTGTAATAAGCTCACAAACCCAATTTGGTAAGATTTGGATCATTGAATTGAAAATTGTGACCAAATTTGCAAAGTCAGTCTGCGGACAGAAAATTGATGACCATTTGACCAAAAATCGTCCAAACTTGATGAAACTTGGCTAGAGACCTTAAGTTGAGTTCCTTAACAGATGTGTGTCAAGATTGGGACAAAAACTTGCAAAAAATTGGCCAGAGTAAATAATCGCGATTATTTACATTTGCTCCAAAAATTGACAATTTTGCATATTTGGGCATACCACAAGGTCAAGAACATCAAGTAGACTTTACAAATCCATTTTGGTGAAATTTGGATCACAAACATGAAACTTAAGCCAGATTCTTGAAATCAGAGTCTGCGGACATGAAACAGTTGATAAACTTGATGAATGTTGTTCAAATTAAGTTTTAACTTGATTCATAGGCTCAAAAGAGATCATAAAAAGACTGTTTAGGGAAAAAGTTGAAAAAAGTTATCATTTTAGGTCAAAAGTTAATAATCACGATTATGAACATTTGTCTCAAAACTGATCAAGATTGATACTATAGACTCTATGCATGATTACAAACATCTTTTGTGAAGGCTCATAGAGTTTGGATCACAAAACAGGCCAAAAACTTGCTAAAATCTAAATTTTGATTGATTGTCGAGAAATTGAGTCTGACTTGATGAATCTTGTTCATATTAAGTTTTAACTTGATTTATAGGCTTAAAATAGATCATAAAAAGACTCTCCTCTGAAAAAGTTGAAAAACGTTGTCATTTTAGGTCAAAAGTTAATAATCACGATATTAACTTTTGGCTCAAGGTTGATACCATAGACTCTAATCATGATTGCAAACATCTTTTGTGAAGGCTCATAAAGTTTGGCTCACAAAACAGACCAAAATCTTGATAAAAACTGAAATCTGTACTAGTTGTCAAGAACTTGAGTGTGACTTGGTAAATCTTGTTCAAATTCAGTGAAACTTGACTCATAGGCTTATATTGATGTGTTAAACAAGTGTACATGCTCAGTTGACCAAAAATTGCCAAAAGTAAATAATCGCGATTATTTACTTTTGAAAAAAAAACTCAAAAAAAATTAAAAATCAAAAAAATTCTATAAATTTTTTATTAAAAAAACAGTAGTAAATAATCACGATTATTTACTTTTGCTCCAGAATTAAAAAATTTTGCATGATTGAGTATACCATAGGGTCAAGCACATCAAGTAGACTCCACAAATCAAATTTGGTGAAATTTGGATCACAAAATTGAGACATAGGCCAGATTCTTGGAATCGGAGTCTACGGACACTAAACAGATCATAACTTGGACAAATCTTCATCAAACTCAACCAAACTTGTCTAGAGACCACAACAAGGTAATTACTTAGCAAAACAAGCCTAAAAAGTGTAGAAACTAAGGAAAGTAAATAATCGAGATTATTTACTTTTGAGCCCTAGAAACAAGATTTTGGACTTTTGAGCTTGTATAGTGTTTGAACAACATAATACAAGGCCACTGGTCAATTTTGGGTTCCATCGGATCCAAATTGGTATCTCTTAACTCAGTTTCAAGTTGCAGATTAGTCCTTTAGCTCCTTGCAATGGTAGAATTTGGAAATCTCAATTGCTGACTCACTTAGCTCAGATTGAAGAACCAAGTTGCAGACAAAGAATTGGGAGCTTGACAAGAGCTGAATTCAAGTCAAGTGGGAAAAAACGGATAACAATCTAATCTGCAGATTAGGTTATTCAAGGCCTAGATTTTCATCATTTCAAAGGTTGCAATCAATTTTGATACTTTCGAGCTAGAGTTAATCAACTCTTGTGAATCTAAGAAAAATCAACTCAGAAATACTTTGGCAAAAGGAGTCTTATCAAACCCATGCAAAATTTTTTTGCTAATCAATACCAAAATCTACTAGGAGACAGTTTTTACAGAACCAGTCGACATGGACTCATCTCGAGCTAAGAGTTCAAGTACAACAGAGCAAGCCAGTAGCAGTGGTAACACAGGTACAAGTGCAACATAGCAGATTTTACAGCTTTATGGCTACAATGGAGATAAAGTCTTGTATACAAATTCAAAAGGCCATAGATACTTGATGAACAACAAAAGCAGCACAGGAGCCAAGATCCTATTGATCAGAGTAAAACCAGATTCAGAGAACTCGAGATATTCACAGACTTCAGTGGAGCCAGGTATTGCAAGCTTAAAAACGAAGTGCAGATAGAGGTGCAAAAAATCAACCCAAGTGGTTATTTAGAACTCTGCACAAGCCAGCAAAGCATACATTTGGTGCATATGCAATCAGGGTCATTGTACATGGATTACAGCAGTCAGATCTACAATCGAGAACCAGAAATGCAAGATCCAACAGATCAATTAGTAGAAGACAATCTAATTGGAGAACCGAGCCAAAGACGGTACAAAGGTCAAGATGGAGCCATCTATAGCTTGATGCTTAGTGTTTTAAAAGAAGATGCCAACAACTTGGCAAGCATAGAAGCAGAAACTTCTCAGCAATGGAGTTTGACATGACAGAGCCAATTAAAATACCACCAGTCATGGCGTATTACGCAGATTGTGGACGAGAAGGTGGACATTTTGTTGAAGATTTTTCAAGAAATCCAGACAACAAGGATACATCAACTGCCAGGCAAGGTACATAAAAATTTGGAAATGTGAATCTCGATGAAAGTGCCGGGGCTTCAAGCTTCCAGATTGTATCAACCTATCTTTGCCTATCTTTAGTTAAAACTCCCAGATTATTAGCTTTGACCACCAAAAACCTTGGCTAAGGTATAAAAGCCAATGTTTGTAAGTTATTATTAAGTTTTTGTATAATGAAATACACAGCGTGAGCTAACAGTGCTCACTTCTCTCCTTCTTGCGCTTTCTACTCCCTCCTTGATTGTCACATTGCAGTCACGTCTGTTGCGTTGCAACCGCAGGTAAGAGCTCTACGCATTAACGTAAGCACTTCATAGTATTTCGTAGCTTTTGGCGTCACGGACCCGCGGCTTAATTTCATCATAAGTAGGAATCAAAATCAAAAACTAAGCATAGACGGGGTATTGGGGCATCATTGCTAAGCATTTAGATGCATTTTGGGTTGAAAACAACTAGGTCAAAAATCCACTCCTGTTAATAATTGCGATTTTTGCACTTGACCTAAAGTGGGATTTGAAACCATAAGCATGTGTCCTTAGGTCTTATAAACATGTCCTAGAAGTTTCGCTACATTTGGATGTCATCTGATGCTGTAACGGATGTGATTTGTTTGCCGATGAGCGATTGGCTTTTGGTGAATTCAGTCACTTGAGTGTAGTTTGAGTTAGATGCGAGTTGTTTGTTGTTTTCCAAGGGATTGACAACCTCTTGTAGTCTCTATGCACTAGTCGAGTCAGTTTCATCCCATGGATTGACAATTTATTTGTGGTTCTCGTTATGTCTGCAATAAGATAAGAGTGAGGTTAGACACCCGTCCCACATTTGGCGCCGCTCTCAGGGATCGAAGAGACCTAAACTAGGAAAAAACACAAGCGTCTTGTGAAGTTATCTTTTAACTTCCTCTAGGATTTCCTAGAGTAAAAACTTTCTTTTTAAAACAGCATAGCTTAAGAGTGTCGTCTTTTGCTGTGTAAAGGGAGCTTGGGAGTAATCGTACTTGCTGAGTACGTTTATAGGAGTGTAAGATTGTAGAATTAGAGTTGGGTTTTGAGAATGATTGATAGACAAGACAAGTCTTAAGATCGGGGCTCAAAAAACCATAAAAAACAAGAAAACGAGTGTTTATAGACACTTTCCACAACTCCATTGTAGTAGAATCTAGGAGTAAGGTACGTAGAATCCAAGGTGGGTTTCAGAATATTGCTCTCTCCGAAAGAATCAATTGTGAGTTGTTATGTGAAGTTGCAGAATTTAAAGCCTACGGCCAAAAATAGCACAAAATGACTGCCAACCACTCAATCCGACTGGAGAGTATGCTTTAAAAGTTGTATGAACCAGTGGGTCAGCTCAAGGACACATTGAGATAAAAATTTCAAGAGTTTGCAAAAACTCAGATTATTTACTTTTTCTTGACATTTTAGGCCAAATTTAGTTTTGACTTGACTCAGAGGCTTAAAATAGCTTATGAAAAGACTGTCCAGTGAAAAAGTTTAAAAAAATGTTCATTTTAGGCCTAAAGTAAATAATCACAATTATTTACTTTCAGCTCAAAACTGACCAAGCTTGGTCCCAGAGACTCTATGCATGTGTACAAACAACTTTTGTAAAGGCACATAGAATTTGGATCACCAGACTAACAAAAATCTGGGTAAAAACTAAAGTCTTTACTGACTTTCGGGAACCTGAGTGTAAATTGAGAAAAATTTTGTCCAAACTCAATAAAACTTGATCATAGGCTTATAGTGATGTGATAGACATGTGTACATGCTCAGTTGACCAAAAAGATGCAAAAATTTGCCAGAAATAAATAATCGCGATTATTTACATCTGCCCCATTTTTCAACTTTTTTGATAAAGTTAGCATACCACTAGCCTTATCATGTTGTGTTAAGCCCACAAATCAAATTTGGTAAGATTTGAATCATTGGATTGGAAATTGTGACCACATTTGAGAAGTCAATCTGTAGATACAAAACTGATGACCATTTGAACAAAAATTGTCCAAACTTTACTTGCAAAAAAATAGATGGATTAAAGATGTAAATAATCACGATTATTTACATCTGCTATAAAAATTGATAATCTTGCACATTTGAGTATACCACCAGGTTAAGCACATCAACTAGACAACACAAATCAATTTTGGTGAAATTTGGATCATAAAAGTGAGACTTAAGCCAGATTCTTGAAACCCGAGTCTGCGGACACGAAACAGTTGATAAACTTGAACAAATTTTGTTCAAACTTAGTGAAAATTGTCCAGGGACCTTAACAGGTTGTATACTTGGCACACCAAGCCAAAAAGTGCAAAAAACTAAGAAAAGTAAATAATCGCGATTATTTACTGCTGCAACACAGAGAAACCCATTTTGACTTTTGAGCTTATACAATGTTAGACCAACATAATACAAGGCCACCGGGAAATTTTGGGTTCTGTTAGCAGCAAGCTAATACAGATACCATTTTTCAGAGCTCCCATGTAAAAACACTTATTATTTTTTATAAATCGGGAATATTGTAACTCCTATTTTTCGGGTAAACCTTGTAATAGTTGAGCCAAGGCTACAAGCTTCCAGATTGTATCAAATTATCTATCTTTAGTTAGAGATCCCAAATTATTAGTTTTGACCACCAAAAACCTTGGTTAAAGTATAAAAGCCAATTTTTGTAAGTTATTTGTAAGTTTTGGATAATAGAAACCAACGTGAGCTAACGGCACTCACTTCTCTCCTTCTCGCGCTTCCTACTCCCTCTCCGGTTGTCACATTGCAGTCGCATTTGTTGCATTGCAAATGCAGATAAGAGCTCTACGCATTGACGTAAACACATCA
The DNA here is from genome assembly GCF_014529385.1 of Adiantum capillus-veneris. Lineage (NCBI taxonomy): Eukaryota > Viridiplantae > Streptophyta > Polypodiopsida > Polypodiales > Pteridaceae > Adiantum > Adiantum capillus-veneris. Next base: position 19,593,331 of record NC_140947.1, read on the forward strand.
CAGTATTTCGTAGCCAAAAGTCTGGCTCATTTTACTCACTTTATGTCTCTTCTCAGTGATAGTGAATTCTATTTGTGGTGTAGCCGAGCTGCCGTCAGTTGTGGCATAGTCAACTAGGACATATGAGTCAAAAGGGAATGAAAGTCTTGTAGCATTCTAGTTATACCCCTGTTCTAGATTACTCTAACTTCTCTTTATGTGAGCATTGTTATACCCCTGTGTTATTTTACTCTAACTTCTCTTTATGTGGGCATTGTATCTATGGCAAACAGACTAGATTGACATCAGTGCTTTTGGACAAGGAGTTAGGGAGTCCTCTATATCTCGTTCATAGCAACTTGTGCAGACCTATGCCAATCAATTCTCTAGGGGGAGCGTTATACTTCCTAACACTCATAGATGACAGTACTAGAAAGGTGTGGATTTATCTCTTGAAATAGAGAGAGACGTCTTTGTGTCTTCAGAAGTTCTTAGCATTGGTAGAGAACCAATCGGGTAGAAAGCTTAAAGCTTTGTGCAGTGACAATGGAGGCGAGTACATCTCCTCTAAGTTCAAGGACTTTTGTAGTAAAAGAGGCATTAGAAGACAATTTACGGTACCTTACACACCAGCCCAAAATGGTGTGGCTAAGAGAATGAATTGAACCATTCAAGAACGGGTCACTTCTATGTTATTTACGGCCAACTTACCTCAAGAATTTTGGGGAGAAGTTGTTACTACAGCTGCTTACTTGATCAATTGGTCACCTAGTACACCACTAAAATACAAGGTTCCGCAAGAGATGTGGATGGACAAAGAGCCCAATTATGACATGTTACGTGTATTTGGGTGTGAGGCATTCTCATATGTGCCAAAAGTGCTTAGAAAAAAGCTGGACCCCAATCACACAAGTGCATCTTCATTGGATATGGTGTAGACGGAGATGGGATATCATCTCTGGCACGTGAAATCTAAGAAGGTTATACATAGCTCACAGATGATATTCAATGAGTTTAGATGCATAGAAAGCCAATGAAAGACATTGAATATTGTAGAGTATGATTTGAGGATTTTTTCTCATCGCCAGTTACACAGAATGATGGACGTGCTAGTGATGCACCTTCCACTAGTACAGACACACATGCTGCTCCAAAGAGAGCGGAATCTAGCAATCCAGTCACTTCAAAGATCTACTCGTACATCTTGTGCACCTGAGCATTTTGAGCCAGGATTAGACTACTTGCTAGTCATTGATTGTAGTGAACCCACTTGCTACAAAGAGGCCATTCAAATGGACGATGGCATGAAGTGGGAAGAGGCTATGCAATCTAAGTATAACTAAATTTTAGCCAATGAAACTTGGGATTTGATAGAGTTACCAGCACATAAACAAGCATTTCCACATGCAAATGGGTGTACAAGAAGAAGTATATCACAGATGATCCCAAGCCTAAGTATAAGGCAAGATTGGTTGCTAAAGGGTTCAAGCAAACGAAAGGCATTGATTTTTATGAAATCTTTTCTCCAGTGGTCAAGATGATTAAATTGCATCTTGTGCTTGGTCTAATAGCCATCGAGGATATGGAATTGGTCCAAATGGATGGAAGGATGTTTCTTCATGGGGACCTTGAAGAGGTTGTTTACATGAAACAGCCAGAGGGTTTTGCGATAAATCTTAAGAAGCCAACACAGGCACAACTGGTGTGTAGACTTAAGAAATATTTGTATGGATTAAAGCAAGGCTCACAGCAATGGTACATCGTTTGATAAGTACATTCAGTCCGAGGGTTACGAATGGAGCCAGGAGGATCACTGCTTGTACACAAAGAGGTTGAATGATGGTTACTTCATCATTTCAATTTTGTATGTGGATGATATTCTCATAGCTGGAAGTCAAAAGATGAGATTGCACTTCTCAAGGATGCCTTAAGCAAGCAGTTTGCTATGAAATATTTGGGCGATGCACATCACTTTCTTGGTATGTGTAGCAAGAGAGATCGCAAATGTGGTATACTTGAACTTTTGTAGGTATATTAACAAGGTCTTGCAATGTTTTGATATGTAAGGGAGGAAATCATTGAGTACCCCAATGGCAGCATACAAAAAATTTAGCAAGCATGATTGTCCCAAATCAGATGCTGAAAAGGCAAAGATGGCAAAGGTTTCATATTCTTCGGCAGTTTGGCAGTCTCATGTTTTCCATGGTTCGCACACGGCCAAACATTGCATATGCAGTAGGAGTGGTCAGCAGGTTTATGGAAAATCCATGCATAAAGCATTGGGAAGTAGTGAAGCACATCTTGAGATACATCAAGGGTTCAACTAGCAAGTGCTTACGCTTTGGGAACAATGATGCATCCATAGTTGGATACACTGAGTCGGATTATGCGGGTTGTGTCGACACTAGGCGATCCACATCTGGTTATGTTTTCTTGTTTGCTAGAGCGGCAGTATCTTGGAGATCATGTATCCAGAATTGCACTTCGTCTTCCACCATTAAGGCAGAGTATGTTGCAGTTTCTAGTTCCAGTAAGGAAGCTATGTGGTTATCTCGTCTAGTGGGAGATTTTTGTATACACCAGACTCTAGTGCTACATTGTGTTAACCGCGCTAACAGTCGACGTTCATCTACAAAGGTTATAACCAAGCATTGGGAGGCATTGGGAAGCCACTAAGTCCCCCTATTCTCTCGGTTTTGACTTCAAGCTACAGTGATTATGCACCAAGCTCGGGATGTGCTATTGATGTGCACAATATTTCCTATTCACATTGTATAAGGCCTTTGGCTCATTTAGGAGTTCCAAATTGTATAAGCTTAAGCTAAAAGGACTCAACTTTATCCCATAGTTGAAGGGCTTGAAGCCCAAAACTATAAAAGAGACCTATGCTAAATGAGAAGTCATTCTTGGGTGAGCTCTCTTCTTTATAGAGTAGATGATCATGAGGCTCGTGGGCTTTCCATGCCCATGTAGCTCTTGATTTTTGATAATCAATTACACTTTCTTTTTTATTAGTCGTCTTTGCTTTGATTATGTGAAGTGAGATTTTATTAGTGTGATGTTAATCCCTTTTTGAGTTAATCTCTTCTATCCACACCATGGTGTGTGAGGGCTATGCCTTCCTTCTCTTTCTCTCTCTCTACAAGGTGTGTGGTTAGTGTGTGTGCATATGTAGTTGCATTGAGAGGATGGACCAGAATGGCCACACTAATACGAAGTAGGTATGTTAATTAAATGCTTGTGTAGTTGTGATTAGGAGTTGTGATTAGGGTGATTGATGTGAGAGGTTAATTTTGATCACATGATTGTGTGCAAAGTGATTAGTAAGTAGGATTATGTGGTTGATTAGAGGAATCCCCTTTCATGGCTTCTCTCCATGATGGGTAGAAGAATCCCTTGAATCCTCTATTTCGATGCATCCTATGACATTGGTGCCTCCAAGCGCTAGCCAGGTTGTCAATCCACAAATTGATAATTTTGTGTGGGTTGCTATTAAGCCACTGCTATAATGCCTCCCTACATGTGGTGCCGTTGTTGGGGATCAAAACCCTAAGCTAGTGAGAAGAGGATGTTTAGAATGGAGTAATTTCGCTACTAATTTCATCGATTTTTGAGTGTGTGTAACTCAAATTAGTGTGATTTGATGATGTTTGTGCAAGTACTTGAAGCTAATTTTTTAGTTATGAATACCCCAAATCCCCAATTTCACTAATTTCTCTTTAATCGTTACTAATTGCGCTTCATTTTCATGCTAATTTTGACTAATTCCATGCTAATTTCATGCTAACACAATCACTAATTTCTACTAACATTTGACTAATTTTGCTAATCTAACCACTAACCTTTGATGTGTAATGTATGTTTAATCCCCTTAAAAGAGGTGGCATCATCACTCTAATCAAGTTAATTGTGCTAATCTATGCCTAATTAGATGATTTGAGAGTTTGATTTTTAACCTACATTGGTCAATTTTGGAGCCAATTTGGTGGTGCAAACACTTGTGTGTGCAATGATGCGTTTTTGCATGGAGCAAAGGAATAGCTTGGAGTGTGATTATGATGTAAGTGCACTCACTTGATCATTTCAATTCTTGATTGATTAATGTGGTTCATTGTGTGCTAATCACTTTCTAAAATTAGGTGTGTAAATTAATTGACCTACACTTTGCACCTGATTTGATTCACTTGGATGTGTAAAGATCATTGTATGTGTAATGCACCAAAGAGGGAAAAAAATGCAATAAAAATTCAAGTGTGTGTGCACCTAATCTTGAGTGTGTGCATACATAGACATCAATGAAATTGAAGGTATATGAGTATACAATCATGTAAATGATGTGAATGCTAAGTAATCCCATAATTGGATAGGCCTAATTTCCGAAAAAAGGGTAAAATTTGAGTGTGTATGCCCAATTGTAGACCAGCCGATTGAATGATTGATGGTCAATTGGGACATCCAAATGCTTTTTGATTGAGAAGTGTGCATGAAATGGGTGTGCAAGCATTAGGGGTAGGTCTAACTGCATTGCCAATTGAGCTAAATTTGAATTTTTGTGCTTAATATTGGAGTGTGTGCATTGCTTGATTTGGGAAAATTAAGATTGATTTTGAGAAATTGAGAATGCATGCATTTGCTTATGCTTGATCAAGCTTGCAATTTGGGTATTGCAATGAGGAATTGATGGAGTTTTTCATATGATTTTGGTCTAAATTTTAGTGTGTGTGCCTATACAATTGCATAATCTATCCAATTAGAGAATGAATGATTGGTGTCCCATCACTAATCATGATGATTGCAAGACTTGAAAGGTTGGTGTGTGCATGATTGATTGAATTGGATGATTTAACTGGTACTCAATTGAAATTGATTAATGTGCATTACCATTGTGATTGGTGTGCCAATTTGATTGAAAATGCTCAAAATTTCAATGGTTTGTGCATGTGCAAATTCCATAATCAGTTGTGTAGCTATGCAAACCAAAAATGACAAATCTGATTGGATTTGAATGATTATAGCTATTTGATATGAGCAACTTAAGTTGTTTGCAATGATTAATACATAGAATTGAATTTGCAACTGTGAGAAAATCGTGCAGTAATCAAACATGTGTGTATCACTCGATTAATTACAAATTGATTCGGAAATTTCTTGTGTATTCCGATTCGTTTTAATGTATGTGGTAAAGAAATAATCAAATTGAGGCAAGATGGGCAACAAATTAAAGAGCCTTTTATGATCAAATGGATTTGTATGTGGTTTGTCAATTGTTTCGAGAATAATTTTTCTTTTTTTATTAATTTGTGTGCATCATTAATGCATTGCTTTAAAACAATGATGCATTTTTGGGATGGATTCAAAATTTAATCAATTGCAAACATTTTTTGACTACCAAGGGGGAATTGTGTACAAAATTGTTCTTGATAATGGTTTGCACGAAGGTTGTGATTTCTGATCAAGGGTTACAATATTTTTGTCTCGAGATAATCAACTCTTGCCACTCTTTCTTGAACACACACACATTTTTCCTACCTCACGGCCTTCCATGGAAATGTCCCACAAATTATTGTTTTTCAAAACAAATAATAAAATAAAAAGCAAGACTCTTTTGACCTACACAACTTCTGCCTCAAGTTTGCCAATGGCCACTTGTCGCATGCATCTCCACATACATATGCACGCATTTGCAACTACCTTTTCTCTCCCTAATTAGCACTAACACTCGGTCAAGCCTGAAAAGGCACACAAGAAACACACACACTCAGAGCCTCATTGAGTACACCTTCCAGCTCTTGGCCTCACCCATGCTCTCTTTCTTTCTCTCACCCTCTCCCCGCGTTCGTTGTTGGGTTGTCTAACCTGGCACTCCATCGTCTTGCAATGCAAATGAATACAGATACTACATGTGATATCACTTAAATGTCCTTGCCATTTATGCCCATGCTCATTCAAAACACACCTCGCTTAGCGGTGCAAAAAAATGCAAATCTAGTTTCCTCTCCATGACACTCTTCAATAGCTCATCAATCTTGGGCACCATCAGACCCATCCTCACACACACAAAATGCTAGTCCAACTCTACACAACCACCTTGGCCTTCGATGCCTATGACCCCACCTTCACTAGTACTCCACTCCCTATTTCCCGTTAAACTTGCCGCCAATACACACACACACACACACACACACACACACACACACACACATTTGCGATGTGCAGTAGTGAGGATCACCCTTTCTCTGTCCCCATCATTCTACCAGGCCACAAATCACAATTGTGAGCCAATTGAGTGATTCTTAAAAACTGAAAATTAATGCTCTGCATGAGGCTGCAGAACCAGAGCACGTGGAGGCTAGCACCTGCTGTTAACCCAAACATAGTGCACACCCATGCTCACGGCTCAATGGCTCAATTTTTGTAGCTAGCCTGGATTAGGTGCAAGTGGGTGCAAAATTTTGCGAATTGCCTCAGCGCGCGTGAGCACACACACACACATGCGCATATTTATTGGCCCCACTCCCTTGCACTCATGTAGCCCACAGGCTAGAGTTGCTCATCACCCACCATGAATGATCTAACCCGCAACTCCCGCTAGAATTACTTGTAGTTGTTGACCCCACTTTCACCCCAACTCTCACAGGTTTTGTAGCCTCTGCCTGCCATACTAGACACACGTACGCTTTGCAAAACTAAAATGTTCTCACCACATGCCCCACAAAAGTTGTCATTCTGGCGACCCACCTTGGCCTATAATCTTGACCCAAGTCCTAGACTCTCTCAAACCCCACCTCGCAACATCCACAAACCCACGCCTTGCCATGCTGGCTTTTGGATGCCTCATGATGTGACTAAACTTGCCAAGACGAGAAACATTACAAGAAATTCTTTTTTTTTTTTAAACAGAGCCTTTTGGTTAAAGAGAGTTCCCACCCCTCACTCGCCTCAAGTTTGTAAAAGCATCTTAACCGTACATGAGCCATGGACCAGGATATCCAAAATGAGAAAATATATATATCATTGAGACCTTGAGCCAATTAAAACGGTTGAGCAATGGCCGACTTTGACAAGTGAGATATACATTAAAAATGTAGCTCCAAGAGTTTGTTTCAAATTAAAGCATTCCATTGTGATGGAATGAAAATTTTATTCATGGGTTGTAGGATCAATGGATGTTAAATTCTTTTAGTGCTTGATTTGAACAATGCAATGTTTTCATGCACTAAGGAGTAAGCTATATCGTAAGTGAGCACTTGATTTTTATGGAAAAAAAGTTGCTAGATGATTGCATGCGAGCAATGAGTTTTTGGTGTAAAATCTTTCAGGCACTAACAAGTGATATATTTGAAGGGAAAGTAGTGGCCAATGACATAATCAAAGCTAGTTTTGATCACCTCAAGAGAGTTGTAGTTCACTTCATTATACACTTTTCTCTCTCATTGTTGTGTATGTCAAATGTGCTTACTACAAGCATCAATTTTGTGCTCGACGTGATAGTTCATTAACAATATTGTATTAATGGCATTAAAAAAATTTAAGACTCATGAACTGCTTTGATGCTTGGTTTGGATGAAGCTACTTTCATGCACTCAAGAATGAGCTTTTTACAAGAGAGCACTTTCTCTCTTTTGTTTTGTATGGACCCACTTGATGATTGAGAACATGCATTGGACTTATGCATCTTTTGTGGATGAAATTGAATTTTTTTGAATGGATTGCATTAAACTTTGTGATTTCTGATAATTCTTGATCACTTTTAGTGCGCTTGATTAAAAAATCTTTGGAATGAAAAGAAAATTCTTTTGGCATGCATAGGTGCTTCATTTGAGAGCCACATTGATGATGCATACATGCTTGGTGGAGAGTGTGCATTAAAATTTGGATTTGACATTGTTTGTCCATTTCTAGTGCTTGATTTGGATGAAAAACCCAAAATAGCAATAAAATTGAGGTTGTTTGAATGGCCATAAGATAGCATGACACTTTTGTGTTTGTGATTGATTGTGAATTCTTTGAGTGCTTGTCTAGAATCACCATATGCTTCATAGCACTAAAGATCGAGCCTCTTTTGAAGGGTTGTGACAAAGTGGGATTAGATTGATCCAAGGGAAGTCAGCATTGCAACATAGTGCAAAATTTGGCTATTAAGAGCCATTAACTTTCATTCCATCAAAACTTGCAGTCGTCACTAGCTCACCTCTTTGCTCTGAAAATGTAAAATTTCATATGAGCTAGTTTTTAGCCAACTTTTTTGAGAGCTTTCAATTGTACAATTTGGCTATGAAGAGCCAATTCACTTCATTAAAAATTGCATGATTTCTAGCTTGACTAAAATTTTCACATTCCATTTGGGCTAGTAATCAATTGACTTTTAATCATGCATGAAAAAATTGCTTATTTTAGAAGCATTATCTCTCTCATTTTTTATATGTATGCATACACTTGCTACTAAAGAGCACCATGTGCATAACCAAAGGCACTTTTTACCCTAGGGTTTTTTCCCTTTGGTTTATATGGGTATTTGAGACCCTAGCATAAGGATTGAAATAACGTTTTTTGTGTATTTCTCTTGGCTTTCAATAAATGGCTTTTGGATCTTGTGTTTGCTCACACATAGCTTCAAGAAGCTTGACTTGCAAATAAAGGGAATCAAGGGGCCTCTACTAAAGTGGATGCTTTGCTCAATGATGCTCAAAGGAGCACAAATAGGTGAAATTCTTCCATCATATTCCTCTTTTGTTTATCTTTCCATTCTCTAGCTTGGTGTAGACGGCGGAGATAATCTCAATAGGCGGGAATTGTCTCCTGGAAGACGAACAGCGGACCAGCCAGTAATTACCATGGCGGTTACCACAGTAACCTCAAGAGGCTATAAATAGGACCCATTACATTGTAATCGGGTTGATTGTACTTTGGGCTGCTTGTACTCTTTGACTTCTTACTTCTAGTCTCTTGGTTCTAGTCTTCGAAGCTGTCTTGAGTGACAATCTCTTCACTTGTAACTCTACTCTGTAATCATTACTATAGTAGTCAATTGGGCTTCAGTCTATGATACTTTGTATTTTTTCTTCATAAACTCTAAATCTGAACCTAAGACACTTTTCCATTCCTTCAGTCTGTAATTCAGTTCAGTAACTATTTCAGCTCAGTTTCTATATTCCATTCCAATTTCACTGACTGAACTAACGACTTCCAGTAGCTGTAAATTCTAACACTGGAATCAGCTATCTGAAGATATCAGCTCCAATTCCATTTTGGCGATCATGGTGGCCAGAGTTTTTTGCTCATTGACCAAACCACTTCTCCCAATTTGAATTTTCAGCTGAAGATATGGCACCCAAAACCAGCCGTGGTCGTAAACCATACTACCGCGTTGACCCTATCCCTAAGGAGTCAGAAAGAGATTCTGATCCTAAGACTGAACCGTGGACTCAGACTGAGGCTCCGGAGGAGCACATTCAAGCTCATGAGGCTAAGGGCTCTCAGCACTCCAGTCAATCCAGACGAAGAAGGGCTAAGAGGGAAGAACGCAAGGCTAGGAGTTCTCGGACCACACATGGGGATGAAGGAGCCAAAGGCAGTAACGGTAGTCACCACAGTTCTAGAAGAAAAGCTAGGGAAGAGACGGGAACTAAGACTGCAGAATAAATTGACTGGGATGCAGATACAGACCATTACAAGAAATCTTTAAAAAGGAGTCAAGTTCCTAAGATGAGAGGCCAAAATGATGTTGATCGACATGATTACATATCTTCATTGAAAATTTCTTTTCCAGTGTTTAAGGGTGGGAAGAAAGATGACCCGGATGTTCATATCCAAGCCTTTGAATAGTATGCTACATTGAAAAACATTAATGAAGATGACTGGGGGGAATACTTTCCTCAGACATTAAAGGAGGCAGCAAGGAAATGGTACTACCATTACCCAGCTTGCCAACTCAGATCCTATAACAAACTACTCAAAGCTTTTCAACTGGAATATTCAGATAACAGAGGAGATGAGGATATCCTCTATGAACTGGATAAGATAAAGCAAAGGAAATTATCAGTCAGAAGTTATGTTGAGAAAATCAAGGAACTGACTAAGCAGCTACAGGAACCACCATCAAAAAAACGGTTGCGGGCATGGTTTTTAAATGGTTTTCGAAGTAAGAAGATTAGGGAACATGAGATGCCGACACCAACAAAGAAATTTAATGATTTGGTGTAGCGAGCCCTGAAGCTGGAACAGCAGGCTAAGAAGGAAAGAGGTCATAAAAAGAGGAGGTCCAGTGGTAGCAGTACTTCTACTGAGAATTCTAATTCCAGTAAGACCTCCAGTAGTTCTGAAAGCAGCTTGGATGGGAAAAGTAAAGACAAGACTAAGAAGGGGTCTTGGTCTAGAAAGATTGATGAGATGGCCCATCAGATTGTTGAAATCAGCCAGACCAGACAACCAGTAAGAAGAGTGGAAACCTGGTGTTCAAAGTGTAAATCCAAAGATCATGTTTCCAATGATTGTCCACAGTGTACTTACTGCAAAGCTTACGGCCATCTATGGAAAAACTATGGCATTCACATTCATCATTTTAAGAAGGGGAAAGATCCGTCTATGGTAGCATTTACCAATGCTAAACCAGTAAAAGTGGAGACTACCAGTGTACCCCAAGAAAAGGAATTAGGTATCAGGTGCTGGTACAGGGCGCGGCAGATACCAAGGGGGTACTGGCCGGGGCCGGGGCCGTGGTAATTTCCAGAGTCGAAGCCTAAATTGCTATACTTGTGGTAAGTATGGGCATTTTGCGGCTCAGTGTCCAGAAACACCTGTTATTACTGTGGCTACTGAGGCGAAAGCCCCAGAACCAGTCCCTGTGAGCGGTTACACGCAGCAAAGGGGTAGTGATTGAAGAAATCCCAGATAACCTAGTGAAACAAGCCAATCCTGAAAGTAGCAAATGGGCTCAACAGAGAGAGGTGTGGAAAGCCAAGGGTAAAGAAAAGGTGATTGATGAATGGCAGGAGCAGAGAGAATTGGCAGCGAAAATCACAGAGGATTTAGCCAAGAAGCTGCCAGAGTAGCTAGAGAATTTTGATGCTCGGGTCATTCAAAAGATACCAGCAAAGTCTTCTGAGAAAGCACAACCAGATCAGTCAAGGTCTGGAACACATGAGACCATGTTGGCTGCAGTTCAGGGACTGATGGAAGAATTAGGGACTGACAAGGGAGCTGAAAGCACTAGAACAAAGGAATGGTATTCTACAGATACTACCAATTCTTCAAGTTCTAATAACAACTCTGATCATGAGAAGGAGGAAATTCATGTCAAAATTTGTGACAGAATTCAGAAACTCACGGTGGAGCATAAGGACATTAGAAAAACTTTTCCTGAAGCAGCGAATTTCATCAGATAGCAAAGAAGACTGAGGCGGAAGCCAGAACGGTTGATTTGGCTGTTGTCAGAGATGATGAAGTGCCAGTGATCCAGGTAGATTATAAAGTTAGGAAACAGTGGGAGACACTATATGGTGTCATACTAGATGGAGGAGCAGGGGTAAACATCCTGGGGGCACATCTTTAGCAAAGGATGGGAATTACAAATCTGAAACTTGCACCTTTCAAAGTTCCATCGGGTAGTACCGGCAACTGGTATGATAGAAGGTATGCAAATAAGAATGGGCAAGGAAAAGTTCAAAACTAGCTTCCTAGTATTAGACGTGCAAGGCGCGTATGGAATGCTATTGGGGCGCCCATGGTTGCGAACGGCACAGGCTATTCACGACTATGCTAATCAGACTCTGACAAGACAAGGTGCCAGTAGCAGAATTCAGATTCAAAAGAACACTAGGAGTTGGAAAAAGGAGCTAAGAACTAAAGAGCTTTTCCAGAAGTATAAGGTGAAGAAAATTGAGAGAATGCTGGCAGCAATGAATATTTTTCCATTAACCGAGATACATCTCAATGCAGTGTTACTGGACAAAGATCAGGTTGAAAAGCAAAAGAAGCAATTTCCATACCAGTTCACTGAGTAGAACTTTGGAGAACGGCCAGTTTCAGCTAGCTGGACGGCCAGAAGAACCAGTTAATTCCAGTATCCCAGTGGATTCTGAACAAATACACTTGGAAGAAGTTACTCAGAAAATCAGAATAGCAATTCAAAAATCAGGGGACCATCCTTGGATTACGCTTAGGAGTCAACCAAGAGAAAAGGTGGAGGACCTAACTGGTTACTTCCAGATGATCAAGAAATAGAGGAATGGAATTTAGGTTCTGAGGAATATCCTAGATTGATCAAAGTCAACAAGCATCTGAATCCTAAGATGAAAGAGAAGGCCCGACATATGTTTTAGCAGTACAAGGATGTGTTCGTATGGGAACATACTGATCTTAAAGGAGTAGATCCAAAAGTATGTCAACATCGAATACCATTGAAACCATATGCTAGACCAGTACGACTGTAGCGATACAGAATGAATCCAAATTACGCTAAGAAGGTCAAGGAAGAGATTGATAACCTTCTAAAGGCTGGGTTTATTACTGAAGTAGCTAGTAGTGAGTGGTTGTTCCCTATTGTGGTGGTACCCAATAAAATGGAAAGCTCAGAGTGTGTGTGGATTATAGAAAGTTGAACGCTCAAACAATTAAGGATCCATTTCCATTACCCTTCACGGATATGTTACTTGATGAAATTGCAAGATATTAGATGTATAGCTTTATGGATGGTTACAGTGGCTATAACCAGCTACAGATTGCTCCTAAAGACCGGAGTAAAACCACTTTTATTACTGAGTGGGGAGCATTCATGTATCTGGTAATGCCATTTGGTCTTTGCAACGCACCAGCCACTTTTCAACGATGTATCATGGAAATATTCAGTGAATTCCTTAACCGATTCCTTGTCATATTTATGGATGATTTTACTATATATTTAATGGAGGAGAAGCATTTACTTTTTCTTGAAATGGTTTTCTAGTGTTGTCAAGAAAAGCGGACCTGTTTGAACCCATTCAAATCTGTTTTCTTAGTCTGGAAAGGACAGCTATTTGGACATGTAGTGTCCAAGAATGGTATAGAAATGGCCAATGATAAGATCCAGTGTTTCCAACAGGCCAAGGCACCTTGGAATGTGTTAGAGTTAAGCTCTAATCTGGGATATATCAATTTTTATCGACGATTTGTGCACAAGTTTGCTTTCGAGGCACTACCTTTGTATGAACTTACAAAGAAAACTAGCAAGTTCAATTGGACTGATGAATGTGAGGAGAGTTTTCAGAAGTTAAAGAATGCTATTATCAATAAGCCAGTTCTTCGACAACCAAATTAGGAAGTCATTTTTCATGTACATGTTGATGCTTCAGGACTGGTGACGGGTGAAATATTGGCTCAGCCAGAAGGAAGAACTGATTATCCAGTATACTTTGCCAGTTGTTGCAGGTTCAGTCAGGCTGAACAAGGGTATACAACTACTAAAAGATAAGCCTTAGGAATGGTTGTTAGTGCTACCAAATTCAGACATTATTTTCTGGGCAAGCTATTTCATTTTTATGTGGATCATCAGGCCTTATTATTTCTGATCAATAAAGTCATTATTCAAGGCAGACTGATACGCTGGATGATTTTCCTAATGGAATTTGAATTTCGTATCTTCCATAAGCCCGGAAAAAACCATTGTGGTGTTGATTTCCTGTCCAGTATAGTATGGATGGCTACTTTGAGGTGTCTTTAAGAGACGAGTCAGTGGATACATAACTATTTCAGTTAACAGCGGTAGAATCAACTGATCCAGAATTGTATGAGGTATATCAGTTTCTTTCTAAAGAAGGATTCCCACATAACTGAACTCAGAATCAGAAGAAGGCTCTGATTATTAAGAGCCTGAAGTTCACCATCATTGGAGGATCACTTTACAGATTGGGAGTTGATGGGGTTCTTCGCAGATGTGTGCCTATGGAGGGACGAATGCAAGTTATTTCGGAGGCACATAATGGGGATCCTGGGGGACATTTTTCTACTGATATCACTTCCAAAAAGATTCTGCAGGCTAATGTGTGCCTATGGAGGGACGAATGCAAGTTATTTCGGAGGCACATAATGGGGATTCTAGGGGACATTTTTCTACTGATATCACTTCCAAAAAGATTCTGCAGGCTAGTTTGTGGTGGCAGACTTTAATATCTGATGTCAAAAGCTTTTGTAAAACTTGTGATATATGCCAAAGAATGGGCAGACCCACTGCAGTAGATATGACTCCTCTCACAACGGTTCAACCACTGGGTGTTTTTATGAAATGGGGTCTAGATTTTATGGGTCCCTTCAAGAAAATTACTCCAAGGAAAAATAGATATATTGATGGCCACTTGTTATGTAACCAAATGGGTAGAAGCTAAGGCTCTTCCCGACAACACGGCAAAATCCACTGCTATGTTTCTATTTGAAAATATTGTTTGTCGATACGGATGTCCTGTGGAGATTGTGTCAAATCAGGGTACGCATTTTATCAATGACACTGGATATTCTCATGGATATGCTTTCAGTCAAGCATCGGAAATCAACACCATATTATCCTAGATGCAATGGGCAAGCCGAAAGTAGTAACAAGACTGTTAAGACTATTCTCATTAAGATTGTGCAAAAAGAGCCACACTAGTGGGACTTGAAACTTCAAATAGCTCTCTAGGCATATCAAACAGCTTATAAGGTCACCACGGGATTGACACCATTTAGAATGGTGTATGGCACCGAAGGTGTTGTCCCTATGAAATTTTTCATACCCAGCCTCAGGATGGCAGTCGAGTATGGGTTATATTTTAATCACAAAACAGAGACTGGAGGAGTTAACACAGTTGGATGAGTTAAGGCAGAGGGCTATGCTGGAACAAGAAATTGTTCAGCAAAGAAGGAAAGACTGGCATGACAGACAAATCAAAGTTAGGGAGTTTCAGAAAGGAGATTTGGTTCTGCTATATCAATAAAAGCTAAGCCCTAAGAAACCGAACTTAAAAATAGCTTGGCCAAGTGCATACGAAGTTGATTGGGTGTTCTCCAATGGCACAATAAGATTGAAAGATTTATCTGGATTACTGTTGCCAGGGGTATATAATGGGGCTAAAAGCAAGCTCTATTATTTAGAAGAAGATAGAGAGACTTCCAGATATAAGGGTACTGGTAGTTTGGGAACTGAGGATCAGGAAATTCCAAAATCGCCTATTTTAAGCCTTTTTCATGCACAACTAGTTCCAGAGCTAGCTAAAAGGACAGAAAAGTCTCAGTACGATAACACCATGGTAGTACCAGAATCAATAAAGTGTCAAAATCAATCTCAGCTTTTATGGGAAAAAGGGTCAGTTGGACTATTAGTGGTAATCATTTCAGAGAAGATGGAGAGGATTAGCCAATGCATGTGCGCCATGTCATTTGCGATGCACAGGCTTTAGGAATGGTAAGTAGTGGAGCTTTTATGCTGCGGACGCGTATAGCAGTAAGGCGCGTAGGTTTTTCCTCGTACATCTCGTGCGTGATGTCTGCCTACTGTTATCCATTTGCCATCGCAAAGCTCTGAAGTTTCGTCACTACAACCACAAAATTCTTCGTATGAGGAAACTGCTGATTATTGTCTATCTTTACCAGCTACACCAGGATACGGATTTGAAGCTTCAAGTAAGTCCTCTTCTTTTCCCTCTACTGAGTCATTGTCTTCACGGTGTATGGGTAGGAAGAAAATGTTGGAAAAAATGCAAGAGACCGTAGAGGAAACCCAAGCACTTATTCTGCTGCAAAAGCTTCTCTTCCACTTATTCCTCATAGTAAAATACAGTGGTATGTGTTTACCAAGCAAGCCGAGGCGTTACTCCGGCTGTGGGACTTGCATGTGGTTGTGCAAGCCACAAAAATTGAGTTTGACACAGCTATCATTAGACAAGTTCTTGATTACTTTGATGTGGAGGATGGAAGTGCTATGGTCTATGGTAGAAAGGTGTTGGTAACACCTGAGAATATTTCTTTTGCATTCAAGATGCCAAATGAGCCAAAGCCAGCTGTCACAATAGCTAAACAAATCAATGCATCCCTGAAAGAAGATGATGCTGCCAAGAAGAAACACAAAGCCAGTGTGTAAGGGGTTCCAGTAGTAGCAGGTCTGGACATTCCTGTTGCTTACCGCTTGTTGGGTTAAAGGCCCGTGTGCCCGGCTGCCCGTTGTTCAGCCGGCCATGTACAGCCATTCATTTACTCATTCATAATAACTATACTCACAACTACACATTGTAGTGTGAGTACCGCCCCGCCATACACTGTGTCTATCTCCTTCTTCGTGTTGGCTCTCTGTGTGTGTGCTCTCCGATCCCAACAAGTGGTATCAGAGCTTGGTAGTGAGAGCATTGAGAGCTTCATCATCATTGTTGAGTGTGTTGAAACTTGCTGCTGTTTCATTGCCGTTTTTCGGTTTCGCGCACGCGCGCATTTCTAAAGAGCAGAAGGTTTTTCTGAGCTTGGCATTGGAAGGTTCAGCACTCCGCGAGTATTTTCAGCAGGTGTCCTGAGGTTTAACCCCCCTTTCGGAGCCATTCGTGCCATCAGAAATCCCATCCGAGCTACAGACTAGGAGCTGCGTTTTTCAGCTCTCTTTGGTAGTTTTCTGCTGCCAAAGCTTCCATAGCCATTACAGGTGCCATTGTTGTAGTGTCTTCCACTTACGTGAGCCCACAGCTCATTTGAGAGTGTGTAGCCTCTTCTTGGAGTGGCCTCATACACACAGAAAGAGTGGGAGTTTTGGCGACATTGTCTTCTTCGACTACAGGTACAGGTACAGGTACGGGTACAGGTTACAGGTTACAGGGAGCTTTGGATACAGGTCTCTTATGTGGTTACAAAACATGTATTTTGACTGTGGGACAGCCATGTATATGGTTGTGGTTTGAGTGGGAGCTTCTACTCTTCTCGGCAGTCTGTTTATGCGTGTTCTTGAGCTACAGGTTTACATCATCTATGTATGTTGATGGATGTGGATATGGCAGTTTGACAGACACTCTTTATGCATGATATTGTGGAGATTTGGTTCACTTATACATAGAGCGGGTTTGCTCTTGCTTGCAGTGTTGCGGTTTGAGTACGGATAGGTACTTGGTTGACAGTAGAGATTGGACTTCGTTGAGCTTGTGCATTGGTTATATGCTCACTTGGATCCATTTATGCTCACGGATTTGTGTAAGCTTGGTCAGCTTATGTCTCTATTGTGGTTATTCAGACATGGAGTATGTTTATGTCTCTATGACAGCTCATTGTTGATGCATTTTGTGGCACAGTTTGCCTAGGCCGGTTGAGTTACAGGTGTCACGGGTTTATGCATTTGTTTGTGGATTTCTACGTACGTTTTTTGACCATATTATGGGCTGATTTATACTCTATGCGTTTGCTCTTTGATTGAGCAGCAGGTGTTGTCAGATTTGCAACACTACTTTGTTGTGGCAGTTTGTTGGTTGGTTACAGGTTTCTCATTGTTGCATTCTTGTTGTAATGGGCACTAAAGAGGACACAATTTTCAATATTGAGAAATTGGATGGTACTAATTTCTCATATTGGAAAGATCAGATTTGGGATGTCTTGGTGCAGAAGAAACAGATTCGACCTCTAAAGTTGCATGGAGTTAAGCCAGAGAACATGGAGAGGGATGATTGGGAGGAGTTGGATGAGATGTGCAGGTCTACCATTAGGCTTTCCCTTTCAAAGTCTGTTTATTACAATGTGAAAGATGCACAGGGTGGAGCTTATGAGCTATGGCAGCGGATTTGCGATATGTATGATAAGCATTCGGCTGCTTCTATGGTGTATTGGATTAAAAAGCTTATTGATTTGCGAATGGAGGAAGGTGCTTCCATGAATGCGCATTTGAATGAGTTCAATACAATTTTCAGCCAACTTGCTACGCAGGAAATTACGTTTGAGGACAATGTAAAAGCTATGTTTTTACTTGTCACATTGCCTGAGTCATGGGACACATTTAGGACAGCCATAAGTAACTCGGTTCCTGCGGATGAGTTGACAAGTACTAATGTGGAGTCTAGTCTTCTCACGGAAGAGATTAATCGAAAGAATAATGCAGGTAGTAAGTCTTCTAGTGCAATGGTTGTCAGAGGCAGGACTATGGACAAGTATAAGTCCAACAGGGGTAAATCTAGAAGCAGGTCCCGTGCAGGCACAAGTAAAAAGGATGTGGAATGTTTTCATTGTGGTAGAAAAGGCCATTTCAAAAAGGATTGCTACAAGTGGAAAAGGGAAAATGGAGATGGTAAGAAGAAAGACCATGATGCTAAGGACAAGCCTAAGTCCAATGTCAAGATTGAGGAGTTAAATGCAACACAGGGAGAGTGTAGCTCTCAAGATGACCATGTATGTGCTCCGACTAGTGCTACTAGTGAAGAGCTTGGTGATGTGTTGCTTGCATCCTATTTTGATGACGCTTTTCTTCTCACTCATGAGCGTAGTATGCCTATGGATTGGGTCATTGACAGTGGTGCTTCTTTTCACGTTACGCCTCATAGGTCGTGGTTTCATGACTATGATGCTTCGAGCACAGGTACTGTCAGGATTGCCGATGGGCGTTCTATGCAGATTCATGGCATTGGGGATATTCATTTGGCTATGCCAAACTCTACTACGTTTGTCTTGCAGCGTGTGCGTCATGTGCCGGCTCTTGCAAAAAGCTTGATTAGTGTGGG
Organism: Adiantum capillus-veneris; assembly: GCF_014529385.1. Lineage (NCBI taxonomy): Eukaryota > Viridiplantae > Streptophyta > Polypodiopsida > Polypodiales > Pteridaceae > Adiantum > Adiantum capillus-veneris. The sequence goes on from NC_140947.1 coordinate 19,611,993, forward strand.
TCAGTTGGATTCACTTGGTTTCAATGTATCTTTTGGTGATGGAGGTTGGAAGATCACTAAGGGCAACCTTGTTTTGGTTAAAGGTGCTAAGAGGAATACATTGTATTCCCTTTGTGTAGCTAGTGTGGCTGATCACATTGTGGGGATCACTGAGCAACCTCCTGCTTCTTTATGGCATCAGCGTTTGGGGCATATGTCACTAAAAGGTTTGAAGTTGTTGGCACGTGCGGATTACATTCCCGTTTCAGATTTTGGTGGTTTTGAGTTTTGTGAGCATTGCCTTTATGGTCGACATGCTCGGTCTTCTCATAAGAAAAGTGTTCCACACATATCTTTGGAAAAGCTAGCTTTGGTGCATAGTGATGTATGTGGGCCGATGCCCAATGCTTCTCTTGGAGGTGCTATGTACTTTGTTACGTTCATTGATGATGCTAGCAGGAAGGTATGGGCATACCCCATTCGTAAGAAGGATATGGTGTTTGATATATTTAAGCAATGGTTGACTCTTGTTGAGAACCAATCAGGTTGTAAGTTGAAGTGCTTACGTACGGACAATGGGGGTGAATTTATGTCTCATGCTTTCACAACATTATGTGTTGAGAAGGGTATACGGCACGAGCTTAGTGCTCCCTATACACCTCCTCAAAATGGTGTGGCAGAGCGCATGAACAGGACTATACAGGAAAAAGTCCGTAGTATGCTTTCTATGGCTGGTTTGTCAAATGGATTTTGGGCTGAAGTTGTTGCCACTTCTGTGCATTTGATAAATCGTTCACCTAGTGTTCCTTTGGGCTTCAAAGTGCCTGAAGAGGTATGGACAGGTTTGCCACCTTCGTATGGTCACCTTCGTGTTTTTGGCTGTGAAGCTTATGTACATGTACCTAAGGCAAAACGCAACAAATTGGATCCAAAGAGCAAGAGATGTATCTTCTTGGGTTATGGTAGCTCTGGTGAGATGGGTTGTCGATTGTGGGATCCTATTGACAGGAAGATTGTGCGCAGCCATGATGTTGTTTTTCATGAGGACTCTATGTATAGAGCATCACCGCGAACGGTTGAGGTTCGGCGTGTGATATTTGAGGAGGATGGTCATCGGTATGATGGTCCCATGGCTGCTCGTGGGCAGCCCATTGACCCTCAAGTGGGAGATCAGCCCTTGTTGGGAGATCATGTAGATGTGGGACAGCCAGATGCACCTCCTGCACAGTCTTTGAGGCGTTCAAAGCGGCGTGCAAGACAGCCTCAGCGTTTTGTGCCTTCTATGAATTATGTATTGTTGACTGATTGCGGGGAGCCATCATGTTATGATGAGGCCATGTCTAGTGTTGACAAGCTCAAGTGGGAGCAGGCTATCAGAGATGGATTCGTTGATCCAAAATAAAACGTGGGAGCTTACTCCTTTGCCAAAGGGTAAGAAGGCACTACCATGCAAGTGGGTTTACAAGATAAAATTGTGTTCAATGGATGCAAAGCCTAGGTACAAAGCAAGGCTTGTGGCTAAAGGATTCAAGCAACAGAAGGGCATTGATTTTGACGAGATCTTCTCCCCAGTGGTGAAGATGTCTACTTTGCGTATGTTGTTTGCCTTGGTAGCTACAGAAGACATGGAGTTGAAGCAAATGGATGTAAAGACAGCTTTCTTACATCCGGACTTGCACGAGGATTTGTACATGGAGCAACCAAGTGGGTTTGTTATTCATGGTTCAAAGAAGATGGTATGCTGGCTTCTTAAGACCTTGTATGGGCTGAAGCAATCATCTCGTGAATGGTATTGTAAGTTTGATGCATTCATGAGTTCATTGGGTTATGTACGCAGTTATGAGGACCCATGCCTCTATACTCGCAAGGCTGCAGATGGTAGTCTTATTGTTTTGGTTTTGTATGTGGATGACATGCTGATCGCAGGGAAGTGTATTTCTGATGTGGATGCCTTGAAACATAGGCTACATGAGACCTTTTCCATGAAGGATCTTGGGGATGCCAGTCATATTTTGGGTATGCGGATCACTCGTGATCGTTCTCGCAAGATGCTCTTTCTTAGTCAGAAAGAGTACATTGACAGGGTGCTTGAGCGTTTTCATATGGAAGGGGGGAAGGCCATTAGTACCCCGTTGCCTCCATATGTAAAACTCAGCCATGATGACTGCCCTCAGATAGATTTGGAGACTACAGAGATGTCTCAGATTCCCTATGCGTCATCTGTTGGTTCCTTGATGTATGCCATGGTGGCTACGCGTCCAGATCTTGCTCATGCAGTTGGTGTGGTTAGCAGGTACATGTCTAACCCGGGCAAGCGTCATTGGGATGCAGTGAGAGGTATTCTCAGATACTTGAGAGGGACTTCAAAGTTTTCCCTATGTTATGGTGAGAAGGATATGTCTGTTTGCGGATATACAGATTCAGACTATGCAGGGTCAGTGGACTCGAGGAAGTCTACTAGCGGCTATGTGTTCACAGTTGCAGGTGGACCGGTTTCGTGGGCATCACGTTTACAGCCATGCGTTGCTTTGAGCACTACAGAGGCTGAATATATGGCTGCCACTGAGGCTGCCAAGGAGGCCGTATGGCTCTCACGACTAGTGGGAGATCTTGGTATGGCTTGTGATGCTCCGATTCTACATTGTGATAGCCAGAGTGCCATAGCGTTGGCACGGAATCCTGTCTTCCATGCGAAGACAAAGCACATTGAGGTGAGGTATCACTTCATACGAGAGGTGCTAGAGGACAAGCGCATAGAGCTTGTCAAGGTACACACTGACGATAACCCTGCTGATCTACTCACGAAGTCGTTAGCCTCACAGCGGTTTGCACACTGTAGATCGTTGATGGGTATGGCTTAACTTCTTTTGCTGTACTTTGGCCACTTTAAAGGCACACTGCCTTTAAGTGGGAGATTGTTGGGTTAAAGGCCCGTGTGCCCGGCTGCCCGTTGTTCAGCCGCCCATGTACAGCCATTCATTTACTCATTCATAATAACTATACTCACAACTACACATTGTAGTGTGAGTACCGCCCCGCCATACACTGTGTCTATCTCCTTCTTCGTGTTGGCTCTCTGTGTGTGTGCTCTCCGATCCCAACACCGCTTTGTAGCTGAAGCTGTGAGTCTCAAAAACAACCCAACTTATGTGTCAGAAAAATTGTTTGTTATGTTACTAGCAAAAAGATTGGACACCACATTTCCAATAAATCTATGTTAGATTCTGTCACATAATGTGCTTCAGCAGACTACTAAGTTGAAGTCCCAAAATGTTTTCAAAGCATGGTATGTTTGGTAGTTCCTTTACTGGGCAACTTCTCCAGACGCTTATGACTAGGTAAGGATGGCTTGTAGCCAAAAGCCCTTTCCGATAACTAACAATGTGGATTTATCATCAGATGAAAAATCCCTAGATAATTAGTTAGCTATCACTGGGCAAAAGAGGAAATCCACGCAAGAGGAGGCTGGTAGTTTGAAAAGACCAAAAACTACATTGGCCAAAAGTAGTGCTTTCCTTAGGCAGCTGGAAAGTCAAGTCAAAGCAGTGGCTGGTGAAAAGACTCCAGCAGACCAGCACCTGGCCAGTCAGAACAACCTCTCATCCAGACCACTGGTGGAATCATCCAGTCAACAGGGCAAATTTCAGCAACCACCAGTGCAGTAAAAGACCAGTCAGATAGGACCAATGCTGAGCAGCCAGCGGGTCAGACTGATAAGGGAAAAGGACCAGCACCTTTGAGTCCACTTGGTAAGGTTTCCATCCCTTACAGTGAAGTGGCTCTGCATTTAACTAAGAAGGACCGGTTACAATAGTTGCAGACTCATCCTCTCAAAGGACGTCTACTCCTGCACAAATCTGATTACACTACACTACCATATATGGCTCCTGTCATAGTTTACGAGCCAGTTGCCTGTGACCCAGCCACAGTGAATGATGGCCTTTTTGTACTTATTCAGTCGTCCTGGAACACTATTGTGAATGCTATAGGACAAATGTTGGATGCCTCAATGTCAAATGATGAATTGACCAAGTTGAAAGCTGAACTGAGGGCGACTGAGCAGCAAGTTGAAAAGTTGGAGCAAGAGAGAGGAGCCCAGTCCCTGCGGCATAGTGTCCTTGAAAATCAATCAACGAGGACCACTCAGCACTTAGAAGATAAGTTGTCCAAGATGGAGTCTGAGATACGGACGCTTAGAGAAGAAAAGGCAGAAGTTGAAATAGCTGCTGACAGATTCAAAACCATACTGCGAATGAAGCGAGTTGATTTCAACTCATTGCTGACTAGTCACACTACCCTGAAATCCACTTTAATTGAAAGATATATCTATAATAATTTGGCTGAGATACTGAATCCAAAGGGGAATGTTGTTTTCAATATAGCTAATCTAAGAGTGCTTATGGAAACAATGCACAGTGATTTGCAGGATAAAGTTTCTGAATACAACAGTGCCTTGGCAAATCAAGCTATCGTGGATTATATTGAGTAGCAGAACAACCTCGATGAGGATGATGATAAGGCGGCAAAAGCGGAAGAGAAGGAGGATGAACCAGAAGAAAGGCATGATGATGATGACTCTCCTCCATCTCCGCCTTCAGGATATGGGGGTGGTGGAGCAGGGGCCACAGGAGGAAATCAGCCCAATACAGACCAGCCAGACCAGTACGAAGGTTAGCAGTCGAGTGATCAACAGGCTGGAGATCAACAACCCAGCAACACTGGGAATTCACCAGTGCACCAGTCACACAGCACAGTACGGATGAGAAAGGGAAAGGCAAAGCTGTGATTGAAGTTCTAAAAGGTGATGAGCAACATTCATTACAGCTCATCACACTGAACAAGAGACTAAGACATCAGCAAGCTCCTTTAACCAGGATGTATCTGGAGGATGATGTTCTTCTGTCTGATCTTGAACGGTTTCAACGACTGTATGTCGACGCCAGAGAAATGGTCCAACATTGGAAATCTGCTGCTTTCCATGACCAAGAGGTGTGCCAACTACCTGAGTATCCTAGGAGAATTCAATTGCTAGAAAGAGTACGTGAATGGGTAAACTCTGATGACAAACTAGCTAATCCACATTGGCAGTGGCAGTCTACTGCAGACTGTCATTCCCTAGCCATCGAATTAGAGCTCCTGCTGGAGAACAGGCCAACCTATAAATGTATGAAGGACATCAGAGGTCAATTAAAAGAGGTTTTACTACAAATGCAAATTGCCAGGAGAGTTTTGGATCAAAGGGTAGAAGCTATTCTTGAAGATCATGCTACCACCAGTAAAGGGCCTTCAACTCAAATGAGAGTGGGAGAACAAGCAATTGCTCTCTGCAAACTGTTTCAGCTAGTCAGAGTGACTAGAAAGATGATGCAGCAGGAGAATCAGGCTGTCCTCAATTTTTTGGAATTTGTACCCGATTCTCCAGTCCTCTTGTATGCTTTACCAGCCAGAGAAGCTGAGCTGCCTAGGTTTTCCCAGCACTGTATCCTCAACATCCAGAACCAGTAGATCGGCTCACATACTATAATATTACTGATGATCTTCAGGATTGGTATGAGCAATCCACTGTCGAATGGAAAACTTGGCAAACACTACTCAATGATGCTCTTCAATTAAATGATCCTGTGGAACTAAAGGAGGAGATACAGAGAATTAAGTTTTGTATGAGACAATGGAAAATCCAGTTTAGAGATCTCACCAAGATCACAAATCAACTACTGCAACTTACTGTGGAGTCCTCTAAAATCCCTGAAAAGGATGTTACATCTAAACCAAGCCTGGGACCACAGTACAGAGAGATGGCTGAGATTCTCTTTGAAGCTAGGATTAAAACAAATTAGCCTCTTCCAGAAGGATGGATCCATACAGCTTCGCATTGTCACAAATTGGCCAGGACTCGTCTAACAAAAGGTAAACGCACGCTCTATGATCCCGACACCAAAACCTATCATCCTCTCATACCTTATGAAGTAGAAATGACTACAGAAAGGTGGGATCAGCTTGAGCAGGAGGCCATTTATAGACTTATCCAGAAGGACAATGCTTGCACTAGGACTTTCGAAACACCAACACAACCGAAGGGCAAGAGGAAGCGGGTTTAGTGGAAGGATACTGGGTAGTTCCATCTCAGAATCTGATGGTGGATTTTTCCAGCCGATCTCAGAATCAGACGGTGGATTTTTCTAGCAAATTTCAGAATCAGACGGTGGATTTTTTCAGTAAGGTGTTGGAGTTTCTTTGGCTGGACACCCATGGAATTACAACTATGGGGGTGTCAAGCACTCAACAAGCATGAAGTATGGTATAAAGCTAGCAATACCAGGAGAGCCAACAACTTCAGAAGAGTACCATCATGAGGAACATAGGCCAACTCAGGAGGAACATCGGCCAACTCAGCAAGCAGGTAAAGAGGTTCCTCAACACCTCAGAAGGATCAGATGGTGGATTTTTTAATAGAAATTTTGGAGTCTTACCAAAATTAAACAAAGGAGGGAAGGATGTAGACGGCGGAGATAGTCTCAATAGGCGAAAATTGTCTCCTGGAATCCGAACAGCACACCAGCCAGTAAATTACCATGGCAGTTACCACAGTAACCTCAAGAGGCTATAAATAGGACCCATTACATTGTAATCGGGCTGATTGTACTTTGGGCTGCTTGTACTCTTTGACTTTTTACTTCTAGTCTCTTGGTTCTAGTCTTCAAAGTTGTCTTAAGTGACAATCTCTTCTATTGTAACTCTACTCTGTAATCATTACTACAGTATTCAATTGGGCTTCAGTCTATGATACCTTGTATTCGTTCTTCATAAACTCTGAATCTGAACCTGAAACAATTTTCCAGTCATTTAGTCTGTTTCTAGTTCCAGTAGAGTAATTTTTAATTTCAGTACTATTCCAGCTCAGTTTCTATATTCTATTCCAATTTCACTGACTGAATTGATGACTTCCAGTAGCTGTAAATTCTAACACTGGAATCAGCTATCTGAAGAAATCAGCTCCAATTCCACTTGAATTAAGTGATTTTGCTTCTAAACTATGGTTCCTTTTGTTTTCAAAAGCTAGGCATACATGAAAGTTTCAGTACTTTGCTTTGTGAATATTAAACTCATTAGAAATTTGGCTTTATGTGTGCTAATCATAGGCAATTGACCTTGACCTTAGATTAATGTAGGATCATTGCTTGTTAGTCCTAGACTCTTAGTGATTGTCTTAATACTCTACTCATTTCTAACATGACCTAGGACTATGATTAAGTTTTTAGTACCTTAGTTCATTTTCCATAAGCATCTCATGATGAAAGCAATAAAAAGTGCTAAAAATTTGAATATGAATCAAAAAAGTGTCAAAAAAAGAGTAGCACAAATGCTTCTCTCTCTCTCTCTCTCTCTCTCTCTCTCTCTCTCTCTCTCTCTCTCTCTCCCTCCCCACGGAGGCCTATAGTTTTTTATCACTAGTTGGTAGTTTCACCTACACATGGGCTTGTACAGGCTTCCATGTGTGTATGATGTCGATTCTCTAATTATGTTTAGCTTGATGATGTATGCTTATTGCATGTAGGTGCTCGTATATGAGCAGGTGAAAAACATGTACGTGATCTATGTCAACTAAGTGATAGAGACATTGTTTTGGCCGCATCCCCAAACCGTTAAGAATTTGGTTGAGCCCTTCCAATTGGATTATCAATCTCATTGTTTAGATCATTTGCCATCATATGTTCCATGCCCAAATTTCTTTCATATGATGAGTTATGGTCAATATTATACTTGTTTTTCTTTAGCCAAAATCCTCACCCGATAGAGGAGCTACTTATTTTCCTTTAGCCAATGTGCGCTCCTTGCCGCACTGTCGAAGCAAGGGACTTGCCAATACACCGTGTGCGAGCCACAAACGGCTCCAAGCACACAACAAGCCTAAACTAGCAAGCTCAAGAGAGCAAAGGGTGTGTCACTCACCGCTCTACGCTCACCTTCGTGGTGGATTCCTCGCCGCGATGAAGAAGAAGCTGCAGTCGTGCCACGCTCAACCGCTTCGCCGCTGTCGTGCCTTCGTAATGCTCGATCGCACACACACTCTCCCTCTCTCTCTCTCTCTCTCTCTCTCTCTCTCACACACACACACACACACAAGGAGGTGAAGAAGAAGAAGATGGAGATGGAGATGGAGCAAGAGCACTCTTCTATTGCACAAATGAGAGAATGAGTAAAAATTAGGTATAGTTGGCTTTTATAGGAGCTCACCCCATTCACACTTGGGCGCCCATGCTTAGCCAACTAACCCTAGCATGTTCGTGTTAGAGTGCGCCTCTCATCGGCGATCACTCTTACCCTTTTCCTATTGGTCCGACAAGCCCGGTACCTGACTCTAAATAATACATAATATGGTTACAGTGTCCGTCGTAGGCGATAGGGTGTCCGTGAGCCACGAGAGTTAACATGCCCCCCTTCCTGATGTAGATTCCGTCCTCGGAAGCTATTGAGCTGAAGCTTGGTATGTCCATGTTGTAGAGCATCTAGATTTGAATCTGCAAGGCAAAGTCACTGTTTTAGCAAGCGGAATTATATTGCCATAAATCATGAGGGGAATGTAAAGTACATGTGGAAATGAGTAATTGCAAGACCTATGAAATGTTAGACTGCCATTAAGGACAAATAAATTGCACTTTGAGTAGATTAATTAATCAAGAGTTTTGAGCTTATGGGTGAGTCTATCAATTAGTTAGCTATGACTAAGGTTAAAACAACTACTCTAGTACTAGCTAAGCTAAGAAGATTATCTAAATGCAAGATTCCCTAATTATGCTTTTCAGCTTTGATTAGCCAACTCGCTCTCACAACTGCAAACAAAAGCTTGAAATGTTAACTGTAAGCTCAATGGAAGTCTTTTAATTTTTCTTTATCTTTTTTTAATACTTTTTCACTTTGGGTCACAATCATGTGACGTGTGTGCTTATTTTGTATGTCCGGGGTTTTTTGCTTCTCAAGGAAAAGCGCCCACACTGGGAACCTCTAGGGCTCTAGTACCATAGACAATACATGTGAGTGAAGTACCAATTCAAGCCAGGATTTCTCTTCCAGCATAAGATTTTTCATTTGTGGCACTTATGTTTTTTTTTTTTTTTTGCTTCCATTTCCTTGGTATTCGCACTAGTGTTTTTTGTTGTTTGAGTGAGCAAGCCTTTCTCTGCCTAAAACATTCCTAAGGTCTCAAATACTCGGATAATTTTATTAGCTAGGCCTAGTGGTCAAGTAAATGAGTTAACCTAAAGTCACGGTCTCCTAATCTCCAGGCTCATCCATAAGATTAAACTGGAGATCAATCAACTTAAGCAAAGACAAATTTATACATCTATAATGGCAGATAACAATCATAACTATTGCACTCAAACAAAGAATGAAAAATCATTATTAGCAATTACACATATCCACCAACATGAATCATGGAAAGTAGTACACCTGGAGGTATGGAGTGGCTCATTTCGTTGAAGCAGATGTCCTCAGCCATGTGGATGGAGATCCATATAAGTCCTACCTAACACATCCAAAAACAGGCACTATACCTCTAGGAGGCATGTCAGTGTGAAAAATTAAAACTCCTAAAAAACAAACTCAAAACACAATCTAGACCCCTAACCTACCTATCTGTCACCCCTTTTAGAATCAAGGAAAGAGGATATTATATAAACCAGGTGGCCACCCTAAGGCTAGGCCTCTATCCTCATCATCTAGATAAATAAAATCGTTGTCCGTGAGGCCATAGTCTTCCTCAATCTCTATTAGTTCCTCTTCATCATCCTCTTGTGCAAGCATGCTAATCAAGAACCTCATGATGCGTGGATACTCATCTTGTGCAAAAGAATAAGCATGTGCCATTGGAGACACATTCGCTACTGGGTAGGGATCACTAGTTAGCCATAGACGTATCAGCCATTCTAACTCCTCAAAATTTCTCTCACATGCAAGGCTCTCTATCAAATCCCATTCGCAAGAAAGTATAGGGTAGCATACGTAGAACACTTGAGGAAAAGACAAAGGGTACCTTTCATCAAAAATAGAAGTGCATGCCTCTGGTGAAGTAGCCATTTCTGACAAGACAGATAGATTTGGTTAGGCCTTTAAAACATAAGAGTTGTTTTTGTGTGTTGCTTGAATTGACACGGTGAATTTGGACTTATATGTAAGATCTGATAGGGTGCTCTCTCATTGCTAGGCGCTCTTGCTCTTTACTATTTTTGTTTTTTTGTGAGTATAAGGCTATATATATACATTCCCTAAGATCGGAGATTGAGAGGTCAGGGAAAAAGGTTAAGAGGGAAACAAATGAATGATGACTGTCAGCAAACACTCCCCCCTTCCTTGGGTAGATCATACCGTTTGAAATGAGCTTGTCACCCTTTGAAACCAATTGTTCCAGGTGGTAATAGGTGAGGATTTTAACCAATAGTTTTCGACCGCCCTATGCGTTTCATCTAGTTGCAAGGGTGGTAAGGTCCTCTCCCATGATTTTATTTGCAACGTTGTTGTAGGTGGTGAACTTACCCCGGAAGGTGCAAACTCTTTCGTGCTTGTATGGATATGTACAGTGGTAGGTGGAGGTTGTGTCGAAGCTTCTATTTGCGTATAGGAACTACATGAAGAGCAAGAAGCTTCATTTGATTTCCCTGTTCCTGAGCTAGGTGGAACAAATCGTTCTTTCTTTGGTACCCAAACTAGCTCTAGAACGGGTGTGTAACATTCCATGATTTTTTCCTTTCCGCGATTTTCAATTTGTTTTGGAGCCACAGGATTGGGTTTACTTGGGTCAGGTGACAGGTAAGAGTACACTTTACGTTTGGGCACCCAGATTTGATCATTTCCTTCATAGTATCCTTGGGCTTCCAATAGTCGTTTAGGAATCCAACGCAGCGTTTCTTTACATTTCTTGGAGTGAGTGGTACGGTTCTTACTAGGTTTCCGTTTTTTTGCATCAACCATGCTCACTACAGAGGTTTTAGGGACCCACTTGTATGTTTTCTCTGTTATATTAGGATGGTTCTTGTGTGTCTCAAGCTTTCTTTCAACTACATCAGTTGAAGCTCTAGAGAGTTGGGCTATGGGGACGTATGGTTCAACCTCCTGGACATGCAATGTCTTGGGTTTTATTTCCTTGGGCAATATCTCAGGGACTATGGCTTGAGTGGTAGGGCTAAGAGTTGGTTTTTGCGTTGTAACACCCCCAGTCCCCCAATCAATAGTGCATTTGGTGGCTATCATCCACGTGCGGCCTAGGTTTATATTACCCTCCATAGTTCCAGTAGGCATGACCAAAAAGTCTTGAGCTACAACCCCATTGTCATAACTGATAGAAGTGTGCCAGATTCCAAAAACCGTAGTTTTTTTCTTGTTGACACCCTTGACTTGGATAATACTCTCAGATAGAGGTGGCTTCCCTAACTGACACCACACCCCATAGGATAGCAGATTGTATTTAGCACCCGTGTCCAATAAGGCGTTATATAGCACTTTTCCATAGGCACTATTTAACTCAATGGGGTATCGTAGAGGTGTGTCAGAGTCCAACCCATCCTCTTCGATTTCCACGTGGAATGCATTTGTGACCCCAAGGTTAGCCTCTCTTTTTTGTCTTATACGTTGTTGTCGCTCCTTAGCCTCAGCTTGAGCTTGTATCTTGTTTAACTCGGTTTGTGCTTTGGCGGCCTTCTTTTGATGAATGGCCCGTAGTTCTTCTTGGCTTAAAGGATCATAATATCTTTTGAATTTACTCCCATTGAGGAATCCAATGGTTTCAACTCCATCAAGAGTTTCCACACGAAGGGTACCTTGTGGGGTAATTTCACATACTCTATATGGTCCTTTACCAGCATATTTCAACTTTTTCTTCTCTTTACGTACTCCATACATAAGGACTTTATCACCAACTTTGATGTCCTTGTCCTTCACATGGCGATCAAACCACTTCTTTCTCCTATCCTTTTCCACAAGAGCATTTTGCACAGCCAACTGTCTCTCTTCGTCTAGTTTTTCTAAGATAAACAAACGCTCGGTTAAGGGGTTACCATTCCATCCTTCTTGCGAAGCTACCCTAAGACTAGGAATGACAAACTCCCAAGGCATAACCGCTTCTTGGCCGTATACCATTTTGAATGGCGTACAATTAATAGCCACTTTATAAGCAGTACGATAAGCCCATAGAGCAGATGTCAACTTCAAATCCCAATCAGTGCGATGAGCTTCTACCGTCTTGGTTAAAATAGAGATTAGAGTCTTGTTGGTGCTCTCGGCTTGTCCATTAGCTTGCGGGTAATAAGGTGTAGACTTATGGTGGGATATCATAAAGGTCGTGGTAAGCTCTCTTATTACCTCATTTATAAAATGGGTACCATTATCACTAACAATTTCAAAAGGGCAACCAAATCTTGTGATAATGTTCTCAAAAAGAAACTTAGCTGTTGTCCTCGCGTTAGCTTTTTGTGAAGCCTTAGCTTCAGCCCACTTTGTTACATAGTCCGTAGCAACAAGAATATATCGAGATTGAGTGTTGCGAGCTGCGGGACTAATTGGACCTACAAAGTCTAAGCCCCATTTTTCAAATGGTTGGGTTACTTTAATAGGATGTAAGGGCATTCTGTCCTTGCGCTGTGTGGTCTTGTAACGTTGGCACTCATCACACCCTTTTGTAAAAAGTGATGCATCCTTAAATAAAGTTGGCCACCAATAGCCTGATTGCAGCACCTTTCTAGCAGTCAGGTCCCCTGAAAAATGTCCTCCTGCTATGCCCATATGTGCTTCTTGCAAGATATACAAATATTCATCCTCGCGGGCACAACGCCTAAGAATATCGTCCTTGCCTAATCTATACAGGGTTCCGGCAATCAAACAATAGGGTTCACATTCTTTTACTAGCCTTCGAGCGATATCCTTACGAAGTTCCTTGGGTGGAAAACCATTAACTAAAAAGTTAACAATGTTCTCACTCCATTCAGGCATAGTCTCAACTATGAATAGGGAAGTATCGGGTAATTCATCATCAACTCCTGTAGGGGCTTCACCATTGGGTATGCGAGACAAATGATCAGCCATGACGTGCCTTTTACCGGGTCTCACTACAATCGTGAAATCAAACTCCAGAAGAATTAACAACCATCGTGTGATTCTTCCTGTGGAGCATGGCTTGTTTACCAGATACAGCAACGCTTGATGATCCACATAAAATACAAACTTGTTTGCCAGAAGGTAGTAGCGAAATTTCTTTACTGCATAAACCATTGCCAAACCTTCTCGCTCTGTAGTGGTGTAGTTCCTTTCAGCATCGTTCAATTGACGGCTTGCAAAGCTAATGGGATAGTCCAATTTATGTTCTCCTCGTTGAGTGAGAACACACCCAATAGCAAAGTTTGATGCATCAATATGCACATGGAAAATGACATCCCAGTTAGGTGTCCTTAAAATCGGAGCACTTGCTAGTGTTTTCTTCAATTGTTCATAGGCCTGGTCACACTCTTCAGTCCATTTAAATTCAATGAGAAGCTTGTACAAAGGACGTGCTATCTCAGCGAAAAATAAAATAAACCGTCGATAATAACCCACGTGTCCCATGAACCTTTGAACTCCCTTGTAATTGGTTGGTGGTGGTAACTCTAGAATCACTTTAATTTTGCTCTCATCGGTTGAGATACCATTCTTGGATACTATATGCCCTAAAATAACTCCATGCTTGACCCAAAATTGGCATTTGAACGGGTTCAATGAGATACGATATAACCTACATTTTTCAAACACCTTCCGCAAACATGATAGATGTTCTTTCCAAGAAGAGTAAACACAAAGGTCGTCTAAGAAAGCTTCACAAAACTCTCTCAAATATTCTTTAAAAGCAGTGTTTATTAATCGTTGGAATGTAGCAGGGGCATTTGTTAAGCCAAAAGCCATCACACGAAATGCAAACACGCCAAATTCTGTGATGAAGGCAGTTTTAGCTTGGTCCTCTAGCGCTATCGTGATTTGGTTGTAGCCTGAGTACCCATCTAGAAAGCTATAAGCTTCCTTGCCTGCAACTCTTTCGAGTACATGTTCGGAATATGGTAGGGGGTAATGGTCTCTTCTAGTAGCTGCATTAACTTTTTTGAGGTCCACGCACACCCTGAGTTTCCCATTCTTTTTTGGCACGATAACTATTGGCGACACCCATTCAGAGTGTTCAATAGGATATATGAACCCACATTTGATAAGCTTTTCTAGTTCTTCTTGAATGATCTTTGCGTACTTAGGATTCATCGGGTAGGGTCTTTGTTGTACGGGCTTCGCAGTGCTAATCATAGGGATTGTATGTTGGACCACAGAAGGCGGAACACCTTTCATATCATGGTATGTCCAAGCGAATACGTCCTTGAATTCCTTGAGAAGCTCTTTGAGGACCGCCTCTTCAACTTCTGTGAGGTCTTGGGCAATAAAAACAGGTTTTGATTCTTCACCGGGGTCAGCTAATTCTATTTCTTTAACTATTGCCGGACCATCATAGATTCCATTATTCCCATCGATAGGTATTCTTTGGGCTTTTGTGTACACAACCTTTGCTTCCCCTGTGGTGTAAGATTTGAAATGTTCTGGTGCAGGATGCAAGTCTGTGGATTCTGGTTGTGCGTTGGTTTGTGCTTCCATTTTTGCTTTCTTGTGTTGTCGAGCTAACTCTTGGTTTTGACGCCTCCTTGCAGTGCGGCTCAACTTTGGCTTGTCTATGATCTCTAATTGGGCTATGTCATGGGGTCGTGGTCTACACCACATACCATTTTGGAGATATTCACCCCAATTGTCTACCAATTTTCGATGAGCATCACATGCTCCTATATAACTGAGCCATTCTGCTGAGGATCTCTTCTTGTTTATCCTAGCACGTACATTGGCTCGATATCGACGCCTCTTAAGGTTTTTCTTTTTCTTATTTGAGACCTGCTTTTGATTTGCATTTAGATCTGGCTCACTAAAGGAGTCCTCGTTGGTGTCCTCTTCACTCTCGGAGGAGCTATCATTGGTTGATGTGCTCGGTCCTTCCGAATGTTTTGACTCTGAACTTACTCCACTCTCTAATTCATGAGATTCAGAATCCGTTTCACTCTGGGAGTCAGTGTCCAAGTCGTGTTGGTCAAAGTCTTCTATTGAGCTATCGGTGTCACTGTCAGATTGGTCCACAATTGCCTTGCCCTTAGAAGATGCATGTATGGCACTTATCATGTTCAGAGGTGCAATTTGTGGTACCTCTTCCCCCTCTGGTGTGACCCAAGTGGTTCCTCTATTTCCCCAGGTATCTATGGTTGCAGCTAGGTGTACCCAATCCACATTGTCCGACTCAGTCATCCCAGGTAGGATATCCATATAAGGAGAATCTTGGCCAATGTCTGTATCCTTCTTACAAGTGTAACAATATTGTAGTGGGGCCGAGTGAACTGTGGTGTCAGAGCGATGATCAATAATGGTTTTACTCCCTAAGGGGTGTACCTTACCAGTCACCAAATCCACTCTAAGGACAGAGTCTTGGAATTGCAAATAGACATGATTTTTAGACCAATCATGAACCATTTGTGCTTCCCTCATGAATGGTCGTCCTAAAATCATTTCATATGACATAAGGTGTTTAGAGAAATCCATTACAATGAACGTATGTCGTACCTTGTGTCCTAGAACTTTGATCTTAAGATCCTTGAGCATCCCCATAGGTTTGGCTATGGTACCATTTGCCATCTTTACCACAATGTTAGTAACACTGAGGGGGTTTTCCCATGGATTCCCAACAATCTTTTGTAACGATGCTAACTCCCGCACCACCATCAAGAATTCCCTTTATAGTTAATCCCTTGGTAGTGATGGGTAGGGTCGCATTAGACTCGTCGCCTTCAAAATACTGCCTTAATTCGTTAATGGGTACCTCGATCACAGACTCGTGTCCATCTAAGTCAAGTGATTGCACATGATTTTCCTCATCAATCATAATCGAGTCAGGCCTATTTGGTTGCGCAAACTGCGGTAATCCCGTTCGTAGCTCTCCGTTAAGGAATGCTCGAAGTGCAAGGAATAACTCAGGATCTCCATACAGCTTTGCTATGATCGTGGTTCGGACCTCAGAAGACATGAAGTCCACTAGTTTGGCAACATTCATTGGCGTTTTGCAGGGTGTAGGTCCTTGACTAGGAACTGGTGAGGATGGAATCTCATATTCCTCAATGGGATCAGGTATTCCTTCGTTAAACATCCTTTCCAACAAGAAGGGTGTATGCTCACTTTCTGATGTCCCGTCCTCACTCCCTTCTTGGATGATACTAGATATGGCTAACGGTCTATGGTTCATGTGGGGTGGATGAACTTGCGTGGGAAACACTGTGTCATGAATTTTGACCTGCATGGGTTCTGGTTCTAGTTTCCTTTGAGTCTCCTCCACTAAACCTCTTAGATGTTTCACCTGCTTAATCTCGTCTACAGGGTTTGGGTACGTCCCAATCTTCTTTTTACGATTCTTCCCTTTTTGCCCCTGCGGTTTATCTTGGGGGTCTTGGATTGGATTTGGAAACACTTGTGGTGTTTTCAGAGGCTCTTTATGGTTTTCTCTTATTCGGTTTTCATTTGGTTCCATGTTACGGTTTTCTTTGTCGGTCTTTCCCTTGTGGTATTGGTTCTAGTCTCCATTGTCTCGACTGAATCTGAATCATCCTCGAGGTCATTCATATACACGGGGTCATCTCCTGTTCCTATGTTTGTTTTGGAACTTGGCTTTGAATTTTCCGTATTCTGCGACTTCTTCCTTCGTGTCTTCTTTTTCTTTGCTTGGATAACTGACGCGGTATCTCTCTCTTCGAGGATATGGCCTGGCCCTTGAAGCATGGACCGTGTAATCGCATAAGCGGGTGCGACGGGTGGTATTGGCGATGTCACACTAGCAATTTCGACCAAATTCAGGGGTGTGATTTTAGGCGCATTTGGGTTATAGGGGCATTGGGCAATCAAGTGATCTATGCCACAACGATTACATGTGAGTATTGGCATTGCAGACGTGCTCCCTTGATTCATTTGCATCTGTGCAGCATTCTTTTGCAGCCTAATAGGGCACTCCGCTGCTCGATGTGGTCCACCACACTCGTAGCATTGAAGAGGTGGCCTCCTAGCCTGGGTGTTGATATTTTGACCTCTGGATGCGAGAGCAGCAGCTTGATAAACCGGCTTGACTTGCCCCCAACAATCTTCCATGTAGTATATAGGACACTCTTCCAATGTATCAAGTCCGTAGGCAATACTAGTGTCTATTTCCTCCTCACAGCCATCTGGATAAGCATTTGATGGCTCGCAACCCACTTGGTTCATAGGGGCGACTCTTGGATGCGGGGGCTGCGGTCCTAGCACAGGAGGTGGTAGCGGTGTAGCTTGTACAACATTTTGAGTCTAGGGACCATGTGTTGCGGTAGTTGCTCAACAGGTGGAGCAGGCATCAATACAGGAGCTCGAGGTGCATCCGTCCAGGCTACAGGTGGTCTATTTGCCATCATACGTTTGATCATTAAACAATCCTTAGCTTGGTGACCATACCTACCACATGCGTTGCAAGTTCCATTAAATTTTACTCTAAACGTAGGGCACTCACTAGTGCTATGTGGACCTAAGCAAATGGAACACCATTGTTGCTCCCTTCTTGGATACATGTGACTATTTTGAGGGGGTCGATTATCCTTAAGAGACTCTTGGATTGCCTTGGTGAGGTCTGTCAAGAATGTCTCAAATACCTTTGGCTCATTGGCAATGGGCTTTGCAGTCATGGGTTCATACTCAATGGCTTGTGAGCTAGTGGATCTCGTGTCAGTAGACACCCTCATGCCTGCTATCATCAAGTTGTCCTCTAATTGGATTGCATTGGCAGTGACATCTTCCCAGGTTGTGATACCTCTAATCACTAGTCCATTATAGATTCCTTCATTCCTCAACCCTCGAATGAATCGATCAAGCAGTTGGTTATTGTTGAAGCGCTCATTTACAGGGCAGCGAGAGTTTAAGTGCTTTAGACGACTAATGAAGTCCCTTACTGACTCTCCTTCCTTACGTTCGGCCTTCTGTAGCTGAGATGCTACACCCCAAAGCACACCTTCTCGTATGTACTCCTTTAGAAACAACCTTCGAAGGGTAGGGTAGATTGTTTTCTCGTCCACCCTTAGGGTCCTATACCAATCTCCAGCCTTCCCACTTAATGTCAAGCTTAAGGCATTGCACTTATGTAGTTCGTTGCGTTCCCCTAAGGAATCACATACTTGTTCAAACACTTCAATGTGTTTCCTAGCATCTTCGTCCCCATTGAATTTTTGCGTGAGTTTGGCAATTTGTACTGCCTTACTTCTAGGCTCTCTATCAGATGCGTGACGCATATTTTCCGCGATAGATCGACCTATGGTTTGAGCAAACGCTGCCAAGTCACCTATGTGAGGAGGCAGGGCCGGTGGAGGTACTCTTGGAATCATATGTGGGAGAGGGACGGGTGCCGGTCTTGGCATATGTGTGGATGATGCAGGATATGGAACATAACCGGGCATAGGTCCACTCGGATAAGGGCTAGGGAGCGGCACTCGAGGAGCATAAACAAGTGGTACTATTGGAGGTGTGGGGGCCATGTGTGCATAAGGGGCTAGAGGCACATATGGTCGAGGCCCCATATTAGGTACTACGACACTAGGTAGTGGCACTGCGCTAACCGTAGATGTCATCGGTACATTCTCTTTCAGGCCTATCCCTGGAGTGAGCACTGGGTTTTCCTTAATAGAGGGTTGAGCCAAGTTAGGGAAGCTAAAGTTGTCGCTCGGAGGCTCAGATTGCATAGAGACCCCAGGTGAAATGACGTAAGATGGGTCCATGGGGCTCATTAGAGGAGTCTCCATTTGTGATAGAGTAGGCTGTTGAGCCTTGCTCGTATCCAGAAATCTCATGGGGCCAGTTGAGAGTATATTTACCCCTCGGTTTTGCCTTTCTGATTGAATAATGCCATGGATAACATTACAGATCATTTTCTGTTGATCTTCGATGCTCGTGGCACTAGAGGTGGATTGTACAATCTCTATCCATCCTACATGGTAGGCGTGGCCACAGTGTAGATCCGTCAACACCTCAGTGTGGAGGTCGTATGTCCAATGATCATTAATGAACCATCCTTCTAGAGTCGACGTGTTAACGGTTTCTTGTGAGGTAGAAGCAATATTGCTCCCCGTGGTTTTACTTGTCACCAACGGTACTCTAGAGGGAACTTCTGAAGGAGGCAGCTCAACAGGGCCTTTTTGGTAAGAAGTTGGCAGGATATCCACATGGACACTCTTTGGGGGTGTGGGGTCCACGTGTGATGTGAAAGGAGAGTCCACTTCCCCACCCCCTTCGTGTGCTTCATTTGCATCAGGTTCCGAGCGAGTAGCTCTACCTAATGTTTCCATGAAACGGCTAAACATACTAGTACTAGGCTGTGGAGCTTCGGGAGGTGCATGGCCTTCTCTCTCACTGTTTTGGGTAGGGTATGCTTCCATGATTTCTGAGTCGGAGGAGGAATCACTAGCGGCTATTTTAGGGTCTTGGGTGGTGCTACCTTGTGTCCCCGCTGAGGGTCTAGAGCTTATCGTGGATGGGTAATGGGTGTCCGTATGAACAGAGGCACCCTCAATATGCTCGTGTTCTAGCACCCGCCCAGAGCGTAAGTGCATGTGCTTTTGATACCCTAAGGTGTCAAGAAGCTGCTCTAGGAGGCCTTGTGACTAGTTTTTAGCGTGTTTTTTGTTTGTTTTTTTGCTAGATTTTTTAGAGCGTGTCGTGGAATGGACCGTGTGATAGCTCGAAACGAGCGTATTGGTCAGAGGGTCGTGCCGTGCTTTACAGCCCTCCGTTTGGTCACTCTATGCCCTCGGAATCCCTAAAACTGTCAATTTCCAGTAGGGAACTAGGCCCAAACTAGAAAGTCTAAGGGTGCAAGTGGGAAGAGAAAGGAGGAGAGTGGAGGACTTGTCCCACATGCTCTCATTCTCTCTTGAGGGAGTAGGGTATATATATAAGAGTGAGTCTAGTATATATCATAGGACTGAGGACTGGGGCCTGGGCCTGGGCTTGGGCTTGGGCTTGGGCTTGGGGAAATGATCCCAATCCCGATCTACCTTTTATGCAAACCAACCCGTCCGTTTTAAGAGTCACGTTTTTTATTTTCGAAAAATTTAGCCGCCCGCTCACTCGCGTTTTTATTTTCCGAATATTTTTTTATTTTTTTTCAGAAATTTTTTTTTTCAAAAAAACTTTTTTTTTTTAATGCAGAAAATACAGAAATTGAAAACGCAGAAATGCAAAAAATTGAAAAAACGCAGAAATGCAGAAAATTGTAGAAATTGAAAACGCCGAACTTGAAAATGCAGAAATTGCAGAAAATTGAAAAAACGCAGAAATGTAGAAAATTGCAGAAATTGAAAACGCCGAACTTGAAAATGCAGAAATTGCAGAAATTGAAAAAACGCAGACAATAGCAGAAATTGAAACTTGACAGCAAATGCAGAAAACGCAAAAAACAGAAATCTCCACACACTCCTTCCCTGCCTTTCCTATGATAGAAATTGCACCACAAGAAAGCGTAAAGTGCTAACCGAGCTTAGTGTAGGGCATATCCCCGACAACGGCGCCAAAAATGTGCGCTCCTTGCCGCACTGTCGAAGCAAGGGACTTGCCAATACACCGTGTGCGAGCCACAAACGGCTCCAAGCACACAACAAGCCTAAACTAGCAAGCTCAAGAGAGCAAAGGGTGTGTCACTCACCGCTCTACGCTCACCTTCGTGGTGGATTCCTCGCCGCGATGAAGAAGAAGCTGCAGTCGTGCCACGCTCAACCGCTTCGCCGCTGTCGTGCCTTCGTAATGCTCGATCGCACACACACTCTCCCTCTCTCTCTCTCTCTCTCTCTCTCACACACACACACACACACAAGGAGGTGAAGAAGAAGAAGATGGAGATGGAGATGGAGCAAGAGCACTCTTCTATTGCACAAATGAGAGAATGAGTAAAAATTAGGTTTAGTTGGCTTTTATAGGAGCTCACCCCATTCACACTTGGGCGCCCATGCTTAGCCAACTAACCCTAGCATGTTCGTGTTAGAGTGCGCCTCTCATCGGCGATCACTCTTACCCTTTTCCTATTGGTCCGACAAGCCCGGTACCTGACTCTAAATAATACATAATATGGTTACATTGTCCGTCGTAGGCGATAGGGTGTCCGTGAGCCACGAGGGTTAACAGCCAAAATCTTGGACCTTCATCTCATAGGAGGGCTACCATGTAGACTAGCCCGATAGAGGAGCCCACTTAACCACTTTATTACCTCACTTACATTTAATGAAACATAACTTTATATAACATGTATCATGTTGTGAGTATTTGTTCTTCACTACTATGGATTCCAAATTATTTACTTACTTAGGGGTGCTACTAAGGGGAGGTACCATATAGACTTGTCGATTTGCTACGAAGTTTATTTTACAACTTTTTTTGGTTAGTTCTTTGCATTTGTTTGATCTCCGAAAGGATATGTGTTGATATGCCTAGTTGATATATGTATATATGTCTAGTTTCCTATTTTCCATGTCAAAATCAGTTCCATGTGAATGAGGATGGAGTGTATCACTTGGAGTGTAATCTAAGCTTGACGTACAAGTTTGTGGATAATCATGAAACACTAAAAAAACAATGTAGGGAGAGAAGTTGATGCATATCCAACCATCAACTCTAAATTTGCAAATGTATCCTTGTGCAAAGGCTCTTAGTGAAGTGGGGGACAAAGGGGTCCTTGCCTACCAATGATTATCTCAATGCAAACTTCACTAATCTTAATCTTCAACGTCCTCTTTCCCTACTACTACTAGTTGTGGAGTAGCCATTGCTTCTTAGTGCTAGGAGTGCGCTAGGTGGTGCACTTTGTAGGTATGTAGGTGTATCACATGTGCTTGATAGAAGGGTACATTATAACTTATATCAGTTACAGACTTACGCTTATAGGAGGGGCATTTTAATTCAATTTTCAAAAAACATTACAGGTTATGAAGCAAGAGGGGTAGTTTTATTCCATTCCACAAAATGTATAAAGTTTTTTTTATTAAGTTATGATCTCGCGTGATACAGAGGATTATGTAAGGTGCACCCCCCGAGGGTAAAGAAAAAGGAGCTTCAAACAAATGACACCAAATCCTTGCCACCTTCAAGGGATCCTCACCCACCCATATAAATGAGGAGGGCTATTTATTCTATGGGAGATTGTTTAGGTTATGATTTGGTCAATTAGTTTGGTTGCACACATGATAAATGGGATGAACAAATTTTTCAAGGATCTCAATCTTCAAATCACAATGCCTTTTCTTGACGATGTTCCAATAGAAGGGTGTGAATAGCATAAAAAATTTGAGACAATAGATGATTGGGGGTGTATAAAATTTGTTGCTAACTATATTTCTAACTATGATAGGACTTTAGCAAGACTTGAAGAAGGATAAGATCCCAAATCTTACGGGCCTTTTTGCAAAATAAATTGAATAGCTTTCCATGTGCATTGCATTTTAAATTTCATGTTTTGTCATAAAATACTTGCTTTCATGCTTTTGGTGCTTTTCAGTGAAAGGCAGTGTTGTTTCTTATCTCTACTAGAAGTCATAGTTTTGATTTTCAAAAATATCGCTTTTTTTTTTCTTTTCGATGCTTTTTCAAAGAGAAACTAGCTTTTGAGGAGTTGCCTAACCTAGAATAAATTTGTATGAGCATTCAATGTTTGACACCTATAGATAGAGTGACCATATTACTTGAAGAAAAGTAAAAGATTCATTTTACATGTACATGTTTGATTTTTGTGAAAAGCAACCTCATAATGGTCTGTAAGTGTGGCATAGCGAATTAATTAGGTAAAGACATCAAATTTACATTGAGATGTATCAAATTGAACGGTAGAAGCTAAGACCTTGATGAGAGTTGACCAAATAAAGCAAAGCCCTTCTTTTAGGCTAAAAAGAGATCCTTCCATAAAAGCCTTGATTTTCTAGAAAAAGCAGGGCACACTCTCTACTTCTTCTTTCTCTCTCTCTCTCTCTCTCTCTCTCTCTACCCGAAGGCCTATAGTTTTTGATCACTAGTTGGTAGCTCCACCTACACATGGGTTTGTACGAGCTTGCATGTGTGTATGATGTTATTTTAGACTTATCTAATTATGTTTATCTAGCATGTGAAAAACATGTACTTCATCTATGTCAACTAAGCGATAGAGACATTGTTTTGGCTACATCCCCAAAACCGTCAAGAATTCGGTTGAACCCTTCCAATCGCATTATCAATCTCATTGTTTATATCATTTTCCATCATTCCATGCTTGGATTTCTTTCATATCATGAGTTATAGATTCAACTTATGGTCAATATTATACTTGTTTTTCTTTACCCAAAATCTTGGACCTTCAGCTCAAAGGAGGGCTACCATGTAGACTAGCTTGATAGAGGAGCCCACTTAACCACTTTAGTACCTTACTTACATTTAGTAAAACATAACTTTATATCACCGGTATCATGTTGTGAGTGTCCATTATTCACAACTCTGGGTGCAAAATTATCTACTTACTGAGGGGTGCTACCAAGGGGAGGTACCATATAAACTCCTCAGTTTGCTATAAAGTTTATTTATAACTTCTTTTTTCTTAGAATTTTGACTTTTTTTAAAATCCAAAAGGATATATGTTGATATGCCTAGTTGATATGTGTATATTTGCCTATTTTCCTAGTTTCCATGCCAAAATTAGCTCCATGTGAAAGAGGGATGGAGAGTAATCATCGAATATCACTTGCATGAGATGATGTTTAAATTGGTGTTTTAAATATGTTTAGTCATTGGTTAGAAACTTTTAATGCATGAAAAAAGTCGCATGTGATCTACGAGTTTTCTAATTGCGTGTATATTCTAACTCCATGTGTCAGAGTCATGTTTCAGGGGAGATTTGGTTTACATTATGGGCTGAAAATGCCCATATGATTGTGGCTATGATTATGATTTTGTTAGCTGGATGTGGCTTTTGGTTTATTTTTTAGAAATGGTTTATTGTGTCAAAAGTTCCATAGTTGTATGTACTAAAGTGGTTTAGAAGGGATGGTTGTCCATCATCCAAAGAGGTGTAGAAAACTTATGCACATGACGTGATTGATGGTTTATGGTTGCATGTGACATACACACTTATGATGGTATATGATTGGAAGTATGATTGATGATTATTTTGTCTCTTGGCCATAGTTGAGATATGTTTGATGTTATGGACCATGAGAGCCATACATTTAGCTTTATGATTTAGAAATTGAAGGTAGAGATCTAATGCGATTGGTTGGTTTGAAAATAATTGTTTGATGCGTATGGTATCACTTTGCACACAATCATGTAATTGAAATTAACCTCTCACATCAATCACCCTAATCACAACTTCTAATCTCACAACTACACAAGCAATTAACATAAGTACTTTGCATTAGTGTGGCCATTCCGGTCCATCCGCTCAATGTGACTATGTATGCACGCACACTAACCACACACCTTGTAGAGAGAGAGAAAGAGAAGGAAGGTATAGCCCTCACACACCATGGCCAACGGTGTGGATAGAAGAGATTAACTTAAAAAGGGATTAACATCACACTAATACAATCTCACTTCACAGAATCAAAGCAAAGAAGACAAATAAAAAAGAAAGTGCAATTGATTATTAGAAATCAAGGGCTACATGGGCATGGAAATCCCATGAACCACTCTACAAAGAAGAGAGCTCACCCAAGAATGACTTCTCATTTAGCACAGAGCTCTTTTATAGTTTTGTGATTCAAGCCCTTCAACTATGGGATAAAGTTGAGCCCTTTTATCATAAGCTTATACAATTTGGAACTCCTAAATGAGCCCAAGGCCTTATACAATGTGAATAGGAAATATTGTGCACATCAATAGCACATCTCTAGCTTGGTGCATAATTGGTGTAGCTTGAAGTTAGAACCAAGCGATTAGGGGGACTTAGTGACTGCTCAATGTCTCCCATCACTGGGTTTTGAACTTTGCAGATGAACTTCAGCTGTTAGTGCGATTAACATTCCCCCCCTCCTAATTTGGCACACGTCATCGTCTACTGCTGAAGCAGAGCACGGTGACATGGTAGAAAGCATGTACATGGAGGAGTGTTGAGCTGCAAAACATAAAAAATTTCATGAGTATTAAAGGCCAACAAAGACAAATAAAACATGAAGTGCAATGAAGGTCATGCAAAGTGAATTTTTGGGTCAATCATAGACAAAAACTAAACAACATAAAGCAAAAAAACACCTAAACTATTATAAATATTAAACCACTTGAAATTTTAGTTTTATACATGAAACACAAGCAATCAATTATGACCCTAGGCTAATGCAAGTTCATAAACCTACTAGCCTAAAAACTATATGATCAATCTTAATAAAGCACCCAAGTCTATCATGTCTATGGCCACAAAGAAGCTCCTAATCTGCTAGTACATTGTCATAGCTTTTTGAAGCTCATGAAAGATTTGTTTTTAAACTTTTGATAGAAAAAGTTAAATCACATCACAAGGCGACCACCCCAAGGCAAGTCTAGCTACGACTCTTGGACCCTCAAGGAGGTGTTCCAAGAATCTACTAGCTTACCAAGGCGCCAACTAACTCTACCGGCCTAGGGCATCATTTTAGGGCCTTGACCAAGCGAGCTAAGGTGGTTCCCTTCGGCTACCAAGTGCCAATAAGACACTAGGTCTCACATAGACACAACATAACATAGAAATTTCATTGATGTCTCTACCAAATTAATTCACCATACCACACTTATAGACCATTATGAGGTTACTTTAAATAGAAAGCAATTATGTAGAATGATTTTTTTTTGCTTTGTTTTAAGTAATATGGTCACTCTATACGTATCAAATGTTGAATGCTGATACAAATTCATTCAAGGTTAGGCAACACCTCAAAAGCTAGTTGGTTTTCAAAAAAGTGCTCAAAAGCAAAAAAAAAAAAGCAACCAAAAGCATGAAAGTGAGTATTTTATGACAAAACATGAAATTTAAAATACAATGTACATGGAAAGCTATTTCTATTTTGCAAAAAGACCGGTAAGATCTGGGATCTTATCCTTCTTCAAGCCTTGTTAAAGTCCTATCATAGTTAGCAATATGGTTAGCAACAAATTTTCTACACCCCCGCTGATCTATTGTGACTAATTTTTAACGCTCTTCACACGCTTCGAAACAACATCAACAAAAGGCATCGTTATTGAAGATTAAATACTTTGTTCATCCTAGTCATCATGTGTGTAACCAAATTAGTTGACTTGTATAGTTAGGTGCACATCCTCATCCCAAAGGTGTACCCATTGTAGTAAGGTTCTGCTTTCCATTGTTGACTGAACAAATCATAACCTAAATAGAGATCTCCCACATAATAAATAGCCCTCCTTATTTATATACTCGGGTGGGTGGGAATCCCTTGAAGGTGGCATGGATTTGGTGTCATGCACCTTACAAAATCATATGTATCACGTGCGATCAGAACTTAATATTAAATTAACCCCTTTACACATTTTGTGGATTGGAATAAAACTACCACTCTTGCTTTATAACCTGTAACTTTTCTTGAAAATTGAATTAAAATGCCCCTTCTATAAGTATAAATATGTAACCGATATGAACTATAATGTATGCACCCTTCTACCAAGTATGTGTGATACACCTAAAACGCACCCTCAGGCGCACTCCTAGCACTAGAGAAGCAATGCCTACTCCACAATTGATAGCAGTTGGGAAAGAGGATGTTAAAAGATTCATATTAGTGAAGTTGGCATTGAAATATTCATTGGTAGGCAAGGACCCCTTTGTCCTCCAGCTCACTAAGAGCCTTCTCACAAGGATACATTTGGAAATTTAGAGTTGATGATGTAGAGAAAGGTCATTGGCTGACCTTCCCTTGTAATTTGGGCGACTCCATCGGGAGCCATGGGGAGCGTGGATTGCAGGGAAAGGCTAGCCAATTACCTTTCTCGATTGTCAAGTGTTGGGAGGAGGGGGCTGCAGGGGCTCAGGTGAAGGAGAGGAGCCGGGAGCACAACAGAAGCGGAAGATGAACACGCACACACACACACACTCATACGCACACCACCATAGCCACTCACACAGGTTGGAGGGGGAGAGCCAACACGTACTATGTGCCCCCTTTATTTCTTCTCTATCTTATCCACTAAGGCACAATACACATTGTACTTAGTGTGAGTGGCTCACACAAGTGTATATCTGTACACTTAGGGTTAGTAGCAGTTAGCGATGGGCGGTCATCCACATGGCCATTAAACCTAACATTCTCCCACTTGATGGCCAATGTGGGAGACCATAAGAATGGAAGAGAACCACTCTTCACCCAATGCCCATCAACTCACGACAATGTTGAAACTGATGACTGGAGAGACTTTTAATGAGTGCATCCGATGTGTTCTCTGACGTAGGAATCTTCACTAAATCAAGGCTCTTGTTTGCCAGGCATTCACGAATGAAGTGATAATGCACATCAATGTGTTTCGTTATAGAATGAAACATTGGATTGTTAGCCAAGGCAATAGCACTCTGACTGTCACAATTAAGAATTGGTGTACACTGCTCCAATCCAAGATCTTTCACTAGGCGAGCAAGCCAAATAGCTTCTTTGCATGCCTCACTCAATGCAACATACTCTGCCTCTGTGGTAGAAATGGATGTACAATCTTGAAGAATCGATCTCCAAGAAATAGCACAAACCTGTTGTTGATTTATGACTGTCAACACAGCCTGCATAATCACTATCTACAAATCCCTGAATGGATGACTCTCCACGACCATAGCATAACTGTCTATCTGCAGTGCCACTCAAGTATCTGAGAATCGACTTGACAACATCCCAATGCTTTTTACCAGGGTTAAACATAAATCTGTTGACAACTCCCACTGCATGCGCAATGTCAGGTCTTGTAGCCACCATGTCATACATGAGACTACCACAAGCTAAAGCATAAGAAACCTTAGCCATCGCAGATTTTTCCTCAGCAGATTTGGGACATTCGTTCTTGCTAAGTTTCAAATATGCAGGCAATGGAGTACTCAAAGCCTTCCCCTTCTGCATGTTGAAACGATCAAGAACCTTGTGCACATACTCTTTTTGAGAAAGGTACAACAACCTCTTCTTACGGTCACGAGTAGTGCGCATACCCAAAATGTGATTGGCTTCACACAAATCTTTCATGTCAAAATGACTTTTCAGCTTGGTTTTCAAGTCAGCAATGTCCTTCTTGGAATGACCAGCAATAAGCATGTCATCTACATAAAGGATAAGCATAATAAGCTGTCCATTTGGTTGTCTTTTCACGTAAAGACATGGATCCTCATTACTGCGCTTATAGCTTAGGGAACGCATAAATGCATCAAACTTTTGATACCATTGTCTGGATAATTTCTTCAAGCCATAGAGACTTTTCAAAAGCTTACAAACCAAATGTTCCTTGCCCTTTAGCACAAACCCTTCAGGTTGATGCATATAAATCTCTTCCTCAAGATCACCATGTAAGAAAGTTGTAATGACATCCATTTGATCAAGCTCCAGATCTTCAGTGGCAACCAAAGCAAGCAACATTCTCAGTGTGGTCATCTTGACCACTGGAGAAAAAAATATCATGGAAATCGACACCATATTCTTGCTTGAAAGCTTTGGCCACTAAACGAGCTTTGTAATTGTCAATCTTCTTCTTGTAAACCCATTTACAAGGCAATGCTTTCCTACCTTTTGGCAATGGAACAAGTTCCCATGTTTTGTTCTTTGCAATACTAGACATCTCCCTCTTCATAGCATGTTCCCAATGAACCTTATCATTGGCTAGCATAGCCTCTTTGTAACAAGAAGACTCACCACTATCTGTCAACAAAACAAAATCCACGCTTGGAACAAAACGTTCTGGCGGATGTGAGACTCTGTGAGATCTCTGCGACTGATCAAAACTCGTACTAGCCTATGCAGTAAGTGGCTTGAGAGCTGTCTAGACAAGAGGTGATACATTAAAAAATGTCACTTTTCGGAATTCAACCTCTTTCACTGGCTGTCTATGCATCTTAGTCTCATTAAAGACAACATCACTGCTACGGATCACTGATCGACTTTTCGGATCCCATAAACGATAGCCAAATTGACCATCTACACCATAGCCAATGAAGATGCATTTCCTGGACTTAGAATCCTTAGCACGCAACTCCTTTGGTACATGTGCATAAGCTTCACAACCAAATGTGCGGAGTTTTTCATAAGACAATTTATGTCCTGAACAAAACTCCAAAGGTACACGAAATTGTAATGAAGCATGTGGTGATCTATTGATCAAGTACACGACTATGTATAATGCTTCAGCCCAGAACGCTTGCGGTAAATTAGCATGTGATAGCATAGACATAATCCGCTCTTGGATGGTCCTGTTCATTCATTCCACAACACCATTTTGTGGAGGGGTATAAGGATCTATAAACTCATGCTTAATTCCCCTTCTTGATCAAAAGTCTGTAAACTCTTTGGAGACATATTCTCCACCATTGTCTGAGCGCAAAGCTTTCAACTTATGTTCATACTGAGTTTCAACACTAGATAAGAACTTCTTGAAGCAAGAAAAGGTCTCATCTTTAGACTTCATGGCGTAGACCCAAACATGTTGTGTTGCATCGTCAATGAATGTAACATAATAGGACGCACCACCATGGAATTTAGAAGGCATAGGCCCACATAAATCACTGTGCACAAGCTCTAAGGGTTTTTTTTCTTTGTCAAAAGAATGTGTACGTTATGTCCGTGTTTGCTTTCCATATTGACAGTGCTCACAAAAGGGAAAATCAAAAAATGACAAAGATGGTAAGTAGCCCAAATGAGAGAGTGTCTCTATTCCCTTCTTTGACATATGTCCTAACCGGCTATGCCACAGAGCAACGGCTGCCAGCTCAG
Source organism: Adiantum capillus-veneris (assembly GCF_014529385.1). Classification (NCBI taxonomy): domain Eukaryota; kingdom Viridiplantae; phylum Streptophyta; class Polypodiopsida; order Polypodiales; family Pteridaceae; genus Adiantum; species Adiantum capillus-veneris. Next base: position 19,642,010 of record NC_140947.1, read on the forward strand.
TTACAGAAAGAACACTGTTTTTATCAGATACATAAAGAGGATAAAGTGAACCAACTCTAGAACCATGGGCTATAATAAGATGACCCTTCGCAACACACCAAGACTGTTGATGAAAAGTGACTTTGTAACCCAAGTCATCAAGACGTCCAACCGAAATCAGATTGCGTGTCAAAGCTGGAACATGACGCACATTATGGATGATAAACTTCACCCCACTTGCCATAACCATGGCAATATTACCTATGCCAACAATGTCACAAGAGTAATTGTCACCAAGTGTAACAGGGCCAATGGTTTCCTCGTATGTAGTAAACCAATGCCTATGAGGTGTGACATGCAATGAAGCACCCGAATCAAGAATCCATGTATGGGATACTTCACCACTAACAAGGAGTTCAACTGGCATAGAACTCTGCAAAGATAGAGTTTCCTGTGCATCATGAAAGACATCATTATTTTTAGTCAACATATTAATGTCTTGCGCATCACTATCATCCTGAACTATGTTCAATTCTTCAATTTTAACCGAACTCTTTGGTTTCTCCTCTTTATCATCATGATCTTTGCTTTTACCTTTGCCCTTCTCTTTGTCACGCTTCCAAGCATAACGATCCTTCTTTATGAGACCAAACTTATCACAATAATGGCATTGAACATTGCGGCAACCATGAAACTTTGATCTACCCTTTGATGCATCTCTATTGTCCTCTTTCTTGGACTCACATTGCGAAGAACGGCCCTTACGTTGCTTATCATCCCTTTGCACATAATGAGCTTCGCCATGATGCGAGCTAGTTACGGTATTCCGATGCATCTCTTCTGACAAAAGTGCACTAGTAACATCATCGTACTTTAGCATACCATTAGGAGCAGAGTTACTAACAGTTATGCAAAAGATATCCCAAGAGGGTGGCAACGAACAAAGCAAAAAGATTGCTTTCATCTCATCAATGGTCATGTGTTGTGCACGAATCTGGGCAAAAAGAGAATCAAAATCATTGATATGGCTGGCAACGCTAGCTGACTCCTTCATGCAAAGGTTGAAAAGTTTTCGCATCAGGAAAACCTTATTGCTAGCCGTATCCTTTTCGTAAGTGTCGCATAATTTCTGCCATAAAGCATGAGAAGTCTTGCATTCTAACAATGAAAAGTACACCAATTCACCAAGGTGCAGTCTAATCGTAAACTTGCATAGCTCATCAAGCTCCTCCCACTGAAACTGAGTCATGTGCATATCTTCAGTTATAGCCTCATAGGCAATAGGCAACTTTTGCTTCTTTTGGACAAGCACATCATGCATTTGGTTCTTCCAACGTTGAAAATTTTCATCAAACTTCTTTATGTCATAAATGTCACGGTCTTTGCTAGTAGACATGGTGACTAAACTACCAACAGATTCTGGGAAAATTTTGGCAGAGTCTCCTTTGTATTTGGGACTATGTCAACCAAAATACGAGACAAAATGATCAAGTATGTCACTCACAAATCATAAAAGAGGGCAATGCCTCTCAAAAGCACACTTTATAGAGATCAACTGAGGCGCATAAACTGTCAAACTGACCATAGACCACCAACTTGGTGTCAAAAGCACCTATACCACTTTATACGTGTCCTATGGCGAGGCCTCGTAAGGGATGCTCCAGCTACCTGTATCACCGAAGGTATCTCCACATTTGAGAATACCCTAGCTCAATGAAAACCTCACGCTATCGACTATCAACAACGTAGGTTATACAGCAAAACGTATAGCCAAGTCTCAGAAATGGCTATCTTTCGGACCAAGTCTCAGGAATGGTCGGACTGCCGTACTAGCCAAAACATGGCTCCACAAAAGCTACAATGGTAGTATCCACAAAAACGTATAAGTCTGTCATGACACTCAAAGAGGCACCAAAAGCATGTGCATGCAAAGAAATATTCCTGCAGGGAGTCAAACCGCTCTCAAAAGAGCTCAAACACTGTCAAAAGTGTCAACATACGCATGTACGCATAAAAACTGCTCCCACTGGAACTAGAATATTGCAAACACTGAAACTTGTAGCCTATGAGTCGATGTCGATGCCGTAGCTGAAGCCGAAATCGAGGCTGAGAAGCACAGAGAAAGCTAACCAAGCCGTTGTATGTACCTGTACTTGTATCTGTAGTCGAAGAAGACAATGCCGTCAAACTCCCACTCTATGTGTGTGTATGAGGCCACTCCGAAAGAGGCTACATACTCCTGAATGAGCCTTGGGCTCTCGTAGATGAAAGAGACTGCAACAATGGTACCTGTAACTGGCTATGGAAGCTCTGCAACACATATTACCAAAAAAGGGTTGAAAAATGCAACTCCTGAACCGTAGCTTGAATGGAGTTTCTTATGGCTCAAATGTCTCCAAAAGGGAGATAGAACTTCGGAACACCTGATGGAATCGCTCTCGGAAAGCTGAATTTGCCGATGCCAAAATTGGAACCCTGTTTGCACTCTTGAAAGTGTGCACGCGTGAAAACAATTTCGGAAATGAAACCGCTCTGATACCAGATGAAGGGGAGGAGCCAAGAGCACAGCGGAAGCGGAAGGAGAACATGCACACACACAGACACCACCATAGCCACTCACACAAGTTGGCGGGGGAGAGCCGACATGTACGGTGTGCCCCCTTTCTTTCTTCTCTATCTTATGCACTAAGGCACAATACACATTGTACTTAGTGTTAGTGGCTCACACAAGTGTATAGCTGTACACTTAGGGTTAGTAGCAGTTAGTGATGGGCGGCCATTAAACCTAACATCAGGTGATCACTGCACTACGTGGAGGTTTTGACTCATGCAAACATTGCCATTAACCATCGAGTGATGATGTGGAGGTTCTCCTCTCTTGCAAAGATCACCATCAGCCATTTTGAGCATTGATGTGGAGGCTATTGACTCATGCAAAGGTCACCATCGACCATTCCATGCAGTGACTTGTCAGCACTAGAGTTGTGCTAGGTCGCCATCAACCATTCCATGCACTGACTTATTAGCACCAGAGTTTCACTTAGCTTATTCTATGTGCTAACATGTCAAAAGCAGCGTGATTTGCAAGGTTGTTTTGATTGGACAATCGCAGCTAAATTCTGAATGCTGATCTGGCGTGCATCTAACAATGCTTCTCAGGCTTACAACAGGAATGGAGTGGTGATGGACAAATGAGATCTTCAACCCCTTGGCTCCCAACCTTGACAGGACTTGGTGAAAAGTGGCTCTTTATCTTGAGGTGATGAGTTCAAAGCCCCCTTATTGCAAGAGTTTCGAGAGGACTTCTGTCGAGACTTGGTCTACCTAGGTCTATGCCTTGATCATACAACTAAGGAGCATGCTTCCAAGACATTGCAGGTTCTCAATGGTTGATACAGGGAGGTCCCCGAGGAAATCTGATGTCATTAGCCTTCTTCTTTTGCTATACCACTACTCTAATACCACTATTGCACTCATCAATACGCCAACATGGTATAACTATACACACAAGCATGCTAAGATTTAAGGGTGGAGAAGATGACATCGATTGGGTTCAATCCTCCCCATGCACAAGTGAGCTTGTCCTTTGTGCATGTAATTACTAGTATTAGTTAAACATAAAAAAACGATCTAAAGGTACAATCCATTTCGGATTAAAAGTAGCTACTTTATTGAAAATACAGTATTTATGGTGTAAGAGATCTAAAAAAGAGAGGTACACTCCACTTCGGATTAAAAGTAACTACTTTATAAAAAATAGTGTATTTATGGTGTAAGAGAGGTTTCTTATTAAATAAGCTCTTATTGTGGAAGTAGAGGCCACATGAAGTGGATAAGTTCTCATTGTCTACATCGGTTCATTTATTAATGCACATCAATCACACTTTATATCATATATTTCATCACATAATATTCAAGGTGGATTAAACTAAAAATTAATCTCATTTTTAAACTCTTGCTTACAAAACGTTTATGGAGGCAAGGGGAGTCAAAGAGTTTGACATATAAATAGTGCAAATAATATTGGCTAGGGATGCTTAGACATGTGGCAACAATAAGACCAATTTGAGCTTGATTGTGCAAGAAAACAATTTGCTGCTAGGAGCACATATGATGAGTACTATGTCACTTAGTGACTACTGAGCTCTTAGGAGAGGGCCATTTCAAATAGCTGCCTTTCGCGAGTGGCAAACCGAGATAACGTTCTAGGCAGCTATGGCGACCGGTTGTGCTTCCTGTGTCGCCACCTTGCCGGCCCATTGTGATCTTTCGAGGCTTTCGACTCCTAGCGCAAGACCCCGTTGCTCTCTTCCAGCTTTTGACAACCAATCTACGTCTCTCGCCAGGTGAGTCAAGCCCAAGCTCACGAATATGGCTGTGTTTGAGTGTACGTCCTCCTGCAAGCGACGCATGTGCGAAATTACGTTTCTTGTCTTATGTGTGTGTGGGCATCCTTTGCCTACTGATTTCAACTTCACGTACTTGGTTAAACAATGACAGAGCTTTTCCTGGATGAAGGCTTTCTGGCTTGACAATTACACGAAGAGAGCTTGCTGGCCACCTTCTGTTCTCGCTGTTAGCTGTTCCCTCTCTTCCTGCATTGGCCTCTGATGAAAAATCTGGTATTCAAGTTTCTCCTAATTAGAAAATTTATCCTACCCTTACTCTCGCTTGTTAATTAATGCATAACCAGGTCATGGAAGTGTCTGGATAGGGTATGATTTCCGTATGTGAGCATTAAGTTATTAATGCTTTCTGTAATTGGGTGGGAATCCAGTGCCTTCCTCATACTGTTTCTTTGCACAACTCTATTCATGGTGTGATTTTCATCAAGTTATTGACAAGAAAGCATTTGGTCGTGAAGCTCTAAGCAAGTATGGCCTCTCCAGGCAACCGACAGGCATACCACACGGCTTTCATTTGCTGCTTGTTTTAAATCTTATCCATCTTATGAGGGGATGTCAGAGAGAAGCCCGCATAATGTATTATGCATGTTTTCATGGGGCAACTAGTGATATGTCATGGTTTTGTTGGACTCAGGGGTGGCCTTTTGCATTGTTGTTCTTTTGATGGTGTAATTATGGCTAGACAATTTGATGTGTGCCTGCGCTGCCGCTCATGACTGGTGCATTGAGCTGTGATGGCTCAACATAACTTTACTACTTGGTCTTCAGCCTGTATGAGCCTGCTATAGAGATAATTGTGAAGCTAAACTGGAAAAAATGAATTGTGCTCCTGGGATGCTTTGGCCTTGTCCTTTGCTGATGGCTTGTGTCAGTTTTCTATAAAGTGGTATGGCTAACGTATGTTTCGCGGGATAAAGGCCATGAGATATGACACTACAACAGGAGCATGGTTGGAGAAGACCTGGTGAACTTGCATCCAGTTACATTATGTGTTGTAATCGTGTATGGATGAAGAGGTAAAAGTGAGTTTAATGAAGCAATGCAAGAAGATATTGAGGAAACACTAGACATTTGGGAGGTAGATTAGAGAAGAGAGGATGGAGGATGACATGGAGAGAGGATGTTTTCGGAAGCTGTAGCAAGGACAACTGCAAGAGTGTGTGTCATTTGGACCAGGTTCATGAATGTATAGTTGAACACAGATCACAGAACTATCTGGTTTTGCTTCAATAGCTTCTTGGCACTCTTTGACTTGCAAATACTGGCTACAATTAATTTCTTTATGCTGCCTCATTTAATCCCTCACTCTACATAAATCTTTCGGTCTCTTCTTGCAAGTTACACACATACGTGTAAGATAATGAAAAGCAATTAGAAAGTACACCATCAGTGAATCTGCAGTATTTAATAAGTACGATTTCCAGTTCTCAAAGATCTTTTATACCCTTTTGTAGTCATTTTCCTTCTTTTTAATTTGTGTTTATGGGTCACGATTCTGAAGGTGTACTTGTCCTCTATTTGGCCAGAATCTCTTGGCGACTACAGTCAGTATATAAGCAATGATGACAATTACTCTCTTCTTATTCCAGCAGGTAAGCAAATTACTTCAATCATCTATTTCAAAATATACCTTTAGTCTTTTCTTATTTCAACAGGTAAGCACTTTAATTGAGTCATGTATCTCACAATTAACAACCCCCCCCCCCCCCCCCCCCCCTTTTCTTTTCCTGTGTGCATGCTATACCTCCATCACTGGCTGACTGTTGCTGCTTTACTTTAGCTTTGTTCAGCTCCATGTCTTAGTGGTTTGTTACCGTGTTTGTAACAGGCTTGGACACTCCAAACGAGAAATCAATAGCAACACACAAACTGAAACTTCAAAATCACTGAACTTTAATATATATATATATATATATATATATATATATATATATATATATATATATATATATATATATATATATATATATATATATATATATATATATATATATATATATATATATATATATATATATATATATATATATATATATATATATATATATATAGAGAGAGAGAGAGAGAGAGAGAGAGAGAGAGTCGACACGGCCCGGCGGAGTTCCGTGCCCAAGGTATTGGCCCCAAAGTCTGGCGCCCCTTTCGGTATTTCTTTATCATTGATCATTGCCAAGTAGAACTCCTGAGGGACCTTTGCTCTCAGACTCTGCATCCCGAGATGCTCTCCAGAGCGAGGCCCCAAGCGCTCTTTTATTCTTACAAGGGTTGCCTCAAAAGCAGAGCCCCAAAAGCAATCACATGAAAAGCTACAAGTTCCAAAAGCATCTGGTCCAAAAATTGGCGCCAAAAACTGCCAGCACAAATTGCGGAATTCAGTACAGTGCCATATCAACAGCCGACGGAAAACACGAAAGCATCCGTATAGCGCTGCCACGTCAGCACGTCCATGTGATTGGCTTTTCTAAATTTATTCTAGTGTTCCCAGGCCCCATTGGGATGGGTACCCTATAAGTTGGAACAATTTATAATATTCGACATTTGTCCGTTTTCCGGGTGGACATGCCACGTCATCATTTTATGACATACCCCCCTCTTGAAAGAATTATAATCAAGTCGGAAATAAGAAAAAAAAAATTCTATAGACATGATCGCAATATGGGATTAGTTAACCCGACATCAATGAAGTCCGGAATGTATTTAGATGTGGTTACTAAATACATTGCTGGCAGTCATGGTCTGAGATTTGGAATGAATGTTTCTGTGATTGATTGTCATGTGATGTCTTGTGATGTCATGTGCAGCGACTGTCGTCTTTGTACATGTGCTAGATGTGTCGTGTTTAGTGCATCGGTACTAACAGTCAGTGTCTACTAAGACAATTTATGGCCTCTGTCTGTTTTGCAGGCATAATCGAGGGCGATTACAATTCTTTCAAGAGGGGGGTATGTCACAAATTGATGATGTGGCATTTCTGCCCGGACAACCACAATGTTGACGTGGCAGCAGGCTCCGTAAAACGCGTTGACAAGCTGATGTGGCTGAATGTACGGACCTCCGGAAATTGCGCCGCAAATCGCATTGTTGACATGGCAGTCCGTACGGAAATCCGGAAATTGCTCTGGTTGATTCACGGCAACTTTTGGGATTGGATGCTTTAATTTTTGAAAGCTTTTGAGGATCAGTTGCTTTTGGAACTTTTGCTTTTGAGTTTGACTGATTTTGGGGCTCTGCTTTTGACATCCCTTGTAAGAATAAAAGAGCCCTCGGGCCTCATGGCCTCACTCTTCAGAGCATCTGGATGCATAGTCTGAGAGCAGAGGTCCTTGCGGGAGTTGTACTTTGCTCAAAGATTAATATAAAAGAAATACCGAAAGGGGTGTCAGTCTTAGGGGCCAATCTCTCTTGGCACGAAACTACGCCGGGCCGTGTCGACCAAATTGAACTGTGAATTTTAAAGTAGTGAAGTATTTGAAGTGATCCTCTCTTGTGTTGCGATAGAATCTAGACTTGGGGCGCTCAAGTTTGTCATCATATCTCTTTTTTTGTACCTAGACATGGTATGAGATACCGGTTTGTAACGGATTGGTCTCATAGGTCATTTTGGGCTTTTGAAGACGTTAATATATCATTTTATTCTCTCTCTCTCTCTCTCTCTCTCTCTCTCTCTCTCTCTTAGAACTTTGTTTTTGCAAAAGAAGGGGGGCTTGGTACCCTTTTGTATTACTTAATCAAATTACAAGCCTGAAGGCATTGGCAGGCACCTCCGTGGACAATAATTCAATCTCTCTCTCTCTCTCTCTCTCTTTCTCTCTCTCTCTCTCTCTCACACACACACACACACACACACACAAAGGGAGGTGCTTTTGGGGTCTCTCTCTCACACACACAAAGGGAGGTGCTTTTGGGGGACATCACTCACAGTCACAGATTGACTTCCGAAGTGCGGCGGAAGAAGAGGGCATTGTTGGCTCGCCTAGAACAAGATCTATACCAGCTATTTCTGAGTCAAGATTCACATGAGGCATGGCGGCTCTTTCATGAGCACTCCTCCCTCCCTGCCATTACCTCTACAGAGGCCTGGGGCCAGTACGCATCATCTTTGTACACAATTCCTGGACAGCCGCTCCTTCGCGACCCCCTCGATCCATGTCCACACACGTGCTTTTTTCACCGTTGAGATGGTGAAGAAGGCCATTGACAAGATGAGGACTGGGAGAGCATATGATCATGATGGCTTAGTGGGAGCATTTCATGCATGCTAAAGATCTACTAGCAGAGCTTCTAATAGTTATGTTTAACCGTGCCGTGTGTGAGGGCTTGCTTGATACTTGGAGCCTATCTACTATTGTACCTATTTTCAAGTCAGGAGACCCCATGGAGCCTGGGAATTATCGCACTATCATGATTGGACACACATTGGCACGGTTGTACGCATCCATTCTTGAGCAGCAACTGAGTAGATGGGCAGAGAGGGAGGAAATACGCGCAGCCGAGCAGACAGGGTTCAGGAGATGTTTTTCTACTCTTGACCATATTTAACACTCAGAGCCATCATTGAGGAGGGCATACCACATGGGAGACGGATCTATTGTAGCTTTGAGGACTTCCGCAAAGCATTTGACACAGTACCCAGAGCTAGATTGATGCGCAGATTATAGGAGATGGGAGTACCCACAGAGCTCATTTGGGGGGTCAGGGCATTATACAGGTTAGTAGTGGGGCATGTACGCACCTCGGAGGGTCTATCTACATTGGTTTACTCCACTATTGGGGTGAAGTAGGGCTGCCCGCTCTCTCCTACTCTATTTGGTATGTATGTGGATGAGGTTGCTGACTACATTGAGAGAGATGGTAATAGAGGTGCACAGCTGGCAAGGACATGGATTCCACTATTGTTATATGCTGATGATATTGTGTTGATCTTTGACTCTCTAGAGGGGATGCAACTTCACTTGGATGCTTTGCATAGGTTTGCCCATGAAAGTGGTTTGTCTGTCAACCTTGGTAAAACCAAGGTCATGGTATTTTATACAACCCCACAGTGGATAAGGAGGTCAGCACCCGCATTCACATACGGCCAGGAGACAGTGGAGTATAAAGAGCTTACACTTACCTTGGAGTGGTTTTTAGTGGACCAGCCTTTTCATTGAGGAGAGCAGCAGAGACTAGATTGACCAGAGCCCATGCAGCATTGGGTAGATTGGAGAGGATGTGTTCACAGGTTCAGTTTCAGGAGCCTCGGCTCTTCAACACTTTGGTGGCTTCCGCATTGCTCTATGGAGCTGAGATTTGGGGACCCTCATTGGATCATCATGGGAGGTCGGGCCACACTATTGGATGGGGGGACATGGAGAAGCCTCTTGTCATGATCTCATGACTTATTAGAGCCAACGTTTCAGTACCATGTGACATTATCCGAGCAGAGCTAGCTGCCCCCTGATTAGTGGTTGAGGCGCTCACCAGATCAGTCTCCTTCATACACCGCCTGTGGGAACTTCCTAGAGACAGATATATCCGCCTAGCACTTGAGTCCTCTCGACAATTAGCCATGCAGGGAGATACATCATGCTGGTATGGGGAGATGACATCATGGTTTCAGGCGCATGAGTTCAGCATAGACAGATTGCCCCCCTTCCAGTACTCACTGGTGCACCCTCTGTGACTCTTACACAGTCCGAGATCACCAGGCTCATCCGCCAGGACTTGACCCAGCTAGACACCAGAGGACATGGATACAGCCAGTACAGGAGCTGGGCACGAAGATGGCTTTCTACAGAGAGCATCTTCTCCAACTTACGGAGGACGGTTTTGTGACGAGGCCTAGCCCACTTGTCTCATGGGATATGATGTGTTATTGGCCAGATACGCACATCTTCACTCCAGCTGCGGATCGAGACTGGGAGATACAGCAGAGTACCAGCAGAGGCTAGGACATGCCCCATGTGTGACATGGAGCCTGAGACAGAGTTGCACTACACATGCCATTGCCTTATCTACTACGAGATACAAGGCCGTTTCCACTGCTTTGTTCAAAGAGGGATTTGGACCACTCTCCAGAGTCATGCGGTACGAGGATCAGAGATGCCTGGGTTTGTTTTTGCTCGAGTTGCGCAGACACAGAGAGATCCCGACGAGAGGACATGCTAGGCAGTCTCAGAGACAGATCACAGACTTCTTTAGAGCAGACACTGGACACCCGGAGGAGCTACCACCACAGCAGAGCTCGTCGCCTAATACCAGAGACACTGATCGATCGAGCGACCGAGATGGGGAGATCCAGACGCCCACGACTGTGGAGGACTACACAGCATGGATGGAGGATCCAGATTACTTTAGCCTGACATTCACGACTCTTGGTCAGACTACTGACCATGGAGGAGATTGATGAGATCCGCCAGCGACCGATCCTGGATCTTGTGATTTAGCTATCCCAGCTAGCTGCTTAATTCACACCTAGCAGTTTAGGATACCATAGCGTAGTAATTTTATTTTGTCATTTTGTTACTTTTGTTACTTTGACTTTGTATCAGATCCACCGTATTGTAACTTTCTGGTCTCATAGGTCATTTTGGCCTTTTGAAGACGTTATTATAACATTTCATTTCATTTCATTTCTCTCTCTCTCTCTCTCTCTCTCTCTCTCTCTCTCTCTCTCTCTCTCCCTCCATTGACGCAGATTGTGACAAAGGATCCATACCATACTGGCGCGACATAGGAGCTAATCCTGACAGAGTGCTTACCTTGGAGGACATTGAACCTCTACAGCCTTTTGGATACTGATGTCTCTACTATCAGAGAGCTCCATTGTATCAGCAACCCCCCCCCCCCCCCCCCCCCCTTGTATCTCCCTATGTATCAGCTTTCACCCCACCCCTACCCACTATTTTATTTTCAGTTCTTTGTACTTTTTGTACCCAAACTTGTTATTAGATTCACCACATGTAACCTTTTGGTCTCATTGGTCATTTTGGCCTTTTGAAGACGTTAATATTACATTTATTTCTCTCTCTCTCTCTCTCTCTCTCTCTCTCTCTCTCTTTAGAACTTTGTTTTTGCAAAAGAAGGGGGGCTTGGTACCCATTTGTATTACATAATCGAATTACAAGCTCGAAGGCATTAGCAGGCACACAAAAGACAAAGGATCTGAAAGTAAAAACGCCCTTGAATTATTCAACAACCTAAGGGAAAAAACTACATGTGATACAGACTTACAAAAGATGGGTGGGTGATACTTCGAAAGCTAGGAGCATGGGAGTAAGGGAAGAAAGTAGTAGAGCTGAAGCAAAAATTCGTTGAAGAAGGCCGAAAACTACAGAACTAAATAAGAGAGACAAGGGAGGTGGAGAACATAATGGAACAAGATGTTCTTTGCTTAAGAGAGACAATGGCCCTGAACCACCAGTTCATCGTCGCGGTTTGGGTATTTCTTCATGAATTGAGTTTGAGTACAATTGACGACAAGAATCAGTCAAAGTCAACAATGCGGAAGCATAGAGATGGAGAGAAAACGCACGATAGAGAGGAAGAGAGAGTTGCTCAAACCAACCAACTTGGTAATGAATTATATGATTGTACAATGGGGGCATAGTGCTACTTATATACTACTCTGGGGACCTTAAGTACCCCTCAAAATGAATTGCGCAGCCTAGACTCGCGTCAAATAAGTAAAATAAATACCTAAAATGAAAAGCATCGGGCATTCACTTAAGTTGCATATACTTTAACACCCTCTCTCCAGCTCATAGTAGACATAAATAGGAAGACCAAGTTGATGAAGAAGCTGCCATGGACACCGCAGTAGTGGTCGACTATTGGATACACCTCGGATTTGCAACCACCAAACTGCCACTTTAAAAAAAGTCACCTTGAGCACCGGTTGCTACTTAGAAAGTTGAATTGATTATTGAAGACCACACTACGTCCAAGAATCCCAATTCGTGAATTGTGAACACATCACGGCAAGATTTATAAGACAATGCACTTTGGAGCACACCTTGTTCATAATCCAGCCTGTTAAGAACAATGGATTGTGAGAACAACATTCATGGTGTTTTGTATTTGTCATATTGGTTCCTTGTCAGAATCCAGATGCAATGTGCTTTGAACTTTGATACACCAGTTCAAACACCAATGACTTGCGAACTTCGACACACAAGTCCAAATCAATCTCTCACGTCCCTCTTTGGCTGAAGCATGTTACGGCACCCACCAACGAATTAGAAGACTTGAACTTTTGCCAGTGTACACGAGCAGACTCGATTAAGTCCTTGGTAGAATCACTATCGTTGTTTTCCTCATAAAGCTTGCCTTTGTCTTTATCCTTTTGCGAGATCTTACCTTTGCCTTTGGATTTACAATTCCGAGGTGCTTTCCACAGTTGTAACAATGGCTCCAAGTGACACCTACATATCTAACTCTATGTGAATGTGGACAAGCTAACTCCTACTTCTAGGGTTTAGGACAACATCGGAAGTGTTCTGGCACCATTGTGAGCTTGTACGCAGGACCTGTAGGTCGAGGCACTTTAGCGTAGTTGCATACCCTCTGATTGCACATGAGCACAGCCTGTGCTTACTAGGTTTAGGCACTGGAGAGTATTCTCATTTCGTCCCATCAGTAACAAGCCTAGTTAGTGACTTGTGTTACTGATGGGACGAAATGAGAGAACTCTCCAGTGCCTAAACCTACTAAACACAGGCTGTGCTCGTGTGCAATCAGAGGGTATGCAACTACGCTAAAGTGCCTCGACATGCAGGTCCTGCGTACAGCATACAACATCATCCTCATTAGCATCCTCGTCATCAGCCATACCAGACTTGTCACGTGCACATCTAACCCTATGTGCATGTGGACAAGCTACTTCATGACCAGGGTTCGGTTCAGCTTAGGAAGTGTTCTGGCACCTTTGTGATTCTGTTCGCAAGCCTTGCATGTCCAGGCACTTAAGAGTAGTTGCATTTCCTCTGGTTGCACACAGCATGATCATCGTTACCATCAGAATCCATCAGAAGCATTTTACAATGCACATAACCTATATTTTCTATTTTAGCCATTTTTCACTTATTATTAATAAGTGACTTTGCTGGGAAATTGGGTAGGGCAATTTAGCCAAGCCAGTATATAACAAAACCTAGCGCTAGCACTTTCTGGCAAAAGAGGAAGGAGACCACAGTTGAAGTGCACCTTCTCAGCAAGACCGGCAAGAAGACCTAGCGTTTCCAGCCATCAAAGACTTGCCAACGTTTTTCATCAACAACAGAAGAAGCCTAGCGTTTTTAGCAGTTGCAGACCAACCTGGCGACAACAGATTCAACAGCGTTTTTGCAGCAGATCAGAATCAGCCCTAGCGTTTTTGGAGTTGCAGATCACCTAGCGTTTTGCAGTTCCTTGGCGACAGATTCAGCCTTTGCTTTAGCGTTTTCAGTTTTCAGTAGATAGACACCGCAGAACAGCCCTCAAACCTCGTAGATCTCACCTTCCCGCAACAGATCCTCGCCGCACGGTCAGATCAGCCAGTGTTTGCAGATTCAGCCCGCTATTCGCAGATTTCAGCATCTGCGTTTTCAGCGCATCTTCGTCGCGTCGTCGTCACCGACATAGAGTCAGAATTCAGCAGATACAAGATTTGCAGATTTCAGCCCTTAGTGTTTTCAGTTTTCAGCCTGTCTCGTCGTCGTCCTCATTGTCGTCGACATTGTCGGCAAGTCCATTGCATTGTAGAGATTTGTGCAATCAATAGTAGACCGCTCTCACAATAGAGAGTGGGGCCTTCGGAGAGGGGTTGACAACATTTTGGTGTCGTATTCTTCTCTCTCTATCTCTCAGTCTCAGCACCTTCACTCACAGTGTTTACCACTTTGTTTGTGATCATTTGCACTCTCTCACTAAAGGAACGGATGGCTCTCCCTTCCGTAAGTAAAAGGAACCCTTGAGCACAGTTCGGAGCACTCATCTTGGGCAAAGTTCAACATTCACTTCTGCTGCATCTCACAAGATCAGCCCACAGCCTCACAAATCCAAGCATCCATAGCCATGAGAGAGAGAGAGAGAGAGAGAGAGAGAGAGAGAGAGAGAGAGAGCAAAGATAGTTTTTCGCTTCTAGAGAGAGAAAATCAGCTCTTTTTCAAACGATTGATTCTGGAGAGAGAATTTTGCCTGTAGGGAGAAAACAATCTGTGGCTTTTAAGAAAGAAAACTATGATGTGTGGGTCTGCCTATGCTTGGTGTGCATGGCTGCGTGGTTGCTTGTGAAGGGGCGGGTGTGTGAATGGTTGCTTGCTTTGCTTGTTTACTGCTTGTTATTTTTTTGTTTGTTTTCCCCCGTTTGTTGGGCGATTGAGTTTTGAAACCAGCTTGGTGGTTGTGGGTTGGTGGGTCTACGGGTGGTTTTAGCCTCTTTGGATTTGCACCATGCCTTGTATATATATGCCTACAAATTGAAGAGCACCACATCCCTGTGATCGATGGCCAAGGATGGTTCGAGGCTTCTCTCTCCCGGATTTTGATCCAGGGTGGTTATGCGGAGGCCGTACTTATTCTATTGGAATGCGCCATTGCACACTGCCTTGGAAGCGCGAAGTTGGATATTGGAGATTCTTTTGTGTTTGTTAAGTTGTTTTGAAGTATTTAAGTTGAAGTAGTCTTATAGATATGGTTATTCACACTCTTTCCATCCAATCACTTGTTAAAAGTGGTTACAGGATATTCTTATGGTTTCATTTTTTTTTTTTTTTTTTTGGACAAACGTTAGCCCTTTCTCGGTTAAAGTAGACACTACAAGCTGTTCTTGCTTGATTAGGAGCTGTTCTTTGCCCTGTATTTCATTTTGACATGTATCTGCATGTTTCAGATTGGATCAAAGGAACTGGGACAGCCACAGGCCAGAGATCTGTGACAGCATTTTATCCAACTGATGATACCTCCGTCAGTGGTAACATTATTTCTGCTTAATAGACACTCACATTCATCAGCCTTTGCATTGCTGTAACTTGTGGTGATCTCCGCTCCTCGTTATTAGCCGCTAGATGTATTGTTTTTGTCTTGGATAGGAGGGGGATCTTAAGAAGCTGCTTAAATACTTTCATGCATGCTCACAAACAGAATTTACAAAAATCTGCTTTGACTAGAATTGACCCACATTCAAAGGCCTGGTAAGGCTTTTTATCATCTGCTTGTCAGGCTATGATTAAACAAAAAATCTTCACGTGAAATACTTACACAAATGGCACCCTTATATCATGTGTAGAATGTTTCGGTTCATCTCATAGGTAATTTTGCTAAGCTAGTCTGTTAACACCTACCTGCTTGACGTAGGCTTATGTATAACGCAGGTGCGTAACTTGTTTATTCTGAAAATGTGTCGATAATATTATACTACGTAATAAAACTTTATATTGCACATGTGACTGTAATAACCTCAAGTCACTAGTAATTGCTAGTTGGACACCAAGAGCCATTCCCCTTGGTCAAAAATATTTGATATGATATAAATTTCAGAAGGGAATTGTTAAGCAACTTTTCGACAGAGCAATGACTATGCAGTAAGTCTGGGAATACATAAGGACCAGTCAGTTCAAACTGTATCGATCTATAAGGATTATTCAGCAGCCCATCGACCTGTTCCTTGCAGCCTTCGCCACCGCTGTCATCCACTCAGCCACGATGCATCAACCCTTACTTGCCATGCCACCACTCTTCACTGTCCTGCTTCTCATCTCCATCAGATGCCCCGGCTCCATGCTGCAACCGAGCCATTTCCGTGCAGTTGATCTGCGGAGATTTTCAAAGGAGCAACTGAGAAATGGATCCTTGCAGATAGACACGTTCTTCATGCAAAGAGCTCCAGGGTCCTGTTTCCGAGGACTGGGTGCTTCAGCTATGGCGTGTTCTTGTTTGACCCTTCACGTGATCATTTCTGGAAAGGGCAGACAGTGTATACAACTTATTAGCAGACAATGGTGGATACTTTTTTTGGTTTAGTATTATTGCACACTAGCTCAGTAGACAACAATGCAGTGGAGAGGCTTGTGTGGTCACAATCTTCATAATTATGGTTGTTACCACTACCTCATTATGGAGGATGATCACTACACTAACAGCTAGGAGGGTTGTATCCAACTTTAGTGTCAGACAGAGTGAGCTTGTTTAGGATGCAGGAGAGATTTTGTCTCGGTAGCATGGATTCTTGGTATGTAAGTATGTGATGTCAAGTGTTTTATTGTTCATTTGTGATATTCGAGGTCGTGATAGTTCTCCTTGTTTTGCTCTTTATAGTTGTTCAAGATATGTCATCATGGGATGGTGGCATCCTGGGTTGCAGGTCATGGTTGTAGACCAGATTGGCCCTGCATATGCATTTAGTCCATTGTGGTCCATATTAATTGTTTCGGATCTTTTATCAGTCAATTTACCCTTCCTCAACCCAGTTGCCCCATTTTTAGATGAGGTTGCATATTTTTAGCTGGGCATCCTCTCTAGCACTAAATGTGGTCCTAGTTTAGGGCACCCCCAATTTTTGTATTCCTCTAAAGCTGACCTAGAGCACACTCTTGAGTTATCCCCCCCCCCCTTTTTTTTTGCTTGGCTTCTCCAAATGCTTTTCAGTGAAGGCAAGCAATGAAAAAAGGAGAAAGAGGACTTACACACAGAAATCCAAGCACTCAAGGCGGACTCTCAAGTACTCAAAGAGGAGGTTTCAGCCCTCAAGCGAGAGCTTGCCGATAGAGCAAGCGGTGGACTTGAAGAAGGAGAAATCCAGCCCTCAATGATAGAGGAACTCAAAGTTATCAAGGAGCAGATACGGATGATCAAGCAGGAAGAGAAGCAAAATTTGACAAAGACATCCTCATGGGTGGATGTGATCACGAAGACACAGAAGAAGGTGGATGAGGCCGAGAAATAGATAGAAGTGGCCAAGAAAGGGAAAGAGAAAGAAATAGCATCTATCCCCACTTCTACAATCATCAACATGACATTAGAAGAAGGGTAAAGGAGGAAGACTAGAGCTTTGCATGTACGAGTAACCGGTCTGAAAGACTGGGATGATGTGGAAGAGGAAGTTAAGGAACTTCTCTGCATTGTGGGTGGTGAGGCTACTCACACAAAGGCATGGAAAGTACATGTAGTTGAGACTGAGGGCAAAGACGAGCAGATACCTCTACATTGCTATATGTTATTTCCCTCCTGGTACGTTAGTGTATGCATCACCTAGAGGATAGTCTCCCTTTGCTATTCTGGATAATGACATATGGCAGTTATCCAAGGATCGTGACATTATCATCCTACGGGACTTCAATGCTAGGACTGCCCATCATGAGACAATATTCTATGATACTTCAGAGGGGATGCTTAGGGAGCTAGATGTTATAGAGATGGGCCTATCTAGACTATAACAAGATGAGGAGCACACTGAGTATGGCAGATACTTGATAGACATGGGGATTGCACATGGATTGGCCATTTTGAATTCGACATGGGGCTAGTATAGTGGATTATGTTATGGTTAGCCAGGTCTCATACCTTTTTTTCAGGATTTCATGGTGGGCACTAGGCCAATTGGAGTAGCAGTAGATCATGCTATCTTGCCTTTCACTCTCATGTTTCAGTTCAGCATAGCGCGATTAGGATCTCCACACACACTCGGTATACCTTCATGAGGGAGACGGATTCCGTGTATATTGATGAGATATACAGGCAACTATGCACTCATGAGCCAGGACGGCCACTAGATGAGCTCCTCAGATATTGACAGAGACGCTCCATGATGCAACATTAGAGGCATATCCCCACAGTCAGCCTACACGTAGATGATCTGCGAGCAATGAGCATGCCCCAGAACAGCTAGTATGATGAGGAGTGTAGAGAGACGAGTATCAGACTACAGAGGGAGGTGCTTATGGGTACTACCATACAGACAATCACAGATTATCTTTCGCCACCTAGTGCGACGAAAGAAGAGGGCTTATATATCTCAATTAGAGCAGGATTTGTATCAGTTGTTTATGAGTCAGGACTCAGGCGAGGCATGGAGGCTATTTCAGGAGCATTCACCACTACCACCCATCACCTCCACATCAGACATGGGGGAATATGCCACATCTCTCTACAGAGCATCAGGGCAGCCACTGTAAGGTGCAACGGAATGAATGTTTGAACTTTGCTCAAGATGATGCTCGGAACTGTGCTCAAGGTTCCTTTTGTTCTTATGGAAGGGAGAGCCTTCCGTTCTTAATGAGAGAGTGCAATGGATACGAACAAAGTGAATGGACACTGTGCGTGAAAGTGTATGAGACTGAGAGATAGGTAGAGAAGAGAAATACGACACCAGAGACGTTGTAAAACCCTCCTCCGAAGGCCCCACTCTCTATGGCGAGAGCGGTCTCTTATGATTGCACAAATCTCTACAATGCTTGGACTTGCCGACGATGAGGACGACGACGAGACGGGCTGAAATCTGAAAACTCTAATGGCTGAAATCTGCAAATCTTTATCTGCTGAATTCTGACTCTATGTCGATGACGATGTCGATGGCAACGATACGACGACGACGCGCTGAAAACGCAGATGCTGAAATCTGCGTTTTCCGGGCTGAAACTGTAAACCTTGCGGCAACTGACCGTGCGGCGAGGAACTGCTGCGGGAAGGTGAGATCTGCGAGGTTCGGGGGTTCTTCTGCGATGTCTAAAGGCTGAAAACTGAAAACGCTGGTGTTGCTTGAGGTCGCGGTAATCTGCAAAACGCTGAGGTTGGTCTGCAAATCAAAAACGCTAGGGCTGAATTCTGTGCTTCTGCAAAAACGCTAGGCTTCTGCTGTGTCTTGCTGTCGCCGGTTCCGTCTGCAATGCAAAACGGGGGCTGATCTGCAATGGAGAAAAACGCTGGCTGTCCTTGGCTGAAAACTAAGTCTCCTGCCGAGAGGGGTCTTGCTAAGAAGTTACCTGTTGAGCAAGGTGCTCCTGCTGCCTCTTCTGCCAATTAGTGCTAGTCTAGGTTTGCTTATATAAAAACTTACTCAATTTGCCCTACCTACTTTCTAACAAAAGTCACTTAAAAATAATCAGTGAAAAATGTCAAAAATAGGGAAAATAGGCTAAATGCATTGGAAAATTCCCCTGAAGGATTCTGATGGGAATGCTTATGATCATGATGTGTGCAACCAGAGAATATGCATCTTTACTAAGTACTTGGGCATGCACGGTCTACGAATAAACTCACAAAAGTGCTAGATCACTTCTAATCTAGATTGACTGGACTGACTGAACCCTGATCATGTTGTAGCTTGTCCACGGACACATAGTGTTGGATGTGTCACGTGACATCCCCTCCTTTTCAAAGTGAGGTACTGGTACTGAACTGTATGGCGTCGAGGGAAATCTCCAATAGCATCCGGAATCCTGGAAGGGACTCTTCGCCGGCCCACTCTGATATGTAGGTCGTGCGGTACTTGAACTTCATAAAGATCTGCAACGCCTGCTTCTTTGGGCCGCGCCGAAAGCGACACAAAGTCTTCCGTGGCTTCTTCGATGCTTCAACTTCGTCTAGAGTCATGCTTTTTTCTTCTTCAAGAATCTCCATGGCTGAAAATTCCTGAAACCATTTCCAACACAAAACCATGAACATACCTATTCCATGTAAAGTGAGTGGAAAAAATCTTGTCTTCCTCAAAGACTGCACATGCAATGTAGATGAACAAAGAGACGGGGTGCTAACCCGTTCACAACACACACGCAAACAATGAGATCGAATCTTTCTCTTCTGATCTAAAGCAATCAACTGTGGCAATTCACAACGGAAATGCCCATGCTTGGTGCTCATACTTTCATGTGCTCTTTCTATGAATGTGTCATGCCAAGGAAGAGACATGGAATGTGACGTCCTTGAATGCATACTTTCCATCTTTTCATGAACAATCCGCATACATTCATGCTCACCCATGAGTGAAACGTCTCAACGTACAATATGTTATGCCTAGGAAAAGGGATTACATAAAGATGTTGACTAAAATACAAGAAACGATCACGAATGAAACACTCGAACAATGCGTGCGTATCAATCATGCGAACACATAATACTTCCTGTGAGGGATCTTTGAAGAGACTGAGAGAGTCTCGAGTCTCCTGTATCTCTTGCATCTGCGCCTGCACTTGAGAAAAGAGTCGCAAGAACTCTTGCATGTGTCGGTTTCTCTGTTTGGCCGCCAAGTGCGCTTGCTCACGCTCACGCTCAAAGGCTACCATTCTTTCTTGGTGTTTGCGCTCCATTTCTGCTTTTCTTTCTGCTCTGCTTTTTGCGTGTCTGCGTTCCATTTTTGCCATTCTTTCTGCATTTCTTGCTTCGCGTTCTAACTTTCTTTCCATAAACATCTGGTCCAACTCCTCCATAGGAGTAAGTACAATCCTTGCCGTAGATGGGGAAGGGGGAGGGTCGGAAAAACCTCCTGGTTGGGAAAATTCTTCTTCGCCTCTCTCATGCTCATCACCTCCAAGCGAAGTATCCATTCCGCTTCGAGTGATGACCATCCACTGAAGTCGTGGGTTCTTGTGGTCTTGGGTTCTTAAGTTCACGAGGAACTTGGGTTCTTGTGGGTCTTGGTTCTTGGGGTCTTGAGGTTCTTGAGGGTCTTGAGGTTCTTGCGGTTCTTCTTTCGCTTGCAATCTGTGTTCGAGAAGGATCTTCTCTTCACCCGAGTTCTGCTCTTTTCTGTGGGCGCACCCCTTGGCGGCCTTGCGCTCACACCAAGGTTTCTTTTTTCCACCTCATGTCGATTGGCCGGCCGCTAAGTGCACGGTCCGCTCTCAATGAGTGAAAAGAGGTCCAAGGGGAGGTTGGACAAGCCCTTCTTTCCTGGGATTCCCGTCACTCTTCAAAAACACGATTAGGAATCGACACGCCCATGTGAACTTGGGTTCGTGCGACCTCAACAAGCAAAAAAAATTATGTGGTTCTTGTGGTTCTTTCCTTGAGTGATACAGAACATTGCCAAAGCTCTGATACCAATGTTAGGTGCAGCGGAATGAATGTTTGAACTTTGCTCAAGATGAGTGCTCCGAACTGTGCTCAAGGTTCCTTTTGTTTTTATGGAAGGGAGAGCCTTCCGTTCTTAATGAGAGAGTGCAATGGATACGAACAAAGTGAATGGACACTGTGGTTGAAAGTGTATGAGACTGAGAGATAGATAGAGAAGAGAAATATGACACCAGAGACGTTGTAAAACCCTCCTCCGAAGGTCCCACTCTCTATGGAGAGCGCAGTCTACTTATGATTGCACAAATCTCTACAATGCTTGGACGTGCCGACGATATCGACGACGATGAGACGGGCTGAAATCTGAAAACTCTAATGACTGAAATCCGCAAATCTTTATCTGCTGAATTCTGACTCTATGTCGATGACGATGTTGATGGCGACGACGCGACGACGATGTGCTGAAAACGCAGATGCTGAAATCTGCGTTTTCCGGGCTGAAACTGTAAACCTTGCGGCAACTGATCGTGCGGCGAGGAACTGCTGCGGGAAGGTGAATCTGCGAGGTTCAGGGGTTCTTCTGCGATGTCTAAAGGCTGAAAACTGAAAACGCTGGTGTTGCTTGAGGTTCTGTCGCGGTAATCTGCAAAACAGTGAGGTTGGTCTGCAAATCAAAAACCCTAGGGCTGAATTCTGTGCTTCTGCAAAAATGCTAGGCTTCTGCTGTGTCTTGCTGTCGCCGGTTTGGTCTGCAATGCACATGATCTGCAATGGAGAAAAACGCTGGCTGTCCTTGGCTGAAAACGCTAAGTCTCTTGCCGGGAGGGGGCTTGCTGAGAAGTTGCCTGTTGAGCAAGGTGCTCGTGCTGCCTCTTTTGCCAATTAGTGCTAGTCTAGGTTTGCTTATATACAAACTTACTAAATTTGCCCTACCTACTTTCCAACAAAAGTCACTTAAAAATTATAAGTGAAAAATGTCAAAAATAGGGAAAATAGGCTAAATGCACTGGAAAATTCCCCTGAAGGATTCTGATGGAAATGCTTATGATCATGATGTGTGCAACCAGAGGATATGCATCTATACTAAGTGCCTAGGCATGCACGCCATTGCACGGTCTACGAATAGACTCACAAAAGTGCTAGATCACTTCTAATTTAGACTGACTGGACTGACTGAACCCTGATCATGTTGTAGCTTGTCCACGAACACATAGGGTTGGATGTGTGACGTGACAGCCACCTTTGCCGGATCCACCAGAGACATGCCCAAAGACGTGTACTTTCTTTTTAGCTTAGAGGGTAAGGAAAGCCATTGACAAGATGAAGACAAGGAGAGCACATGATCATGATGTTCTGGTATTAGAGCATTTCATCCATTCCAGAGATATGCTTGCAGAGCTTCTTGCTATGATGTTTAATCGAGCCATGTATGAGGGTTTTCCTGAGACTTGGAGTATGTCCACAATTGTATCTATCTTCAAGTCAAGAGATCCCATGATTCGTGGGAATTATCGCACAATCATGGTTGGTCACACATTGGCTAGGCTGTATGCATCTATTCTTGAGCAAGAGTTGATTAGATGGGTAGAGAGAGAAGGCATACGAGCATCAGGGCAGGCAGGATGCAGGAGAGGTTTCTCTACTCTCGACTAGATTTTGACACTCATAGCTATTATTGAGGAGGGTAGACATCGTGGGCATGAGGATCTATTGTAGTTTTGTAGATTTTTGCAAAGCTTTTGAAAGACAATGTGGACGAAGAGGTAAAAGAACTCATGGCTTTGATGGGATTTAATGAGCAGATGCACACAAAAGCTTGGAGAGTGGCCAATAAAAAGAAAAATGGAAGCAATGGGGAAACCTCGAAAGAAAGGGCACTCATCCTTCGTTTTCCCTCCATGGAAGTGAAGGAGGACTTCTTGAAGAAGAGACCAACTCTTAAGAAGACGGGCATCTTTCTCAGGGATGATCTTACCCTCTCGCTCATATGCAGGAGGTAATGTCGGAGATTAGAGCGGCAAGGGAAAAAGGTAAGATTGCCTTTTACTGAGATGGAAGAGTGGTGATATTGGAGCGACGCTCCACATGACGGTGCGAGACCTATGGGACCACACTCAAAGTTGCTACCTGGAATTGTAATGGATCTATGCGTCTCGATGTGGGTGCCTTTGAGGATAGTTTTACTGGGAGAGACATCGTCTTCTATTTTGAGACACATCAGGCCCCTGGGCAGTCTATGCCTCACATCAGTGGATATAGATGGGAGACAGCTTGCAGACATGAGACACGATCAGAGCACAGAGGGCGGGGCTTAGGGGAATGGCAGTGTTATTGAGGGAGGAGTCGCAGCCGTTGATACATATAGCCCGCAGGGATGAGGTACATGTGGGTGAGATTGAGAGCAGAGACATGAAGGTATCTTTACACTGCTATTTGCTACTTTCCCTCGAGTACGTCAGTATGCAGCACCCAAAGGACAATCCCCCTTTTCTATTTTGGATGATGACATATGGGAGTTCTCTAAAGATGGTGACATTATCATCCTAGGGGACTTTAATGCTAGGACTACACATCACCAGATAGTATTTTATGATATGTCAAAGGAGATGCTGAGAGAGCTCGATGTTACATAGACAGGCTTGTCTAGACTATCACAGGATGTGGAACATACTGAGTATGGACAACACTTGATAGACATGGGGATTGCACTTGGAATAGCCATTTTGAATGGCCTACAAATATTTCCCGCTTTAGGAGGTTTTCGTGCTTTCCACAAAGACATGGAGCCAGCACAGTGGATTATGTCATGGCATAGCCGCGCTTCATCTCTAGTATCCAGGATCTCACGGTTGGACTGAGACCTATTGGTGTCCCTTGTGTTGATGATCATCTCTTTCCAGTTTAGTGTCAGGCCACGGGTTACAGCCCGTACTCGCTACACCTTCACGTGGAAGACGGACTCTGTATACATAGATGGCATGTGCACTCAGGAGCCAGGGCGACCGCTGGCGCTGGAGGAGCTTACTACTATACTGACACAGACATTACATGATGCAACAACAGAGGCAAATCCGCACACCTAGCGTGAGCAGAGACGTCGTTCTGGGAGCATGTCCCAGAATAGTTGGTATGATGAAGAATGTCGTGAGATAAGAAACAGACTTCAGAGGGAGGTGCCTTTGGGGGACATCACTCACAGACAGTCACAGATTGATTTCCGACGCCTAGTGCGGCGGAAGAAGAGGGCATTTTTGGCTCGACTAGAGTAGGATATGTACAAGTTATTCTTGAGTCAGGACTCACGTGAGGCATGGGGACTCTTTCATGAGCACTCCCCTCCCCTTGCCATTACCTCTACAGAGGCCTGGGGCCAGTACGCATCATCTTTGTACACAGTTCCTGGACAACTACCCCTTCCTGACCCCCCCCCCGGATCCATGTCCACACACGTGCTTTCTTTACCACTGAGATGGTAAAGAAGACCATTGACAGGATGAGGACTGGGAGAGCATATGATCATGATGGTTTAGTGGCTGAGCATTTTATACATGCTAGAGATCTACTAGCAGAGCTTCTAGCAGTTATGTTCAACCATGCCATGTGTGAGGGCTTGTGTGATACTTGGAGCTTATCTACTATTGTACCTATCTTCAAGTCAGGAGACCCTATGGAGCCAAAGAATTATCGCACTATCATGATTGGGCACACATTGGCACGGTTGTACGCATCCATTCTTGAGCAGCAATTGAGTAGATGGGCAGAGAGGGAAGAGATGCGTGCAGCCGGGCAGGTAGGGCTCAAGAGAGGTTTTTCTACTCTTGACCATATCATGACACTCAGAGCCATTATTGAGGAGGACAAATCACATGGGAGACGGATCTATTGTAGCTTTGTGGACTTCCACAAAGCATTTGACACAGTACCCAGAGCTAGATTCATGCGTAGACTGCAGGAGATGGGGGTACCCACAAAGATCATTTGGGGGATCATGGCATTATACAGGTCAGTAGTGGGGCATGTACGCACCTCGAAGGGTCTATCTACACCGGTTCACTCCACTATTGGGCTGAAGCAAGGCTGCCCGCTCTCTCCTACTCTATTTGGTATGCATGTGGATGAGGTCTCTGACTATATTGAGAGAGATGGTGATAGAGGTGCACAGTTGACAGGGACATGGATTCCACTATTGTTATATGCTGATGATATTGTGTTGATCTCCGACTCTCCGGAGGGGATACAACGCCACTTGGATGCTTTGCATAGGTTTTCCCATGAAAGTGGTTTGTCTCTCAACCTTGGTAAAACCAAGGTTATGGTGTTTAATACCACCCCACAGTGGATCAGGAGGTTAGCACCCGCATTCACATACGACGAGGAGACAGTGGAGTATACATATGCTTACGCTTACCTTGGGGTGGTCTTTAGTGGACCAGCATTTTCATTGAGGAGGGCAGCAGAGACTAGATTGACCAGAGCCCATGTAGCATTGGGTAGATTGGAGAGGATGTGTTCACAGGTTCAGTTTCAGGAGCCTCGGACGAAGCTTTGGCTCTTTGACACTTTGGTGGCTTCCGCATTGCTCTATGGAGTTGAGATTTGGGGATCCTCATTGGATCATCATGGGAGGTTGGGCCACACTGATGGATGGGGGGACATGGAGAAGCCTCTTGTCATGATCTCACGACTTATTAGAGCCAACTTTTCAGTACCAAGTGACATTATCCGAGCAGAGCTAGCTGCCCCCCGATTAGTGGTCGAGGCGCTCACCAGATCAATCTCCTTCATACACCGCCTGTGGGAACTTCCCAAAGACAGATATGGCCGCCTAGCACTTGAGTCCTCTCGACAATTAGCCATGCAGAGAGATACATCATGCTGGTATGGGGAGATGGTGTCACCAGCGTGTGACTACTATCTATCCTTTTTGTTGATTTCTTTCTTATTATTTATTCATTTTCACTTTTTGGAAACACTCCTCTGGAAATCTAAATACCCTGCATTGCATAGCTAGTGTGGAACTGTTCAAAGGGAGTCCAGGCCTGAGGGCAAGAGAGCACTAAGGTTGGACAAGGACTATGGTTAGCCAAAGTGGGGTCATTGACTAGCCAAAGTGGAATCCTTTGCTACAGAGGCTACATTTCAGTTCTGGGTGTGGCTGCAGTGTACAAAGCGGGTCAGATGACCTAGAAAGATATAATGGCAGCATCTCCTAAAATTTAGGGAACTGCTATTTTGGACCTGAAAATGTGTTCGCGTCATCACCTCCGGAATGACAAGGGGAACATTTTATTACTCTGCCGTGAAGTCAACGGGGCAACCGGTCGGGAGATTTTTAGTTGGCAACCTTGAAACGGGAAATGGCCTGTAAATGTGCCAAGTGGTACATTTCTGTGCACTTTCCTTATGCATGAAGAAGTGGCGCTGATTTTAGAGAGGATCATTTTCAGTCTTTGTTCACAGGTTGAGAGCTACGGAGTGCTTCCTTTCCCTCTTATGTACAGTGTGGTGCCAGGAGTGATGCCCTGCATGCTATGCACTGCTCTCTCTCTCCCCTATGGCAGTATGTTATGCCCCTCTAGTGGGCTTTTCAATTGACCAATGTAGAGTTGTGTGGGTTCATGCGCGATTGCTGAGGCAAGAGCCTCTTGCACAGGTACTGGATTAGCTAGCGGCTAATTCCCCGCAGGTACATGTCATTCGGAGAGGTTTCACGTGCGAAATCTCGTCCGATTCAAAGGGCAAGTAGCCCTACAGGTGCGGGAGCTCGAGGACTTGCTACGGATGCGACCGGCACGCAAAACGGAGTCCGAAACAGTGAATTACAGCCTGCTGTGTATTTTGCAGGTTTAGGGTTTTGGCCCTAAACGGACCCTAATACCCCCAGGAGGTTCGGGGACGCGAGGGGGCCGTTGTACAGGTGATCTGGCGCATTTTCGGGGCAGAAAACAGAGAATTCAGCGTGCTGCAGATTCTCGCCAGGTTTTGCAAAGTGTCCGTATGCGTCGGGAAAGTCATCCAATGTGTGGGGATACTGACTGTGAAGGGTCCTAGTACAGCTATGTTGCCGAAATCGGGCCAAAACAGTTGAAATTCAACCAAGATTGTGCGGGACAGCCTATAGGGAACCACAACTTTTATTCCCTCTTTTAAAGAATAAAGAAATACCGAAAGGGGTGCCTGTTTAGGGGCCAATCTGGTGTCAGTCTTCTCATACAAGTGCAATCTAGCAACCTGTATCCCTTTCCCCTTTGTTGTGTCTTGAAAGTACAGGTAAAGTGGGCGACAAATTAAATGGGTGAAAGCAAATAAGGTTTAAGTCTAGGGTCTACTGCCCTTTTTGGATTTAACAGGCCGGTTTCATGGTTCCATCGCCGGGATTAAATCACTTTTTCCCATAGAAGTGAGCCTTGGTCAGTTTGGGCTTGAAGACACAGGGGATCATAGATCAGACACAGGGAATTGCAATTATGGCTGACAGACCAGATGATGTGACTGAAGAGGTTTCCTCATCACAGGGTCAACAGACACATGAAGTGGGTGAGTCTTCAAGACCACCACAGACGGATGATGATATATTCAGGACCCAGTTGGCTACTGCTGTGGCTATGTTTACACAGGTAATGTAGAACCCGAGGTTTTTAGCCTTTCTGCAACCTCCTCTTCCGTCTCAGCAAGTTGGGTCACTGGATCATATTCAGAAGCCTGTTAAGGCTCAAGCACAGGGGATTCATACTGCAGAATCAATGGAAACACCTGTACACTTGACGGAGACCATGCAGTCTCCAAAACCTGTGCCTACAGTGCAAGAACAGGTGGCTGAGATGCCAGTCTTTCAAGCTGTACCAGTTCAGCAAGCCACCTTTCAGCAGCCTATAGTTGGTTCTAATGGGCAGGGAAGCAACCTACAGGCTGTGCAACAAGTCTTCCCACCACCTTTAGTACACCCTGGCTATTTTGGAGGTGGATCGGTATTGCAGAGCATGGCTGGTCATGCACTTGGAAATCAGTTTTACACGCCAGGAACAGTGTTCGGGAGTGCTCAAACGATGATGCCTAACCCCACGTATGGTGTCATGGGCATGCAACCAGGGTTTCAAAGCACTCAGGGCCAATTTGGGATGCCACAGGTAAATTTTGGTATGGCTGGAATTACAAATCAACAGCCAAATATGGCATTTCCAGGTCAACTTAATAGCGGTCAAGGAACACAGATGAACCCTAACAGTGTTCCCATGTTTCAGTCACTTCCATATGACAACTTAACGCCGCTGGAGAGGCCAACTCCGTACAAAGAAGGTGGCAAAGGTGTGACATTCACAACCTTTACAGGGTTTGATGACAGGAAGAAGGCTCTCTCATTCCTCCAGCAGTTTGACAAGGCCTATGCAGGGGGAAACTTTACAGAGGCTTCAAAGGTCCGCAAGGCAGCCACTTTCTTGACAGGGAATGCGGGATAATGGTGGACAACTTTATTGCTTCAAGTGCAAGCTCCGTCCACATGGATTTACTTCAAGCAAATTTTTGCAGCAGCATGGTTATCTGATGACTTTGAAGCAGATGTCATGACAGAATGACACCAGCTTAATGCTGCTACTTGCAAGAATCTGGATGACTACAATCGGAAGTTTTGGAAAGCTCTACTTCCAGTAACTTCCTATAGGTTTGTGCCATTGACAGAACAGATTGAAAAATACTATTGTGGCCTACCCAAAGGATTGAGAAAGTACTGCACGAAGACCAAAGTCACTACTTTGATGCAGCTCATCGAGGTAGCATACACTGGCAATGGTTTGCTCAAGGGAAAATATTGTGAATTTAATACTGGCATCAAGGAAGGATCAGCCAAGAAAAATTCAGCGAAGAAGTACGTTCGCAATGAGGTTCCTAGAGCGACTCTGGAGCCAGCCAAAGTAGGGAAAGGCAAAGCTATGGCTGAATCAGAAAAGGGACCAGCAAAGAAATGGAAAAGACCTTTTCCTCGCAAGTCGGAAGAGCAAAAGAAGGTCCTGAGGTCAGAGAACAAATGCTTTATCTGTGAGCAGCCTGGCCACATTGCTCAGAATTGTCCTCAAAAGAAAAGGCCAGCTGATTCTAAAGACAAGGAGGATAGGAAAGGAAAGAGGCCCATGGCTGGTCTAATACCAGATATGGTGGGCGACAAGCCAAATTCAGATGCAAGTGAGCTTTGCAGAGCATGGGGAAAGGTCAGGGATCAAACAATGCTTATCTTCTTTGATCCAGGTGCCAAAGCCAACTTCATTTCCCCAGAATTGGCTTCAAAGTTGGAATCAGACCTGAAGAGATGGGGTATACAGCAGCGGTAGGTTTGGCATGTCCTGGCCATACAGAGGCTGTGACACCCATCATTGGAAAGTTGCGCCTACATATCCAATCCTATGTAGATGCATGAAGAATTTTACATCATGCCACTGGATGGATGTGATGTGTTTTGCTAGGCATTCCTTGGTTGTATCGTGTACAGGGAATCATGGATGCCTACAACAAAAAGATCACTGTACAGAGTAGAGGAAAGACTCACATTCTGGATGTAAAGCTTAAAGGGGAGCCTATTCCCATTGTATCAGCTTCTTCTATTACTTTTGTAATGAAAAAGCATCTTTCTGCGTACTTGATTGTTGCACGTGAAGTGTCAGATTGTGATGAATCAAATTTATCTGTGTTAGATAAAGAAAGGTCAATGTTTTTACAACCGTATAGTGATTGTTTTTCCGATTCATTACCATCTCAATTACCGCCAGTGAGACCTGAGGACCATGCGATAGATTTGGTGCCAGGCAGTATCCCACCAAATAGACCTCCGTACAGGGTTAGTGCGGCTCAGCAGAAAGAGATAATAAGCGAAGTACAGGAGCTGTTAGAAAAGGGGCTGATTCAGCCAAGTTCATCTCCATTCTGTTCTCCAGTGCTGTTGGTGGAGAAAAAGGATGGCTCATGGCGTATGTGCATCGACTACCGTGCACTGAATAAGAATACCATCAAGAATAGGTTCCCTATACCTAGATTGATGATATTCTAGACAAATTAGAAGGAGCAGCTATGTTTAGCAGGATAGATCTAAAGAGTGGGTACCATCAGATCCGCATTAGATCAGAGGATGTGCACAAGATTGCTTTTAGCACGACGTTTGGCCTTTACGAATTTTTAGTGATGCCCTTGGTGTCACAAATGCTCCTGCTACGCTCAATAGGATGATGGACAGAATTTTCCGTCCACACCAGCAGTTTGTTGGTACATTCTTTGACGACATGATAGTCTACTCGAAGAATGAAGAGGAGCATAGGCATCACTTGGCCATTGTGTTCAAAGAGCTACGCAACCATAGGTTGCTCATCAATGCAAAGAAAAGTGAATTTTTTCTGGAAGAGATTCACTTTCTGGGACACATTGTCTCAAAGGATGGTGTCAGAATGGATCCTGCTAAAGTTGAAGCGATCAAGTCATGGCGAGATTTGAAGACGGTGCACGATGTCCGAAGCTTCTTGGGATTAAGCTCCTATTAGAGAAGGTTTATCCAAAATTTCGCTGAGATTGCTTCACCTTTACATGCTCTTCAGAAGAAGGCAGTCACCTTCAGATGGACACACAAAGAGATTTCAGCTTTTAATCTCTTAAAGGAAGAGATGACTTCAGATCTAGTCATTGTCTTGCCAGATCTTAGGAAGTCATTTGTGGTCCAGTGTGACGCCTGCGGTAGTAGCATTGGTACAGTGCTAATGCAAGATGGCAGGGTAGTAGCCTATGAGAGTAGAATCTTGCAAGGGCCAGAAAAGACTATGCAAGTCTATGAAAAAGAACTGCAGGCCGTGATTCATGCGCTCTTAAGTTGGAAACATTACCTGCTAGGTGCAGATTTCGTTGTCCAAACGGATCATCAGACCTTGCGATACTTCTTGACACAGGCAAAGTTATCTGAGAAACATATGCGATGGGCAAATATCTTGTCCATGTTCCATTTTCAGATTGTGCATGTGGAAGGCAAGAAGAACGTTGTGGCTGATGCCTTGTCAAGGAAGCCACAAATTTCAGTTGTGTCAATTCCTTATCATCATGAGCTTGATGATATGAGGGAACAGTATGCAAATGATGAAGAGTTTGCAAGGGTCTTCGAGCAGCTAATGGATGGACAACGTCATGAACACTATCTCCTCAAAGATGGCTTCATGATGATGCATGGCAGATTGTGTGTCACAAAGCCATTGTGACGCAAAGTTATGGAAGAGAGTCATGTCCCACCGTATGCAGGGCATCGTGGTATCGATGCTATAGTTAGAGCGGTTGAGACATTCTTCTACTGGCCTACATTGAGAAGAGATGTGGATGCCTTTGTGCGAGAATGCCTAATATGCCAGAAGGTCAAGTTTGACAGGCAAAAGGCACCAGGGTTATTGCAACCACTACCTATTCCAGATAAACCATGGGAAAGTATTGCTATGGATTTTATCTTTGATCTTCCGAGAACGCAGACAGGAAACGATGGTATTTGGGCCATCATTTGCAGATTCAGCAAGCAGGCTCATTTTATTCCTGTCAGGAAGAAGATAAAGCCAGATCAGATGGCATGCTTGTTTATGAGCAATATTTTCAAGTATCATGGCATGCCACACTCGATTGTTAGCGATTGTGATCCACGCATGACAAGTTTGTTCTGGAGAGGCTTGTTTGAGAATATGGGCACAACGCTCAAATTCTCTTCGTCATTTCATCCTCAAATAGATGGGCAGTCAGAAGAGGCAAATTCTACTGTCCTAGATCTGCTGAAGTGTTATGTGTCAGAGCATAAAGGAAAGTGGGAGCAGTATTTGCCATTGGAGGAGTATGCATACGATAATACAGTGCATTCATCAACTGGCAAGGCACCTTTTGAGATAGTTGAAGGTGGCAAGAAAGTTCCTCCCATACTGCATACAAAGGACAAGATATTTGAAGCAGATAAGTATGTTCAGGACATGGATGACATGTACAAGAAGGTCAAAGTGGCCTTGGAGAAGACTCAGGCAAAGCAAAAGAAAGCAGCTTATCGTCACCGTCGTGAAGTGGTATTTTCACTTGGTGATTGGGTGCTTCTACGCTTTGAAAAGGCAAGGTTAAAGAAGATGAAGGGCAAGGAAAGACCGTTTCCAAATCTCAGCATGCGTTACTATGGGCCTTTTCAAGTATGCGACATAATTAGTGATGTTGCATATAGGCTGAAATTGCTGAGAGTTGGAAGATTCACAATGCGTTTCATGTGAGTCTTCTCAGACCCTATGTGGGTGATGTGCCCTAAGATATGCCAGCTGAATATCAGCCGGAAGTCGAGGAACTTGACGAGATCTTGGTCCCGGAACAGATTTTGGCACATAAAGAAAGAAAAGTGAAAGGCAAGGTTGCTAGGCGTTACTTGGTGAAGTTTAAAAACTATCCACCAATGGATGCTAAGTGGATGGAAGAAGGTGAACTTGCAAAGTCACCAACTGTGTTATCACTTTACCTTGAAGCCTTTGATTTGCAACCTACTGTCACAAAACGGGAGCGTACACGAGCACTTAGAAATCTGAAAAATAAAATACTTTGCAAAGGGGAGAGAAGGGAGAAGATCGACACAGTATTGGGGACCAGAAGATGGGCTGGTCCCCCCTCGTCAAGAGTATCCTTTATTCAGGGAGAATTCTTATACAAGCACGAGAACCCGAGGAAAGCCCTCCGTTCTGTAAACTTAGACCCGAAGGTCGTGCTTTCCCGTAAAGGGCTTGGGCACAAGGCCGTTCCTTCCCGTAAGAGACTTAGGCGCGAAGCCGTACTTTCCCGTAAGACTGGAGATTCCTGCAAAACAAACCACACAAAGCAATAATTCTCAATGCGTATCAACACCTTATACCTGTCGCTCCTTGCTCGGAAAAGCGACCTCCGTACTCAGTCGTCACACGAACACTTGCAATTTCCGTCGCCAACCCTTGCTCCAGAATCCCAGCGCTAGCTCTTTCTGCTGTTTCCGGCGTCTATGAAACTGGAATGCTGGTTGCTACTTTATAGGGCCTGGCACCCGGCGGGAATAGAGCCAAAAAGCAAAACCCCTCTGGCGCCCCTAGAGAGAGGAGAGAGAGAGATCGTTGAATCTGCGTTTTCTAGAGAGAGGAGAGAGAGATCGTTGAATCTGCGTTTTCTAGAGAGAGGAGAGAGAGAGATCGTTGAATCTACGTTTTCTAGAGAGAGGAGAGAGAGAGAGAGATCGCTGATTCAGCCTGCGTAGCTTTATTAGCGCTGGATTTTTTTGAGAGCCTTGCTTTATTTTATTATAAGAGGGTTGGTCGCTTAAAAGTGACCGGCCACTTTATAAAATAAAAGTGTGAACCTGTTCAAACTTTAAAAACTCACTTAGTTAGTGAAAATAATGCTACACGAACACATTCCAGGCGTCCCCGGGTGCAGAACACGGCACAGATGCAATGCAGACACAGACTCCTCGCGGGAAAGCATCTGCCCTCGCGCGAATGTTCCTGCTTTTCGTAAAAAGCTTCATTGAACCCATCTTTATTCTTGTGCTTGCGTTCTTACGCGTATTTTCTTACTCTGTTCGGATTTCCTCCTT
The DNA here is from genome assembly GCF_014529385.1 of Adiantum capillus-veneris. Lineage (NCBI taxonomy): Eukaryota > Viridiplantae > Streptophyta > Polypodiopsida > Polypodiales > Pteridaceae > Adiantum > Adiantum capillus-veneris. The sequence goes on from NC_140947.1 coordinate 19,675,946, forward strand.
AGCCTACGGAATGCCCCCTTACTGATGCACCCGTCACCCATCATGTGACGCATCAGGGGCACTCGTAACCCGGCCCTTTCCACCGAACTTACGGAAACTCCTTCGCGATGTTTATCGTCACCCATCAAATGACACATCAGAGTTGTCCGTTCTTGATGGCACTTCTTGTAGCTACAATCTTTTAACAGTTCTTAGTGTACACAATAAAATATCCTAGAAAAAGAAATTAATCATTAAAAAAAAAGAGAATAGTCCAATTAGCAACATCCCTCTGGCTTCTAAACAGTTGACCTCAACTGTAGTGCTTGGACATATACCTCCAGTATCTCGGGATAAGCTGCTAATTCCTCCTGCGTCATCCACTGAGCATCTAAATTCGAATAGTTCTTAAACTTAACCAAATACTTCCGTGTTATTTTTCCGGACTTGAGAGGCCGCTCCTGATGACTTACTATCTGCTCCGGTTGGAGTATTTCTTCTGTTTCCTCAACCTCGAGAGGTTCCTCAGCACTAGGCTGGCTCGGAGGCGGTCCCACATACGGCCGGAGTAAACTGACATGGAAAGCATTATGGATCCTCCAATTAGGCGGTAGCTCTAATCGGAAGGTGACATCATTCACTCGCTCAGTGATCTTAAACGGCCCATAATAACGGGTAGAAAGTTTTACCACTTTCCCCTTATGAGACGCTTGTTTCTTAAGTCTTGCCTTCTCAAACTTGAGTAAGACTAACTGTTCGACTGTTAAGTCTAGATTCCTCTTGTGCTTGTCTGCAGCTTTCTTATGCTTTTCCTGAGAGCGTAGAATAGAGCTCCTAACTTGCCCGTAGACTGTGTCCAAATCCCGGACAAATTCATCTGCTGCAAAGATCTTATCCTTAGTTAAAAGGATCGGTGGAAGCAAAGGCTTACCATAGAGAATCTCAAAAGGTGCTTTCCCCGTCGATGAGTGTATGGTATTGTTGTACGCTTACTCGACAAGAGGCAAATATTTATCCCAGTCATATTGCCGGTCTGACACATAAGCTTTTAACATATCCAATACTGTGGAGTTGGCTATCTCACTTTGCCCGTCCGTTTGAGGATTGTAGGCAGACGAAAAATTCAACTTCGTACCAAGATTATCCATCAAGGCACGCCAAAAATTTCCTGTCATGCGAGGATCTCGATCACTCACAATAGACTTAGGCATTCCATGATGCTTAAAGATTTGCGCCAGAAAGACCGTAGCCATATGATCTGCTTTGATCGTTTTCTTGACTGGTATAAAGTGTGCTTGCTTGCTAAACCTGTCCACAATGGTCCAGATCGTGTTATTTCCAGTCTGAGTTCTAGGGAGGTCCATGATGAAGTCCATGGCAATACCTTCCCAAGGTTCATTAGGCACAAGCAAAGGTTGTAGCAACCCAGGCGTCTTATGCCGATCATACTTCACTTTTTGGTAAACCAAGCATTCTCTGACATACTTATCAATGTCTGCTTTAAGGCTAGGCCAAAAGAAATATCTTTCCATTGCTAAGGTCGTAGGGAGAATACCCCGATGACCCGCATAAGGCGAAGCGTGTGCTTCATCCATGATCTTCTTTCTTAATGGTTCCGCCACACATATGGCTTGATGGTGGTAGAGATAACCGTCCCGAATGGAATAGGGAAACTCATTCTCTCCACGATGTAGCTTTTCCCAAACGGTGGAGAAGTCTGGATCATTCGGATACAAATCCGGTAGTGCTTCTAATTCTTGGTGATACACGGAAGTGGTAGCGTTCACCCTTGGCCGCCTAGACAATGCGTCCGCGACCACATTCTTACTCCCAGCCGTGTGAAGGATCTGGAAGTGAAACATAGACAAAAAGTTTGCCCATCTCATCTGCTTCTCAGATAGTTTCCTTTGCGTAAGAAAATACCGCAAACTCTGGTGATCAGTCTTGATCACAAAATCCGCTCCTAGAAGATAGTGCTTCCAGTTGGATAAGGCGTGAATCACAGCCGTAAGTTCCTTTTCGTAGATTGATGCATGCAGCTCTGCATCCTTAAGCCGTCTGCTTTCGTAGGCCACTGCATGGCCTTCTTGGTTTAGCACTGCTCCGATGCAATCGCCTGAAGCATCGCAGTGAACCTCAAATGGCTTCCTTAAGTCAGGCACTATCAGAATAGGTCCATGGCTTAGCAAGTACTTGAGCCGATCAAAAGCTCCTTGTTGTCTCGATCCCCATCTGAAAGGAATCTTCTTCTTTGTCAAATCATGAAGTGGTCCTGCTACATGAGCAAATCCTCGGACAAACCTTCGATAATACGAACATAATCCCAAGAAGCTACGTACATCATGTACCGTAGTGGGAATAGGCCAATCTTCTACCACTCGGATCTTGGCAGGATCCATACTCACTTGATTGTGAGAGACTATATGGCCGAGATGGTGTATCTCTGAGAGAAAGAACTCGCTCTTCTTTGCATTCACATGCAACTCATGCTTTCGCAATTCTTGAAACACTAAGTCCAAGTGCTTCTGATGTTCCTCTTCTGACTTAGAGAAGATGAGTATGTCGTCAAAGAATACTCCCGTAAAAGCTCGATACGGGCTGAAAATGCGGTCCATCATGCGATTGAACGTCGCAGGAGCATTGGTCAAGCCGAAAGGCATTACCAAAAATTCATATAGTCCAAAGGTTGTGCGGAAAGCAGTCTTATGGACATCCTCAGGGGCGATCCGTATCTGATGATACCCACTCTTTAAGTCTATGCGACTAAAGACACTTGCACCTTGCAACTTATCAAGTATATCATCAATCCGAGGGATCGGAAAGCGATTCTTGACCGTGATCTTGTTTAAAGACCTATAGTCTATGCACATTCGAAACGTGCCATCTTTCTTTTGCACCAGTAGAACTGGAGAGCAGTAGGGTGAAGCACTTGGCCGTACTAACCCTTTCTCTAGAAGCTCGTTGACTTGCTTCAAAATTTCCTCTTGCTAAGCAAGACTCACCCGATAAGGGGGTTGATTGGGAGGCGAGCTACCCGGTATGAGATCTATGCGGTGATCTTCCGGGCATACCGGAGGTAGTTCATCAGGGAGTGTTTCCGTGAAACAATCTTTGTACTTTTCAATAAATTGAAAACGCTTAATGTCCAGACTAGAGAGTGGATCCCCACTAGTTTTATCCTTCTCACGTGCAAGCAGAAACACACGTCTTCATTTCTTTTTTAATGGAGATATGACTTACAATTGGGAACTGCCAATCTCCTACATCAGCATGAATCTTTATTTTCTTACCCCCATGATCAAAAGTGAGGGTCGTTTCCACATAATCGGGGATAGGTGTCATGTGGAAGTGCCATGGCATACCCAAGATGATATCACATCCCTCGATGGGTGCCATCAAAAATGATTCGCGGTCCTTGTACTCGCCAATCCGAAGATTGAGCTGTCCTTGCACGGGAGTTGCATTGGTTGTCAACCCCTCGAATGCCGATCCGGATGTAACTAGTGTGTGAAGCTGAGCCGGTGTGAGGCACAAACGTTCCGCAGTATCCAGGGAGATGAAGTTATCCGTGGATCCTGGATCATAAAGAATCAGTACTCGCTGGTTGTTCAGAGACCCCCAGCCCTTCAGAAGCTGACGCTTCCCTTTCTCCGTTACTGTGTTTCCTTGAACATCTGGAATTGAGTTCGAGCTTGGTGGAGCGGGTTCCTTCCTTGCTTTATCTTGCCTCGTAGGGGCGTGTTCTTGCCGTTGCTGCTTTAGCTGGCAATCGGGTTTCATATGTCCTTTCTTGCCACAGTAGAAGCATCTTCCTTCCTCTCTGAAAGTTTGAAGTTGAGTAGGAGAGAGATACTTAGTTCGCTTGCCATTGCCCTCTGGCTTCTTAGAATGATCATAGTCCCTAGATGGAGGACGTTTCCTTCCTTGGCTCCCTTAGTCATCGTAGACCCCTCTTTGTCTCGCACGGTAAGTGCTATGCTCCATTTTTTTGGGCGTCCCAGTTAAGTGCAAATCCTCAGCAAAATGATTGCTGACTCCATCATCCTCTGAAGAGTATCATGCGGATACACTTTCATACTCTTTCGAAGCTGCGGTTGAAGACCCGCTTCGAACTTTCGTTTCTTTTCCTCGTCGGCAATCTTCATGAAGGGAGTGACCTTCAGAAGAACCGACCAATACTTGTCCACATAGGTTGTTACTCTTTCATGTTCCTTCTGGGCGAGCCAGTCCCATTCCTTCCGTATGTCCTGCTCGAAGTCAGGCGGAAGAAACTGTTCATAAAATTCAGATTTGAATCTCTCCCAAGTTCTGGCCTGAGAACCTTCCAGAATCTTGGCTAACCACCAATTACTGGCCGTTTCCTTGAGGTGCATCCCCACATGGCGCAATTTGGATCTTTCTGTGAAGTGCCCATTGGTAAAGGCGACTTCAAACTGTCTGATGAAGGACAGTGCTTTGGAGATATCTCTCCGTCCGTGGTAGGTTTCGAACTTGATGTCCTTGTCGCCCGATTTGAAGACTCTCATGCGATGTTGAGACTTACGACCATGCTTCTTGAATCGAGGCTTATCTTTGGGTTGATGTAGGGTAGTAGTAGTAGCGGCTTCCTTCTTTTGACGAGACGATCAAGACGTAGAAGTATAATCAGGAGAGTAAGATGGAGATGAGATAGAGATGTCCTTGCTCTCGTCTAGCAAAGAGAGCGCTTTTTCTTGGCCTTTCCTTGGAGTAGGCCGTTCATTCCGATCTGAAGATCCTTTGTGCACCTCAGCACGTTCTTCTTCTCTTTCCTCCTGTGGTCTCACGCCAACTGTGTGGTCTGGATGCCCGGCTGCATCGGTTCCATTCGTTCTCTTCATTCCGCCCAAGAGCTTTTGGACATCTGGCAGTAGTAAGATTTGTTGCAAATCCGCAAGCTAAGCTCGCACTTGTTGAAGCTCCTCTTCAACACTTCTCCCTTGGCTCGACATGGTTCTTCCCGTTCTTCCCGGAATCGTCCTTCTTTGCAGAGAAAGAGAGGAGTCCGACCTCTGATACCACTGTCACAAAACGGGAGCGTACTTGAGCACTTAGAAATCTGAAAAATAAAATACTTTGCAAAGGTGAGAGAAGGGAGAAGATCGACACAGTATTGGGGACCAGAAGATGGGTTGGCCCCCCTCGTCAAGAGTATTCTTTATTCAGGGAGAATTCTTATACAAGCACGAGAACCCGAGGAAACCCCTCCGTTCTGTAATCTTAGACCCGAAGGTCGTGCTTTCCCGTAAAGGGCTTGGGCACAAGGCCGTTCCTTCCCGTAAGGGACTTAGGCGCGAAGCCGTACTTTCCCGTAAGACTGGAGATTCCTGCAAAACAAACCACACAAAGCAATAATTCTCAATGCGTATCAACACCTTATGCCTGTCGCTCCTTGCTCGGAAAAGTGACCTCCGTACTCAGTCGTCACACGAACACTTGCAATTTCCGTCGCCAACCCTTGCTCCTGAATCCTAGCGCTAGCTCCTTCTGCTGCTTCCAGCTTCTTTAAAACTGGAACGCTGGCTGCTACTTTATAGGGCCTGGCACCCGGCGGGAATAGAGCCGAAAAGCAAAACCCCTCTGGCGCCCCTAGAGAGAGGAGAGAGAGATCGCTGAATCTGCGTTTTATAGAGAGAGGAGAGAGAGATCGCCGATTCAGCCTGCGTAGCTTTATTAGCGTTGGATTTTTTTGAGAGCCTTGCTTTATTTTATTATAAGAGGGCTGGTCACTTAAAAGTGACCGGCCACTTTATAAAATAAAGTGTGAACCTGTTCAAACTCTAAAAACTCACTTAGTTAGTGAAAATAATGCTACACGAACACATTCTAGGCGTCCCCGGGTGTAGAACACGGCACAGATGCAATGCAGACACAGACTCCTCGCAGGAAAGCATCTGCCCTTCCGCGAATGTTCCTGCTTTTCGTAAAAAGCTTCATTGAACCCATCTTTATTCTTGTGCTTGCGTTCTTACGCGTATTTTCTTACTCAGTTCGGATTTCCTCCTTAGCCTACGGAATGCCCCCTTACTGATGCACCCGTCACCCATCATGTGACGCATCAGGGGCACTCGTAACCCGGCCCTTTCCACCGAACTTACGGAAACTCCTTCGCGATGTTTACCGTCACCCATCAAATGACACATCAGAGTTGTCCGTTCTTGATGGCACTTCTTGTAGCTACAATCTTTTAACAGTTCTTAGTGTACACAATAAAATATCCTAGAAAAAGAAATTAATCATTAAAAAAATAAGAGAATAGTCCAATTAGCAACACCTACCTTGACTCCTTGAGTTTCAAAGCTACATGGATTGTCAGTGTGACAATGGCTTCTGAAAGAAATGATGTACATGGTATTTTAAATGAGCTCATGTCAAGTACATGTTACATGAATGTTAGAGCTGTACAGATTGTCAGTTTGGCAATTGCTCTTACGGAATGTCCAAAAGTGTGGTTAGTGCTATAGAAGTGAGTATTTCTTGTCAGTTTGTCAAGGATACAGTAATTGCTTCTATAAAAGGGTACATGTGTAACTGCATTCTTAAACTGTCGGTTTGGGTATGCTCAAAAGTGTTACTGGATCCAACGTGTACTAAAGACAGTGGCAGGGTTCACACGCAGGCAATACATGTGTCGACGAGGTGTTGAATACACCAGGGTTGACAATGAGCATGTATGTGTCGTACATGTGTCGACGAGGTGTTGAATACACCAGGGTTGACTGTGAGCATGTATGACATAGATGCAAACGAGGACGTTTGAGATTTCAAGAGGGGGATATGTCACCAGCGTGTGACTACTATCTATCGTTTTTGTTGATTTCTTTCTTATTATTTATTCATTTTCACTTTTTGGAAACACCCCTCTGGAAATCTTACTGCCGTGCATTGCATAGCTAGTGTGGAACTGTTCAGAGGGAGTCCAGGCCTAAGGACAAGAGAGCACTAAGGTTGGACAAGGACTATGGTTAGCCAAAGTGGAATCCTTTGCTATAGAGGCTACATTTCAGTTCTGGGTGTGGCTGCAGTGTACAAAGGGGGTCAGATGACCTAGAGAGATATAATGGCAGCATCTCCTAAAATTTAGGCAACTGCTATTTTGGACCTGAAAATGTGTTCGCGCCATTACCTCCGGAATGACAAGGGGAACATTTTATTACTTTGCCGTGAAGTCAACTGGGCAACCGGTCGGGAGATTTTTAGGCGGCAACCCTGAAACGAGAAATGGCCTGTAAATGTGCCAAGTGGCATTTCTGTGCACTTTCCTTATGCATGAAGAAGTGGCGCTGATTTTAGAGAGGATCATTTTCAGTCTTTGTTCACAGGTTGAGAGCTACGGAGTGCTTCCTTTCCCTCTTATGTACAGTGCGGTGCCAGGAGTGATGCCCTGCACGCTACGCACTGCTCTCTCTCTCCCCTATGGCAGTATGTTATGCCCCTCTAGTGGGCTTTTCAATTGACCAATGTACAGTTGTGTGGGTTCATGCGCGATTGCTGAGGCAAGAGCCTCTTGCATAGGTACTGGATTAGCTAGCGGCTAATCCCCTGCAGGTACAGGTGATTCGGAGAGGTTTCACGTGCGAAATCTCGTCCGATTCAAAGGGCAAGTAGCTCTACAGGTGCGAGAGCTCGAGGACTTGCTACGGATGCGACCGGCACGCAAAACGGAGCCCGAAACAGTGAATTACAGACTGCTGTGTATTTTTGCAGGTTTAGGGTTTTGGCCCTAAACGGACCCTAATACCCCCAGGAGGTTCGGGGACGCGAGGGGACCGCTGTACAGGTGATCTGGCACATTTTCGGGGCAGAAAACAGAGAATTCAGCGTGCTGCAGATTCTTGCCAGGTTTTGCAAAGTGTCCGTATGCGTCGGGAAAGTCATCATATGCGTGGGAATACTGACTGTGAAGGGTCCTAGTACAGTTATGCTACCGAAATCGGGCCAGAACAGTTGAAATTCAGCCAAGATTGTGCGGGACAGCCTGTAGGGAACCACAGCTTTTATTCCGTCTTTTAAAGAATAAAGAAATACCGAAAGGGGCGCCTGTTTAGGGGCCAATCTGGTGTCGGTCTTCTCATACAGGTGCAATCTAGCAACCCGTATCCCTTTCCCCTTTGTTGTGTCTTGAAAGTATAGGTAAAGTGGGTGGCAAATTAAATGGGTGAAAGCAAATAAGGTTTAAGTCTAAGGTCTACCGCCCTTTTTGGATTTAACAGGCCGGTTTCAGATGGCATCGTGGTTGCAGGCACATGGGCTCAACATCGACAGATTGCCTCCCTTCCAGTACATATTGGATGCACCCTCTCTGACTCTTACACAGTCCGAGATCGCCAGGCTCATCCGCCAAGACATGGATACAGCCAGCGCAGGAGCCGGGCACAAAGATGGCTTCCTACAGAGAGCATCTTCTCCAACTGATAGAGGACGGCTTTATGACGAGACTCAAATACATGGACACCCACTTGTCTCATGGGATTCGATGTGCTATTGGCCAGATACGCACATCTTCACACCAACTTCAGGTAGAGACTAGGAGATACGGGTCAAGACTGGGAGATATAGCGGAGTACCAGCAGAGGCCAGGACATGCCCCCTGTGTGACATGGAGTCTGAGACAGAGTTGCACTACATTTACCACTGCCCAGTCTACTATGAGATATGAGGCCGCTTCCACTGCTTGTTTAGAGAGGGCTTTGGACCACTGTCTAGAGTCATGGGATACGAGGACCAGAGATGCCTGGGTTTGTTTCTGCTCAAGCTACGCAGACACAGAGAGAGCCTAATGAGAGGAGAGACTACCCAGTCTCAGAGACGGGGATCACAGACTTCTTTAGAGTAGACATTGGCCAACCGGAGGAGCTACTACCACAGCAGAGCCCACATCCCCTTATACCAGAGGCATGTTGATCGACCAAGCTAGGGGTCCCAGACTGCGGAGGACTACAGAGCATTGAAGGAATCTATATCAGAGGATTCAGATCACTTTGGCCAACATGCACGACGCCCGATAAGAACTCACTATGCTCTACACATTACACTAGAGCGAGTTCTCCATATCGTCGTGCTCTTCTTCTCGCACTCTCTCTTGCGTCGCACTTCCGCTCGTACTCCTTCAATTGGTATCAGAGCTCAGATCGAGGCTCGGGGCAGCATTTGCAAGTAGCCAGAGTCACCTGCTTAGATTGGAGTGAGATTCGACAGGCGAAGACACGGCCCTAAATCGTGTGGGTAAGCCCGAAGGGCTTTGTGTTCTCAGAATTTCATTCTGAGGTCATCTTGGCCACCGTTCGGCTTCGACAAAGTTCTGCGCAGGCCATTTTCAACTATGTGGTCTCAACGGGTGCAGATCTGACTCGCAAATTTGGGGTTTCGGCCTACGACTGCAGATGCTGAGGATATCGGCACTCCCAGAGTGTTGATTTGTGGCTGTCTACACATCGAAGAACGGCTTACAGTTCTTGGAGGCGTGTCACATACGACACGGGCGCACCTACACCCAAACTGTAGGCGACATCCACCCATTCATCAGGTAGCTTGTGTTTGCTGCTTGATATTCCAGATTTCATCTTGACATTGCAGGTACTTCCACATGGGATGTATTGTCAGAGATGATGTATGTCTGTTGAGGGTTTGTTGGCTGTGAGTCACGCAGCAAACAACTGCCGCAACGGTTACCGCATATAGTGGGAAATTTGTGGATGTATGACTTTGTGGGAAGTCTATGTACTGTCAGATTTACTGCAGCCTTTGTTGAGGGTCGAGTGAGGTTTTATTGAGCTGGGGGATTCTCGAATGTTGAGATCCTTTCGGTGATACAGGTCTTGGAGCGATCCCTCGAGCACCTTTAGATAGGCAGCTAGGATGTATTGACTGTGAGTTAGACAGTTGGGATTGCATCTTTGCTTTACTGCCGTTGAGGCATTGTCGCAGTCTATGCTTACAGGACAGTGACAAGACAGTGAGAGACAGTACAGGTGCAAGACAGGTTTACCCACAGCTTACAGTGTTAGAGAGACAATGTTTTTTTTTTTGGAGCTATTTTTTGGTCTGTTTTTTAGTACACCAGAGCCATTTTACAAAGGAGACTTTGTCAAAATTTATGCAGAATCTGAAGCTTTCTTGGTTCATTTGACAGGTTGATATTGGTTCAGAGGTCAGTTTACAGGGGAAACTCTGCCGAATTTTTCCCAGGAAAGTAAACTATTGTGAAGCGTAGCTATGGTTGGATCACAGGACACTGCTCTTTACAATATCAAGAAGCTGGATGGAACCAATTTCCCATTGTGGAAGAAGCAGATTTGGCACGTGTGGGTACAAAAGAAGCAGATAAAACCTATAAAGCTCAAGGGGATAAAACCAGAAGATATGGACGAAGATGAATGGAGCGAAATGGATGAATTGACACTTTCTACCATTATGCTGACTTTGGCAGAAAGCGTTTACTTCAATGTAGCAGACGAGATGTCGGCTTATCAAGCATGGTTAAAGTTGAGTGATCTTTATGAGAAGCAGAGTGCAACTTCACAGGTATACTGGCTTAAGAAGCTTGTTGACTTGAAGACGAAAGAAGGGACACTTATGTCCAATCATCTGAATGAATTCAACACAATCTAGAGTCAATTGTCAGCTCAAGGTGTCAAGTTTGATGAACCTGTTAGAGCTATGTTCCTGTTGATCACATTGCCGGAAAGTTGGGACACTTTTCGCACAATTCTGCACCTCCAGATGGTTTGAACATAGCAGGTGTAGAAGGAAGTCTGCTTATTGAAGAAACTAATAGAAAGACAATGGACAAAGGCAAAGAAACAGCCTTAGTTGTCAGGGAAAGGACCAAAGAAAAGTACAAAGGTGGAAAGAGGAATCAGTCTCGTAGCAAGTCCCGCAGTGCTAAAGGCAAGAGTGACATAGAATGCTACCATTGTGGCAAGAAGGGTCACATGAAAAGAGACTGCAGAGAATGGAAAGCAGAAAAAGGCAAAGAGAAAGCTGAAGACCATGGTGAGAAGAACAAGTCCTCAGTGAAGATTCAAGAAATAAATGTGACAAACACTGTTGCAGAGGATGACAGTCTAGTGTCAGGAGACATCTACTTCTTGAAGAATACAATGGACTTAGCTCTTCTTACAGCATCTGATGGAAATGCACTGAGTGACTGGATTATAGACTCAGAGGCATCGCTTCATGTGTCTCCAAACAAGGAGTGGTTTACCTCTTATGTGACCACTAAAGATCATGTTCGGCTAGGCAATGGGCAGACATGTGAGATCTTAGGTGTTGGAGATGTTCAATTGAAGTTTCAGAATGGCTCTTCTTTCACGCTGAAGAATGTGAGACATGTTCCCGCAATTACAAAGAGCTTGATCAGCACAGGTTTACTTGATGATGCTGGCTACGTCACCACTTTTGGACAGAACATGTGGAAGATATCCAAGGGTTCTATGACAGTAGCACATGGAGTAAAGTCTGGAGGACTTTACATGATTTATGTATCAAATGTCTCTAAAAATGTAATCAATGTAACCGAGCAGCCGAACATTTCTTTGTGGCATAGCCGGTTAGGACATATGTCCAAGAAGGGAATGGAAATCTTGTCTCGTTCTGGTTATTTGTCTGGCTTTTCATTTAATGATTTTGAATTCTGTGAACATTGTCTGTATGGTAAGCAAACACAGCAGCCACATAAGCATAGAAGCAGTAGAAGAGATACACAGTTGGCACTTGTTCATAGTGATTTGTGTGGACCTATGCCTAACCTATCTCTAGGGGGAGCTTCTTACTTTATGACATTTATAGATGATTACTCGAGGAAAGTATGGGTTTACTTTCTCAAGCACAAGGATGAAGCGTTTAGTGTTTTCAAAACGTTTGTGACACTTGTGGAGAATCAGAGTGGCAAGAAGCTTAAATGCTTACGCACTGACAATGGTGGAGAGTATGTTTCAAAGGCCTTTCAGGACTTCTGTGAGTCAAAAGGTATAAAACGTGAACTTACTGCTCCTTACAATCCTCCTCAAAATGGTGTTACTGAGAGGATGAATAGGACCATATAAGAGAAGGTCAGAAGTATGTTGTCTAATGCACAGCTGCCAAATGGGTTTTGGGCTGAAGCTGTATCAACAGCTGTTCATTTTGTAAATAGATCTCCTAGCAAGGTTTTGCAGAAGGATTCAGTGCCAGAGATGGTATGGTCATGCAAAATGCCCTCATACAAGCATCTCAGAGTCTTTGGCTGTGAGGCATATACTCACGTTCCAAAGGAATTTAGGAACAAACTTGAGCCAAAGAGTAGAAAGTGCATCTTTCTAGGCTATGGTAATTCTGGTGAGATGGGGTACAGACTTTGGGATCCCGAATCCAGAAAGGTTGTCCGCAGCAATGATGTTCACTTTAATGAATCCAAATATCATTCTAAACCAGAGAGGGTTGAGGAGATTAGAAGAGTTGTCTTCCAAGAAGATGGACCTGCACGTGCAAGACAAAATGTCAGGGCTCAAGAGGAGCAAGGACAGGATAGATTGGAACCACAAGTTGTGGCTGAGCCTGAGCCACCTATTGTGCGTAGATCTGGACGTATCATGCGACCTCCTGATAGGTTTGTTCCATCTATGAACTATGTCATGTTGACTGATTGCAATGAGCCTTCTTGTTACAAGGAAGCAGTGCAAATGAAGGACTACGGGAATTGGCAATTGGCCATGCAGTCAGAGATGACAGCTCTGCATAAAAACCAGACATGGAAGCTAGTTAAATTACCACAGGGCAAAAGGGCTCTACCTTGTAAATGGGTTTACAGGTATAAGATCACCGCTCATGATAGTCAGCCAAAGTACAAAGCAAGGCTTGTTGCCAAGGGCTTTAAGCAAGAACAAGGCATTGACTTTGATGAAGTCTTCTCTCCGGGGTCAAGATGACTACATTGAGATGCTTTCTTGCATTGGTTGCCGTATTAGATTTGGTGTTGCACCAAATGGATGTCAAGACAGCGTTCTTGCATGGTGATTTAGATGTGGAAATTTACATGCAGCAGCCAGAAGGGTTTGTTGAGAAAGGCAAGGAAGATTTGGTATGCCAGTTGTTAAAGAGTCTTTATGGCTTAAAACAATCACCGAGGGCATGGTACCATAAGTTCCACAAGTTTATGCTTTCTCAAGGCTACAAACGTAGTGAGTTCAATCACTGTCTATATACAAAGAAGGCTAAGGATGGCAGTTGGCTGATCCTTATTTTGTATGTGGATGACATGTTGATTGCTGGCAAGCACTTGGAAGAAATTTCAGCTTTGAAGTCAAAGATGGCAAAATCGTTTGACATGAAAGACATGGGTGAGGCAAGTCATATACTTGGTATGCGCATTGAGAGAGACAGATCAAAGAAGTTGATTTGGTTATCTCAAACAGAGTATATTGACAAGGTTTTGCAACGTTTCAATATGGAGAAGGGAAAGGCATTGAGTGTTCCATTGCCACCATATGTGAAACTTAGCAAACAAGATTGTCTATATACAAAGAAGGCTAAGGATGGCAGTTGGTTGATCCTTATTTTGTATGTGGATGACATGTTGATTGCTGGCAAGCACTTGGAAGAAATTTCAGCTTTGAAGTCAAAGATGGCAAAATCGTTTGACATGAAAGACATGGGTGAGGCAAGTCATATACTTGGTATGCGCATTGAGAGAGACAGATCAAAGAAGTTGATTTGGTTATCTCAAACAGAGTATATTGACAAGGTTTTGCAACGTTTCAATATGGAGAAGGGAAAGGCATTGAGTGTTCCATTGCTACCATATGTGAAACTTAGCAAACAAGATTGTCCTGTGTCTGAGGAAGAACAGGCTGAAATGGATAAGATTCCAAATGCGTCTGCAGTGGGTAGTTTAATGTATGCAATGATTGCTACTCGCCCAGACATTGCATTTGCAGTGGGAGTAGTAAGTCGATACATGTCAAACCCAGGCAAGAAACATTGGGAAGCAGTGAAAGGAATATTGAGATACTTGAAAGCTACAAAGAGTATGCGTATATGCTATGGGAGTCAGGAGCTAATTGTAAAGGGTTTTACAGACTCAGATTATGCAGGTGACTTAGACAACTGAAGGTCTACGTCAGGGTATGTCTTTACATTGGCTGGTGGAGCAGTATCATGGCGTTCTAGATTACAAGATTGTGTTACTCAGTCTATTACAGAGGCTGAATATGTTGCAGCATCAGAGGTATGCAAAGAATCAATTTGGCTTAATCGACTAGTAATAGATTTGGGAATCAAAGAAGAGATGCCTTTGTTATATTGTGATAGTCAAAGTGCTATATAATTGGCTCGCAATCCAGTTTATCACTCAAAGACAAAGCATGTGGATGTGAAGTATCATTTCATCAGGGAAATGCTCGAGGATAAGCAACTTCAGCTTGTCAAAGTTCACACCACAGAAAATCCTGCTGATCTACTTACAAAAGGACTTCCCTCAGAGAGCTTTGCGCATTTTCGCAAGCAGTTAGGTGTAGGGTAGTACATCACTTCTCTACATCTCTTGTATATTAGCTTGTATAGTAGCTTCTCTCACACTTAAAGTACCACATTGGACTTTAAGTGGGAGGTTGTTGGGGTATAAAGCCCAATGTGGTCGCCCAGGTATGTGGGCGGTCCGCCAGGTATGTACACATATTCTTTTGTAAAAACCTAATAAGAACTCACTATGCTCTACACATTACAGTAGAGCGAGTTCACCATATCGTCGTGCTCTTCTTCTCGCACTCTCTTGCGTCGCACTTCCGCTCGTACTCCTTCAACTTTCTGGTCTCATAGGTCACTTTGGCCTTTTGAAGATGTTAATGTGACATTTCATTTCATCTCTCTCTCTCTCTCTCTCTCTCTCTCTCTCTCTCTCTCTCTCTCTCTCTCTCTCTCTCGTCATGCGGTACGAGGATCACAGATGCCTGGGTTTGTTTTTGCTCGAGCTGCACAGACACAGAGAGAGCTTGATGAGAGGAGAGGCTAGCCAGTCTCAGAGACAGACCACAGACTTCTTTAGAGCTGCCACTAGACACCCGAAGGAGTTACTACCACAGCAGAGCTCTTCGCTTTACACTAGAGGCATACTGATCGACCGAGCGACTAAGCTGGGGAGATCCATACGCCCACGACTGCGGAGGACTACACAACATCGACGGAGGCTGCATCAGAGGATCGGGTCACTTTGGCTCGACATGCACGACGCCCGGTCAGACTACTGACCATGGAGGAGATTGATGAGATCCGCCAGTGACCGATGCTGGATCTCCTGTGATCTAGCTATCCCAACTAGCTGTTTAGCTGCTTAGTCCACACCTAGCAGTTTAGGATTCCATAGTATTTTATTTTGTCATTTTGTCATTCTATCATTTTGTCTTCTTGTTACTCTGACTTTGAATCAGATCCACCACATTGTAACTTTCTGGTCTCATAGTCACTTTGGCCTTTTGAAGACGTTACTATAACATTTCATTTCATTTCATTTCTCTCTCTCTCTCTCTCTCTCTCTCTCTCTCTCTCTCTCTCTCTCTCTCTCTCTCTCTCTCTCTCTCTTTGTGCAGGCTTCGGATGAGTTTTGCACAAAGAGAGGACTCACAATGAACCTCGGGAAGACCAAGGTCTTGACTTTTCATACACCTAGACAAATCAAGAGCAGAGCCCTACTCACACTAGCCGGAGGAAAAATGAAGGTGGTAAGACTCATATGCATACCTTGGGATTACTTTAATAGCCACCACTGCCACTTTTCCATAGCGAGTGCAGTTAAAGACAAACTCGCTAGAGTGTATGTTGTACTAGCGATGCTAGAGCGTTGTTGCCACGGGCATACTCTCGGGAGCCCCACAGGAAGGGGTGGCTTTTTGACGCCCCAGTTGCCCTTGCCATGATGTATGCAGCAATTGTTTGGGTATGTGGACTTATAGCTTCATGGTGAATAGTTTGAGAGGCTATAGGTCATGATGATCCCCGCTTTATCTGCAACAAACCGTCCATCCCAAACGACATATTAGAGCAGACCTGGCCACACTGCCCATGTTTCTCTTTTAGATAGTATGCTTTATTGAGAGAATGAGGGAAGTACCACAGGACAGTCCCCAAGGCATCTAGGCTACTGGCAGAGGCAGGAGAGAGTAGATCATGGTATGCACAGATGACACAGTGGTTCAGCACACATGGTTTGGATATAGAGTGGATCCCACCAATTCTGGATGACCTAGACTCACCATCACATGCTTGCTACATAGTGAGAGGAATTGGATTCTCTGGCAGGACCTTTGACACTCGTACATTTGAGAGACATGGATTGTGCCCAGACAACCCCTTCCATTGAGGATACAGTATGATGAGAGCACTTCATGAATATTCTAGAGGATGGCTTCATCAAGAGTCTAGGATATTTGGGATAAATATATGCCACATCGTGCTAGAGTGGCGATTGGGCAGCCCAGAGTCTCATCTCATAGACTAGAGTTTGGGCAGGGAGCACGTATTGATAGAGATTTTGGAACATGCGAGATGCAAGGTATGTGGAGCTGAGGTGGAGGATGAGGAGCACTATGCATATGCAGATGTCCAACATATGAGAGCATACAGGGCCGCTATATAGCGCTTTTTGAATGACAGCCCATGCTTAGAGTGCTAATGGAATCGAGGGACCAGAGAGAGCTAGGTTGCCTCTTACTAGACATTAAGACACATTGAGAGTCTCTCCTACAGTCATCCACACCCACGAAGGGAGAGCGATAGTCAGGGCTCATGGACTTCTCTCAGAAAGCTCCCGCAATTCCAGCCAGAGATATTTAGAGAGAGGCCTAAAGCAAGTAGAGATTGTCCGAGCCAGTAGACGTCCCAGAGCACGAGGATATTAAGCCCAGAGGGTACATCATATGGCCATCCGAGAGACTCGACAACCACGAGCAGATTAGATAGAGCGAGATGGATCGGGCTTGCTCATACCTTCTTCTATGTTACGAGGACTCTTCCCTCCCTAGCCACCTGCGCATGCCATACTACACCCTCATTTTGGTACCATATGGAGCTAGCTAGTGTTTCGCATATCACTGGTTGTACTCCCCTACCCATTGCCACAAACTGGTGACATGTCAACCACTAAAGACGAAGGGGGTTATGACTCCCTGATCCTAACCCCGGCCAATTTGCAGATCCCGGCCGGGGGCTTAAACCCTAAGAGAAGAAGTAGAAGAAGTTCTTACCAGCTTACTGAAGCCAGTCGAGGGGCCTAGAGGACAAAAGGGGCTAGGATTAAAAATCTTAGCCCAACCAACTTGCAGATTAGTGGTCAACGGGCCTAAAACCCTTAGAAAGATCCCTAGCAGATAAATTGCGTAGACTTGATGACATGGCTGGATTGTACATACTGGCCCGCCTTTTGTGGGAGGGGCTGATGACGTTGCAGCGCTGTATGTACAGCTTCTTGGACGCAAGAGTTTAGTCCAGTTGATTTTGGGTGCAATGCTTTTCACTAGAGATACTTTTGGTACGCCAAGGGCCTTTAAATAAGTTGTGCGCGCTCTCTCTTTGGCATTCTACCACATGGAGAAGTAGAGCAGAGTTCCCAGAGTTGTACCTGTTGAAGCAAATTATGATGGATCATCAGAGTATTCTTTGGCACTCTCGCTTTGTCCATGTCCCCGTTGTGAGTTTGCAACATCTTGTTTCCAATGATAAGGTTATTGGCTTGCTCAAGCTTTGCACAGGCCTCTATCTTGAGAACTGACAATGGAGGTGAATTTATACCCTTTGATTCATTTCTCTTCTAAAGCATTTAAAGAAAAATCTCTCCCACCTTCAGCCCTCATAGAATGGTGTTGTGGAGAGGAAGGACATGACAAAGAAGGGGATGGCATGCACTCTCTTGCATCATGCCTCTCTCCCTTCCTCATTTTGGGGCAAAGCTGGGGCTACAACAATCTATCTTCTTCACAATCTCCTACAAAAGCAATGGATGGCATCACTCTAGAGGTGGTATTTACAACTCATAAAACTAATGTCTCTCATCATCATGTTTTTTTGGGTGTGCTGCTCATGTTTATGTGCCTTGGAAGAAGGGAGCTTCACTATGGATTGTAGACCTAAAGAAATTATCTTTTGTGGTTATGCCTTTCGCTACAAAGGATTTCGATTTTGGGATCCTACCATGAAGGATATTGTTCTTTCTTGTAATGTTTGGATTGATGAGACCCGATTTGGGCTTGTTTTTCTTGGAGCTCCTTCATCTCATCCTGGTGTTGTTTGAGTTTCAAATATTGAGATTGTTCAGCCTCTTTTAGCACCTCCATCCACTGTCACAACCACCACCCCTCCTCCTGTTCTCATTGGTTAGTGATTTACCCTCTGCATCCTTCCCTATTATCCATTATCCCGCTACTTCGGCTATTCTTTGGCCCTTCGTGTTAGGTGATAGTGGTAGTGCTTTTGCGCTAGTATCCTCTACGACACATGCAAAGCCTAAGGTTCCTCCTAGGTGGGGTTGCACTCTTCTTCGAAATTTTGGGCTCTCAGATTATTACCTACTCGTCGTGTGACTTGTACTTTACAGTTGGTGAATCATGCTTTGGTGTCACAGGTTGTTGAGCCAGAGTCTGTAGAGGAGGCGATGTCGCTCTCATTGGAGAGAGGCCATGATAGCTAAGATATTTTCTATTAATTCTACAAGAAGGTAATTGGTGTGAAGTGGATTTTCAAGGTGAAGTTTCATTCTGATGGCTATCTAAACAAGTACAAGGCTCGTCTTGGACTCTTGTTGCTAAAGGGTTTGCTTAAAAGGAAGGTATCAACTTTGATGTTTTAAACCTTTGTGAACACGGGCCTTGTTAAGTGGTTGTGCTACATCAAGAATCTGACAAAAAAGAGTTATCTTATTTCTACACAAAAGAGTGTGTAGCCTGAACTGCCAGAACCATATTACCCTTTGTAGGTTTTTATCATCGTAGTGCATAGTCTTTTGTGCTCACATATCAAACGATGATGCATCTAGAGGCTACATGGGAGCCATGTGATGATTAATGTTTACGGAGCTGCCTCAAGGTTATTCTTGCTCTCATAAAGGGCTCAACCTTGGACTAAAAGCTCACATAAAAAGATAAAGCAAGTGTGAAAAGGTGTGGGAAAATGAAGCTCAGCAAAAAGTTGTGCAAAAATCACCCTTGTGATAGGCTTAATCAATGGTTCATCATGCCCTTTACTGAACCTAAGATAAGAAACTTTCCAGTGGCAGAAAGGGGAACAGGAAACAGTGAACTGTTTTTTGAATTTGATGTTTTTGTTTTAGTTTCACTCAACCAGGGAAGGCATGTGAAAAATGAAACCTTACACTGAACATAACGCAGACCTTGTGAATGTAGCATGACTGCATGTGGTGGGACGTCTTTTTACCCCCTATGGTAGTATGCATAATGGAGCTGATGGCTATATTGTCTCGTGAAAAGCTCCATGCCCTAGTTTCAACAACCAGGGCAGACATGTGAAAATGAAACCTTACACTGATCCAAACGGAGACCTTGTGAATGTAGCATGGCTGCATATGGTGGGACCTTTTTTTACCCCCTATTATGTTAGTGCGATTGCAGTATGCATAATGGAGCTGATGACTCTATTGTCTTGTGGATAGTTTCATGAGTACATAGCCTGCACTTATTACTTGAATTTGGCCCTTTCCTGAATTCAATCAGGTTCATGGATGAGTGAGCACTGCAAACCCTACAAATCACTCTCCTTCCTTGATGGGGTTCTGGTGCTGAGAGAGAGAGAGAGAGAGAGAGAGAGAGAGAGAGAGATTTTATTATCGTCCTCGGAGGTCAAATATGACCTATGGGACCAAAGTTACATGTGATGTAGTATGTGTATGGCTGATGAGTGACTCTCGATGCTCCAAAATTGTAGTGATGAGAGTCGCAATGGAGAACCCACACTTTGGCTGGGAGAGGAAAGTGTGTAGGTCTAAGTTATGGCTGAAAATGTGAGAGAAGCAAGTTCGGATGCGATCAAAAGCTGAGCACTCTAGTAGTGTGTGGTACTCAGACTCTCGAACTTGCAGTGAGCATAATGTGCACAATCGATTTGACTCTTCTCCATTGCCCCAACGCCCTATCTCGCATCGAAGGAAATGGGAGCTAAGCCGAATTGCTGCGATAGTGCGTATCGCGGACAAGGGAATAGGCTCAAGCATGTAAGTGTGAGTACGGTTTCTTCTCTCAGCGAAGAACATGGTTTTGTAATTGGGGGCAATATAGGTGGTGTAATGTATGAAGCGTGACCCACCGGATTTCTCCCAAGCCGTAATACATTGGCGTTGTAGAAAAGCTTCATTCACTTGAGAGTCAATTGAAGCATCATGTAGCAAGTGTAATGCATCCCATCTCCCAAACCACTTCTTTATGTCTTGCATCCATCCCGTGCTCAAGATCTTGCTTTTATGCGTCTTTTGAACTGTTTTGCTTGCTTCCCATGCAATTGTAGGAAGTCGATGTGAGGGGTTTTGACGCATCTTTATCATGTACTCCACAACCCTTTCCATGCCCATAACCTCAATTGGAAGAGATCCCGACTCAAGAAGTAGGAGCATATATGGTGTTTGTGTCTTAACTTGGAGAAAGTTTGTAAGAAAACGCTTTTGGACATTCTCAAACTCTTTCCAAGTAGACTTTGAGATGCTCCCGCCCCACACTTCAACTCCATAAAGAAGAACCGGTGTCACCAATGCATCAAAAAGATACTTCTTGAGAACCCAACACTTGATGTTTCCCGCATTACACATGTTCTCAAATGCATAATATGCTCTCTTTCCCGCTTCCAAACGACTCATAGCACATTCATGCCACTTGTGATTGGATGGAACCTCAAGGCCAAGGTACTTAAAGCTCTCAACAACTTCAAGTGTCTTGTTGTTGTACACAATGCATGGCTTCTCCTTATAGTTGGTTTTCACAAGCATAACCTTTGTTTTGGATTCATTTACAATCAGCCCACTATGCAAGCAAAAGTTCTCAAGGACAACCATAAGCTTTTGTGCATCTTCTAAAGTGTGTGCTAGAAGCACTACATCATCTGCATACAACAAAAGCATGATTACCGCATTGCAAATAGTGACCTCTTCAATGCCTTCTTCTTGCATAAAGTCAAGTACCATTTGTTCCAATTGATCTATGCATAGACCAAAGAGAGTTGGTGACAATGGACATCCTTGTTTAACCCCAATAGTGCTTACAAAAATTTCTGAAATTTCTCTTCCCATGCGCAATTGATAAATCACCTTCTCATAGATTCGAGAAACCGCAAGCATAAACTCACTTGGCACTTGGAGTTCTTCCATCCTTCTCCACAAATTGTTACGTGGAATCATATCAAAGGCTTTCTTAAAGTCCACAAAACAACAATACAATCGCTTGCCTTTCAACCGACTTTACTCCATGAGAACACAAAGAGTGACAAGATGATCAATGGTGCTATGGCATCGACGAAAACCCGCTTGTCCCTTTGCACGCTTGTCATTCTCTTCAGCCCAATCACTCAATTTCATCTCCATTATGCACCCAAACAACTTTGCCATAAGAGACCCAATCATTATAGTCCGATAGTTGCTTACATTCTTTACATCTCCTCCTTTATGCAAAGGCTTAACCCAATTAGTACTCCGATCATAAGGCATACCATGTTGAAGTGCAAGGTTGAACATATCACACATCCACTCATGGGTAGAATCTCCCGTCCATTTGATCATCTCCGGCTTGATACCTTGAAGATCTCCCGCTTTGCGAGTGGCCAACTTTTCAAGCCCACCGCATACATCCTCAATAGTAAAAAAAGACGGCATACATGTGAGTGAACCATAAAATGGCATTTTTTCAGTATTTGCTTGCTCATATAATTGCCTACAATGTGTGTACATATCCACTAGACTCAAGTTACCAAAATTCTCAACCCGCTTGCCTCTCAAGTTTCTCCAAAATCTTCCACATGCATGTGCCTTTTCTTGGACTTGAAATTCTTGTTGCTTTACTTCCCATCTTCTTCTCTTCTTTTAAATCAATGCCTTGTATGTATGCAAATGACTTTGATAGTTGTCTTTGTCCATAGTTGCATCAAGCTTTATCAAGGACTTTCGAGCATCTTGACATTCTTTATCAAACCACCTTTTGCGTGATCTATCTTTGTTGATACCATGGAGATGCTTTATGGCAAAGCATTCTTCCGCACAAGAACAAATAGCTTTCTTGAAAGCTTCCCATTTAGTTTCCAATGGTGCATCACATTGAAGCTTTGTCATCCATAATTTTTGCTCAACCATTTCAATGTACATTGGTGCTCGTTTGAAATCCATACATAGTGATAACTTCTCTTTCCTTTGGCTAAGATTATCTTGCTTAGTTGCTTCTCCACATGAAAGGTCAATACATAAGGTGCGATGGTCGGATTCCGGGGTCCATTGACCAAACATAAAACTCTTTATGCGATACATGATGGCTTCAGAGAGTAGCATATAGTCAATCACACTATCCCCATTATGTCTCCTACATGTAAATCCATTGGTTCCACTCCACAAAGATACACCATTGGCAATGAGCATACCCGTGCTATTACACATGTGTAAAAGTAACTTTCCATAGTGATCTGGCTCTTTCTCATCCATTGAAGTACAATCATACAAGTGAACTTCCTCCAACTCCCTTGAAATGTATGGCATATCAAATTGTTGAGTATCATGTTGCAATGTTTTTGTGCGAGCATTCATATCCCCAAATACAATAACATCACCTTCACCTTTGAAATAAGCAATGTCCTCTTCCAAATCAGAAAATGATTGATCTCTATCCATGCAAGCATAAAAGGGAGAATCATGATGAGGAATGTAGCAACCGGCTACAAAAATGGGTGCTCTTTTTGGTGTCATAATTTTCAGCCATACATAACGTTTGTACTTGTCATCTTTCACAATTGATACAAAATCTTCCAATCCTTTCTTAACCATACATGCTAACCCTCCTTGTCCTCTTCGTTGCTTGAGATTCTTTAACCACATCAATGAATGTACATTGTAATCCTCCAAGCCGTTAATCCTTTGTGTATCATGCTCCCAAGTTTCAACAAGAAGTACAACATCGGCTTTGCTTGTTAGTTCATCAATGCCAACCCCCGCATTCCATGGGTATCCATTACAATTCCAAAAGCATATTTTCAATTGTAACTCGGTCTCATAGATCACGCATCCCTATTTGCTTGAGAGACTTGCCTCCTCCTTGGGAACATTTTCTTCATGAGAGATCTCCTTGTTTTTATTATTCTTTTCCTCATATGCCTTGCGACGCATATTTTGTTGCTTAATAGTGCGATCTTCACATACAAAACATTTTGTATCCCTCAAATAGATCCAACTATTATCAAGGATAATCTTTCGCTTGGTCTCATCCGGCATGGTGCATACAATTGGCCGTTCTCCCGAGCGAGGAGCTCCTTGCTTCCCCACTCTATGTGCTTCATAGACCATAACTCCGGACATACCAAAGTGGGTTTTGAAGAAATCTTCAATAACAATGGCAAGAGAAGGAGGTGTCTCTAACTTCTCTTCGGGAATTCCACGAATAACAATGTTCTTGGAACGTCGCTCCCGTTCCTTCAACTCCTCCACATCCACATTCTCAACATTCTTTGTTTGAACCATAGCTTGCATGAGTGAGGAATTAGAAACCACATTGCTACCACATACATCAGCCCAAGACTTGTTTGTGCATACATTTTTCATGTCGCATACATCCCGGCTCATAGTGTCAAATTTCTCCTCTTTCAATGCATGGTCATTCTCTTCTTTGCTCATCCGCTCCTTCAAAGCATTCAAGTCCACAAGAGAGCGTTTACATTCCTTGACTTCCTCTTCAAGTTGCATCAAACGTGTTGTTTGCATCTCAAGTGTCCTCTTGAGATTCTCATTCTCAACCGCAAGTACCTTTAGTGTGCCATTCTCCATTGCAAGTGCTCGTAAGTCTTCGCCTTGTTTGTTTACGGTCTCTTGCAATGATACCAAGTACGCCATGATCATGGTTTCCGATGTCGTTGGTTGGGTGGTTGTGTTGCTATCTCCACACTTAGGAGATTTTGGATAATTTTCCACAATGGTTGTGGACCTTGTTGAAGAAGAAGAACCCTTGCGAGTGCCGGAAGACATTGTATGTAAAATAGGAGATGAGAATCAATTTTGTTGAACCTGTTCACTTCGGAAATGCTGCTACAGAAACGCCTTCCATAACTCTGAAAATTTCTGTCTTTACATCAATGCGTAGAGGACTTCGTGCTCTTCGATTGAGGCTATAGATCACCCAAATCGGAGTTCGGATGAAGAAGTTATGATCAAAAGAGTGGACTGCTGTCTACTAGGTCAAAAAACGGCTGCATTTTTTGAGAGAGAGAGAGAGAGAGAGAGAGAGAGAGAGAGAGAGAGAGAGAGAGAGGAATGGATATGTTACACCAGCAAGTTTTATAAACTGTGGAGTGGCTGAACCTGCCTAGTTTACCATGCTATTCTTAAATTTCCTACACCTTTGAGGTTAGCAGTTTCTGTTTTTTATAACCCCGTTTGGTGGACTCTTCAGGAGTTTCATGCTTTGCATTATGTCTGAATTCTGTTTCTCACTCTTCCTATATGAATAGTACAAGGTTTTTTTCATGAGACCCCAGTTGACATAATTTGCTCAACGAGAAGCTTACAGTTGTCTGGAGTGCATGCAAGCTTTCAGCAGGGGATGCTGTGTAGTATCTGGGGGTGTGCTGACTGATTGTGCTTTTCTACTGTGGCAGTCAATGTCTTGATAACAGCTGTGGGCCCAGATTACACAAGTTTAGGATCTTTTGGGACCCTCGATGCTTTTGCAGAAACAGTGGTATTTTAATACCACTTTCTTGTTTGGATTTGAAGTTTATATAGCTACAGGCTCCGCATTCTGGCTTTTGCTTGCAGGTAAATAGTATAGACAGAAGCTGGAAGAGGCCACCAGGCCAAGCCGCAAAGCTTGTGGACTCTAAATCAAACAAGGGTAAGATTGATTTTACAGGCTTTTAGTAATGTCAACTACATTCATCTCAGCCAGTAATCGAAGCAACTGTTTCCAGGGTTATACTATATAGAATACACAGTTCAGAAGCCTGGTGAAAAGAAAAGACATTTGCTTTCTGTTGTCGGAATGCGTTTCAATGGATGGTACAATCGCTTGTATACGGTAACAGGACAGGTGCATAATTTTTGACTGTTTGTTTCACAGATGGCTTGGCTTTCTTCACGTAGTCTAGGAAATTTTGATCAACAAACATGTCAAGTTTATTTTAGAATTGCCAAAAAATTGTTTTTATGGTTGTTGAGGGCTGACCGATTTTGATTGGTCAAGCTGGCAATATACTGAACACAATGGTTAAGCTCTAGCAATGCATTAATCTTAATAGTGTATTTGAATCTTGCAGTTCTGGGAAGATGATAAGGCCAAGTATGGTCCCTTGTTAGATAAGGTGATGGTTAATTTTTCTCAATGTTGAACGGCGCATCCCTTATGTCATATGTGAGATCACTTCTGTTGTTATCTGAATGCAGGTGGTTGAATCATTCAAATTCGCTTAGTTATCAGAGGATATTAGTGAGTTGCTGGAATACCTTATTTCCCCTTCGATCTGATGTATTATCAACCAACCTTACAAGATGCATTGAGTGGCCACACAGATGCAGGTGTTGCATCAAATTGCACATTTTGAATAATATCTGTATAAGTTAAGACATGAGCTGTTATATATTGTACAATAAAAGAGCTAAGTCTGAGAACCCAAAACCCAACCTTGTCGCAACAGTTTTTTGAAAGGCTTATCAAGAGTGTCTTCAGTGTGTGAATGTTAATATGTAAAGACACTCCTTAGAAGTTCAAATTTCACTGAGTTTAAGAATGACTGTGTACGAGAGTGAATTCAGGTGGAGACAAAATTGCAAACACCCGAGAGGTGGGAAGAGAAGGCATAGTGGAGTGTTGCATAGAGATTTCACTCATATTAATCATTTGTGGGTGTTAAGGAACTCACAGTTGAGCCGCTGGGAAAAGTGAAAGAGAAAAGAGACCTTCATATAGTTGGTGTAAAGGAGCATCTTTAATTGTCGACAGAAATGAGCTTGGGCGTTGTTTCATGCAAGATTTGAAGTGCAGTGTGAGAGGCATACCACTAACACATCTTTGAATCTGGGAGTTATTTTGATTGTGAAGGGATCTCAATTTGTCAGGATTTTTTTAGTATTTTACTGTGGTGAACCTACTAATCAGGAGCTTTCTTGAGCCATTTTGGAATTCTTGGTGGAGAAGTTGTCTTCATGTTGATGCAGAAACACCATTTAAGAGCTACCTATCTCAGGAGTTACATTTTCAAGTGCATGGGCTCCGCCTTGGTGAGATTTATGGCCAATGACCGATGGAAAATGGTGACTCATCATCCCTAGACCTTACTCACATGACCGTGTAAAGCTGTTGTTGGCTCGTATAATGTTGCCAAGCTACCTATCTCATGAGTTACATTTGCGAATGCATGGGCTCCTCCTTCGTGAGTTAATGGCCATTGGCAGGGGGAAAATGGTGACCCATCAAGGTTGGGGGAGGGGGGGACTGCAAATCTCAGCCCTCCATCTACTGTCAATTCTGAGCAGGATTCCAGCGTGCAGTCGATGGATGGCCACCACTTCAGCACCCGGAATTTATACAGATTGCAAGCCAATCATGCCACTCCAGGTCAGCGCACAGAATGTAGACATGTCAGTGTCTAGAATGTTAGCCTGCAAGCCAATGATAATCATCTAGTTCAGCGCACGGAATTCTTCAAGGCCTCCCACGTCAACATCAGCCCTGCTGTGCGACACCATTCTGCAGCCATTGCCTATATAAGGGGCCCTCATGTACTCATTGCTATGATGAATTGAAGCTTAACTGTGTTCTATTTCATCCATGAATGGCTCATTTTGTTATTCCTCCTTCTAACAGGGGTCGCACAAATTACAGGGAATGGTCCCCTGACCATTCCCTACCCCATCAGCCCAAAGTTCCCTAGACCTTACATGATTGTGTAAATAGACCCTTTTGAGAAAAGGGCTAATAGCCCAGTAGCCTTGTACTCTTTTGACCTTTCCCACCCCTTTTCCATCCGGAAATGAGCAGCTGGTGTGCTCGTCTAAGAGAATGATTCACACTCTGCAGATGGACGTGCTGCGCTTTGTAGTGCAGGACTCGGTTGTTGTCGCTTGCTGATTGGACGGAAATGGAGAGTTCCACCCATGGGCAGGCTGAGCAGCCCGTAACATTTTTGTAAAGGGTTGGCCATGACTAAGCATGCCACTCGGATGACAGAGCGGAAAACCACAGTGTGAATGGGTGCATAAAGAACGGACCCTTGGTCCACATGGACGGAAAATTGGCTAGACGCATGCAGTTTGATCCGTACCTTAGTATCCAGGAATTCCGAAATATGATGAGCTGAACTCTTCTCATCAGGGTTCCAAAGGCTAAAAAGCAGTTGCAATCTCCTCTATGTGGGCTTGAGTGCACCATGGCTTTGTAACTAGGATGCCCCTCTGGGTATCTTGTCTGTAGAAAATGGAGAAGGCTGATCCACCTTTGTTGGAGGCTGTCCTTGGAACACCATTTTCCAGGCCTCTAAAACTATGATACATTTCTGTACTTATAAGTAAAAGTATACCATAGCGATCTTATTGGTGGCTGGTATGCGAATATAGGAATAATGAGCAACACAACCATTCTGAAGCTCTCCTCATTTCACAATCAACACATTCAAAGAGAATGGCTTTAGTCTTGCACAGTTTCTGTCTAATATATCTCAATTGTTTATCACAAATTCCTTTTTGATCCACATGTGTAGACACAAGGAACACTTGCCATCACCATGTTGACTGTTTCATGCATTCATACTCAAAAAAAAAAAACACAAGGGCACCATCTACATATTGGCCATCTTTTATTAGATATCAGCCAAGCCATGAGATTGGATTGATCTCAAAGAACAAATCATGCATCTAAGTGCGATATCAGTTTGCTTTGTTTAAACACAAATGGGAGTGGCCAAGCTTGAAGGCATTGACAAGTGTCAAGCTTGAACGCATTTGACTTCTCAAGGGTTCACGGCCAACATCCTTGATGGTAGCAGAAAATCAATCTAGAGAAAAGATCGGAAAAGAATTGCAGGTAAGTTTTTAGTTACGATAAAGACTGGACATACCACATGTAAGAAGAATGGTCATGAGCCCAATGCCTTACAATGCGATGAGGAGCTGGTCCTCAACTTTTGAGGCTTCCTACTTGTAAGTCTCGATGGCCTAAACATCTGTGTATGTATATAGCATGGGAATACCAGGACTGATGGCTTAAGATTGTATTTTTGGAGATGTGGACCATTACATGTTTACTTTTGTGTATCAGGTTCTAGGCTCCCCTATGGAGTAGTGAGATTTGTGGCATTTGAGATCCTATGAAGAAGTGAGATTTGTGGATTACAAAGGGTTTAGGAGTCCCTTGGACTTCAATTCTTGCAAAAATATTAAGAAGATGCCTTCCTTGATACTGAAACAACTTTGCTACAATGATCATGAGCTTTAAAATGAGACTTAACCAATTAGGAATGTATGTTTTTGTGTAGCTTGGCTATCACATTCACGTTTCATATGATCTTGATATATTCACTCCAACACTTCTCTTGTGATTTTTGGATTTCATCATTTAACACTAGTCTTGTAATTGGACACTGTCTTGAGACACTAAAGTGTCTTGCTTTTCTACCAAGTTTTGGCAATTTATTTGGCAAGCTAGAAAGAAGTTTTTCACACCTTGCTTCTACCATAAGTTTATTATGAGGGAAAGAAAACAATGAATTTTTCTCCATGTCAAAATACAAACACTATAAGGTGAATTATGGTTAAGTTCTAAGTTGTAAATTTTAGTAAAATTTCAAGTTCTACCAAAAAAATCATAAAATTCTTTTTATCTTTTTGTAAATACGGCCTTTTTTATGTTTTTGTAAAGCGAAGTGTTAGTACTTAGTGTTACAAAAGAATGAAAGTGTTACTTAGTGTTTCATACTTGAGCACATGTTGAATAAGAGGTCTTCTCATCGAATTGGGACTATTATAATGCAATTTAACCATGCCTATCTGTGATTCGGATTTTGATTGGAACGCTTGGAAATGGCCCGGAAGCACTCTTATGGAAACCCCATCCTAAAGACATTTACCTTACAATGATGCATAAGAAGAAGTGGTTTAGCCTCCTTAATAAGATATGGAAAAAACATTTGGGTTGATTAATATAATTCACTCACAATTGTGAGTTTTGCTATTTTAAAAAAAAAAACAACTACAAATGGACTTAATATGTTGAAAACCAAGGCGGCACGTATTTTTTTGACTCCCTAACTCAATCATTTCTCGTTGCTTGAACTCTACCTTCAATTTTTTCATTGTGCAAAAACTCTCGAAAATCTTGAGTCCATAATAATAACATTGAAAGCTAGGTTTTAGGTGTCCCAATTGTGTATGCACCAAGTTCGTTATTTTTTTGAGGTTTTGAATGCGAACTAAATATCAAAGTTCACTGGTGCATAGTTGGTGTGCCTTTGATGTTTAGTTCACTTCCATGGCCATTACAACCCACATATGTAGAAAACAAGGAATCTGGAAGACAAGGCATGTGATCATCTACCCATGTGCTTGCAGAGAATTCGTGCGAGGTTTTAAAGTCTGGATATGGTAGCCCACGCATACACAAAGGGCCAAAAATACCTACTCTAGCAGGGCTAGTTTTTGTGTCTCTAGGTATCTATGGCCCCTAACAATCATACTTGCATGTCATTTTTTCAGCTTTAACTGTCTTGTGGTTGGGCTAGCAGCTATACACAATACAATAAACAATTCAGTCACTGGAAACTTAAAAGAGAAACTCCAGACTGCTGATGAGACCTTTTCTGGTCCAAAAAGTTGCTACAATAGTTTAGCATATTAGTGGGTTCATGTTTGTACAAGGCTAACAAATAAGAGGTTAGTATAGAGGGTATGGCTATTTACAAATCAGCTTTTGCCCCCATCAACGAGGGAAATATGTTACCTGTTTGTGTGTGTACACAGCTTCTTCTGTCGAGGGTTCTCCACTCCCTTTAGATGAAATGAGTATTGGGATTTGCAGCCTAATAAGTAAGGTATCATGTACATTCTTGTATTGCCATAGGCTTTTTGAAGTGGGTCTCATCTAAGCGGGCCGGTTGAATGTCTTTCAAGTGCTATGGAGGGGGCATGTGATGAGACATACCCAGCATTTTTAAAAGCTCAAGCCCATCACATGCTTTCATGAACAAGACTTGATCAAGCCAAGACTGTACAGCATTTGTGTTGGTCTCCCAAACAAGCTCCCCAGAGAAAACTTGGCCTTTGTTTCTTGCACCTCCGATCGTGATATTGTGTAGAGGGGCTCCTCTGTGGCTTTGAGTATCGTCTGCCCTATTTCTCTCCTTACAGCTTCAACCAATTTGACATCTACTGGGTTGCCCGCTGCATCTGTGACATAGAAGACATTGGTTGCTTTGTTGTTCCTTGTTGATACATCAGCTCTTGTAACAGAGAGACCATGCTCCCTGAATATGCGTGTCACATCTGACAGCAATCCGACTCGGTCATTAGTGCACAACTCAAGTCTCAAGCCCTGCATAAAAAATTTGACTGCCGGTTAGAAACCAACAACATAGACATCTCATCTCATTGGATATGGCATGATGCTCATGTACCAAGTACACACTCATAGTTGTAGAATACTAGGACAAAACCATCATGTAGTTACCTCAGAAACCCGTCTCTCTATGGCTGCACATAGACACTGAATAAGTCTCCTCCTTTCTGCTTGAGAGTTAAGGGTGCAGCCATCGATATGGCGAATGTAGTACTCCTAATAAGAAGGCAGACAGTGCATAATGAGAACAGCAAGCAGGAGATATGTATCATTAGGCAATCCAAACAAGCAAAGACTTTACCTGGTAGGCTCTTGGTCCGTCTGTATCAATGGTGGCATGAAAGACCACATACTGCATATCCGTCAAAGTGCAGACCGTGTCAAAGACCAGCTTATGCCGGTTTTTGCACTCTATATGAACCACAGAGTATCCCTTTTCATCACAGTCTTCGACGGTTATTTTGCCATTGTGATCCCAATCATCCTCGTCTTCAATTCTCTCATAATCTCTATCTGCAAACATCATCTGATGCAACCGCCTCTCTGTATGAGTGATACTTGTCGCAAAATTTGTGCGTGCAACCTTAGAGTCCTTGTCCCCCCTGAGCACGTTGCAGAGAGATTCTTTTATTCGAAACAATTTTTCCTGGTCATTAATAGGTCCTCCTGTAGCCTCTTCGGTAACATAGAGAAGGCATGCGACTCGCATGTTATGAGTCCATAGCTCAGCAGAAACAACATTACATCGCATTTCAGCTAGCAATGCTGTGATCTCAGACATGAGCCCTGGCCTATCGGTGCCCGTTAACTCTATGGCTGTATGCTCTGTGGATGGAAGAACACCGACACCTCGTCTTGAAAATTCATGGCTCGACCCGATACTCTGTTAAAAACGAGTCACTGTTAGAACGACCATGTGCATGCATCTTTCCTAGAGAAGACAACACCCAAAGCAAGCTAACGACCAATGACAAGGTCCGATTCTGAAACCAGTTACCTCTTCGATGAACATGATAGTTTGTGGATCGGTGACTTTGTCCCCAAATACATCTGTTACATGAAAAACTGCAAACAAAAAGCCAACAATTTTACCCTGTCACATGCAAACAGGAGATTTGGGCTATTGCACTTGTCCAATGGCAACAAAAATGAAATGCTTACCATCCATGAACCATCCACCGTCGGAGGAAATATAGGCCTTGCGAATTCTAAGCTCAAGATCTACTATGATCTGCACAACTTCAAGCAGAATCCCATGCCGATTTGAGCTATCAACCTGCATAGTTCCCAAAGTAGCAAAATAAGCATATCCTTTCAACCCCAGTTGTGATGGAGATCTGCACAGACAAATATGGCACAAGCAGCCAAGGCCTGAACTCATCATTACTTACCTTGAACAGAGTAGCTGTTTCACTCGATGTATTGTCTATTACTACCCTGCAGCAATTGCAAAAGAGGAGATGAGAATGGCTCTTGAGAAACCACACACTACATATGTGAATTGCAGAGCAAGAGGCTGTTGCTTGGAATCCAACCTTGGCGGGTTCATGCGCCAGACAAACTTCTCATACTCATCGAATCCTGCTTGAGACGACTCCATGTGTCGTCTAATCCTTGGACTTTGGGTAATTGAAGGGGCTAGCACGCTAAATCGAGCCAGAATGCAGAGGTTACTAGGAGAGACTAGCTCTCGAGTTCGTACAGGGAAGTCGTGATGGGTGCCACGCGAGTTAACCTCGCAGTGAGTGAGTGAAGACAACCCAGACTAAGCTATGGAGTTCGAGCTGGGTAGTTGAGAAAATGCAGAGGTGAAAGCTAGACAATGGGAGGGAAAGTTGAGGAATTAGGTGCAGGGGTGGAGTAAAGCGGGATTAAGAGATGAGAAAGCCAAGCAGGACACGGCGGGAAGATCCGGGGCCTAAAAGGGCACAGATGCAGGATGCAATGTCAACGAGAAAAGCAGGACAAGAGTGTTGTGGGGGGGGGGGGGGGGGGGGGGCTCTAGAGACATGCTGTTGAAAAGAACAAGAAATTCTCTCTCTCACACTCTCTCTCTCTCAGAAGATCGGCTTTTCTCTTTCTGTGCTTCTTGTCTGAAAGGGCAAAGCGCAGATTGGAGAGACTGGAGGAAGGAATGGACCTATAAGCAAGCAGGAAACGGGCGAAGGATGCCAGTTTTGAAAATGGGCAGCACAACGTGGTACGTGGGTATCAGTCTTTGGGACCGTGGGGGGATCATGGGTTCATATCATGCAAAAAAAAGGAGAGCAGAGGCGAGAGAGAGAGTGGAGATTTTGTCATCTGTGCAGTGTGTGTGTGGTGTGTGGTGTGTGTGTGGATGGCCGGGGGTGTGATAATGATCAGGAAAAGAGGGGCGGCGCTTGTCTTCAAGCAAGCGAAGCGTTTGCCAGCATTTCTTCACGCAGGCAGACAGCTTGAATTGATAAAGGCTCACCAAATAATAATGAAACCCATAGCCAAAATGGTGCAATGGAGCCTTGGAGGCCAGGCCAGGAGCTGGGAAGAGAGAGACGAGGCTAGAGAGAGAGAGTGTGTGTGAGGGAGAACTGCAGAGTAGAGAGAGAGGATTGGCGCAATTTGGCGCCTGGATCTTTGGAAGTTGGAGCGCAGAGAGAGAGAGAGAGAGAGAGGATTGGCGCCTGGATCTTTGGAAGTTGGAGCAGAGAGAGAGAGAGGGACCCTGTAAGGGAAGAGAGAGGAGACAGGAACGTTGGAAGAGAGGGCGAGACGAATGAGCACAGCCTGGTGACCGCCACGTAGGCGGTCCGCCGGTTGCCTGCCTCCCCGACAAGCAGCAAGCCACCGCCATCAACGGGCTGCCGCGCCGCCTGTGACCGCCACTTTCCGCGCCGCCTTGTGACCGGCCAAATCCCCACCACCACCACCGGACCATCCTCGGCTGCACTGTCGGCAGGTGTCGATGTCACAGCCAGGCTGGCGCTGCCCCTACCCCCCTCCAGAGTCATGCCAAGATCCGCCCTCCTCCAGGCTTTCAGAAAGCCCTACACAATTCCAATACTAAATAAAGCACCCTTTTCAAACCCTTGTCCCACGACCTTCCATCCTTCTATTTCTTTGGGCCAGGTTTGCCCGCTTGCATCACCCCCTCCATCACTTAGTTAGGGTTCCAACTTCCCATGATCCCCTTCAAGTATTCTTTTAATTAAGGCAAAAATTGAAATTATCTCTTCCAAATCTCAAGGTTGCCTTGAAGAAAAGCGACAACCTTTGATGTTAAAAAAATAATCTGATGCCACGTGGTGGCTTCTGTGTTGAGACACTGCAAAAAGAACCTTGGGCTCACCAAGTAATCAGACAAACACTCTTCAGTATAAGATAGTGGTCATTTGATGCATAGTTAACAATAGTTGTGCCTCATCCATGGTCACGCGTGGATAATTATTTGTCTTATATGCAACTATGCAAGGCCTGCCATGTCAATTTTGACATAGTTGCATCAGTAAGATCATATCAATAACTATCATAAGAAGATTTAAACATTTTCTCATGTAGGAAAATGCAGTCTTTCTCATTGTTTTTCACACAATACATAACATCATGAGCTTCTGCTTTAAAGGCACCGCATACCTAGCTAGGTACAATTGGGGTCAAGGGACCGCCGGCCCCCCCACCGGGCCGGCGGTCCCCTGCCCCCAATTGTACCTAGCTAGGTATGCAGTGCCTCCCTCACAGAAGCTAATGATGCTGAGGTAAGTCACAATGTGGGAATTATTGTGAGAATTTGTCCAAAATATATTTTGCATGGCCATGCCCTTTCACCGTTGGCTTTTTCCCTTTTATTATTGGTTCGTATCTTCTCTTTTTTTCCCATTGATTCTAATTTCTCGTGAATATTGTGTTTAAATTGAAATACCACCTTGTGAGGACCAAAGCGACGGGACGGGAGGAGAACATTGTACCGGTCATGCAATGTAGGGGTGCATGCATATGTTGCAATGTAGATGTCAAGCAACAAAGGCACCAAATGTCAAGGTAGTTTATTGGAACTGGAGATCTTGTCTTCTAAACCTACTCGGGGTATACATACATCAAATTTTTCAAAATCTAATAGAAAATAATATGGAAACATTAGTCAAAGCAAGGAAATTTGTATGGTTACATAGAAAAATTGGTGTCTTGAAAGGTAATACATTGGCCCAGAAATTGTAGATCTTAGGACCTTTCCCAAGGTATTGAGTGAACCGATTCTTTAATCACTTAGTGCCTTGCAAAGAATAGGAATATTATGTGCATGGGCTCCAACTCTCCAATGACACAAGTTAGGGCATTAGAGGCACCAGATTATGTCTCCTACATGCAGCAAAAGGATGGCGAGGGATTCGTTCTTATGGCTCCCTCCTTGCTCTATTTCAGAAAGAGGTCAATGATAGCAATAACGATCCCCTCCATCGATCTTTTGCATTGTCTTTGTTAGCATGGATCTCAACAACAGTTTGGCTTTCAAGAAAAGAAGAAAGTTAACAACTAAAGTTGTCAATCTCCAATTTCTACTCTACTTTTGATGTCGAGTGCAAATGATCTCACGTGTTGTTTAAGCCCCACTAAAGATTTTGGCTCGTTGGTTAGTCAAAGAACCATGCCTTTGATCGATGGACTATTTGGAACCTCTTTCTATTAGTGCTTTCCACCATCATGGTGATGCCTAGTTGGCACTCAATGAATAGGGAGCCTTGTTGAAATTTTTTTGGCTTCAAAGCACCCAACCACACTTCCTTTATGATTATTCTACCTTGTAGAAACCTAAAAGGTGGGAAGAATACATCATAAGCACTTAAAAGGTGGGAAGAATACATTGTAGAGAGTTGAATGACTTGTACGCATGAATCTACTCGATAGGGTCGGGCAAACTTTCAATCTAATGTCGACCCTCAAAAATCCACCTTCGATAGATTTTTGGCCAATCCATTCCAAAATTAGAAGCCATGCATACAACTATCTTTCTATGAAGAAAATGTTTTTATCTTAGTTTTGGCCTATCCATTTCAAATTTAGCAAGAGTTGCCTAAAACTCTCCCTGTCCCTTTCCCCTCCCCTTCCCGCCACACTCTCACAAGAAGATTTAGAAATATTCTCATGTTGGAAAACGGAGTCTTTTTCAATGTTTTTCATACAATGCATAACATCATGAGCTTCTGCTCGAGAGGCACCGCATACCTAGCTAGGTACGATTGGGGGCAGGGGACCCCCGGCCCCATGGGGGGGCCGGGGGTCCCCTGCCCCCAATCGTACCTAGCTAGGTATGCGGTGCCTCCCATGGGGCCGGGGGTCCCCTGCCCCCAATCGTACCTAGCTAGGTATGCGGTGCCTCCCTCAGAGAAGCTCATGATGTTGAGGTAAGTCACAATGTGGAAATTATTGTGAGAATTTGTCCAAAACTTCTTGTGTCGATCTCTCTCTCTCTCTCTCTCTCTCTCTCTCACACACACACACACGCACACACACACAAATATCTCTAAGGTCAAAAGACAAAAAGACATCAAAATCAATAAATAGCCAAGTTTTTTAATTGTCTTGGTTCCTCAACTTTGTCTTGGCCCTCAAGGCTCAAAGATCAAAAACAACAAATAAGTTGACAAGATCTTTAGTTCTCCAAGAGGTCTCTCTCTCTCTCTCTCTCTCTCCTTCCTAGGCATGATACGAATCCCCATTCCTCTCAACAGTTCAACACGTTGCCCTTATTCACAAAGGATTAAGAAGTTTAGAAAAGGGCAAGAAGAAGAAGACTAGGCAACCTTTTCCAGCTTCCCACGGAAGCTCAATGATTCATTAAAAGGGACAACTCACCTTTGCCTAACAACAACATTGCATGACTCTTATAATTATAGCCTAGGTACCACCACACACCACACACATTCTAACATGCCTCAATAAACCTCTCTTTCTCCCCTTCACAACTCATTGACATCTCGCCCTCTACGCCGAAAAGGCCGGTGGAGATGTCAAAAAGGGTAGGCAATGCTATGGCCCTGCCTCTTGGGCGGGCCAAAAGACCCACTCAACACACACACACACACACACACACACACACTAGACTCCCCATGTTCCAAAGGAATAAGTTTTCCACACACATACAACCAAATTTTGCTCCTTTGATTGGAATTTGGCATCCCCCTTTTTCTTTTCATGTTCCTTCTACCGCACAACTCTTCTTGCTCCCCCTTTGGCCACCAACCTTTCCTCTTCCCCACGTTGATGCCTTCTTTCCTAGGTTACCTTTTGACCGCTTTCTTGTATTCCACTTATCCAACCCTTCAACTCACTCCTCAAAATTCCACATTTTGTAGTCAACAAGTAACTTAGGCCTAGTAGTAGTTTAGCTTCAATTGCACACAAAGACGTGGTGCTCAAAGCTCCTCCTAGCCTCCAAGGGCCACCATTGCCCCCCCCCCCCACCCCCCCCCCAAAAAAAAAAAAAAAAAAACTTTTTTTTTAAAATACATCAAAAAATTAAACCATTGAGAATTACAATTTATACTTAAATAAAGAAAAATCCTAGTTTTCACAAGTTTCCAAATGTCAAAAACCAACACTAACAGGTCCATTTTCAATGTTTTTGTCTTTTTTCTTTTGCGAACATTAGGAAAGGAGAAGTATTTTCCTGTATCTGACCCTCGTTGTGTAAACGTGTGCAGACTGTCGCCACGATCTTTTTTCCATCTATTGTTTGCCCCTTGTGTGAAGCCCCTTTTTGGTCGTGGAAATTGTTGTCATAAGCTATAGCATAATAGTAAGAACTATGCATGATGTGCAAAGCTATAGAGGTGATGCATTATCCATAAGTGGGTGTCCAATCAAAACTTTCGCTTACAACAAACTTTCATTGTCTTATTCTAGCCATATATATTGTTGTTATTCATCATTTGCATCCTTATGATTGTCCTGCTTTTCCAACATGAATGGGCTCGTTTTGGCCTCACAAGTCCTTCCGATAGCATAGGACTCTTGAGAGCAATCGTGGAGCAATGTGGACAATTGGATAAAGCTTTTCGATTGGTGCCAACCTTTTTTCATTCTTTTGCTTGTAAGAGGCTTTTACTAGCATCGTGCTAGGTACAGGTAGGCCATTGGGGGAGATTGTTCACATTAGGGTAGTTTCGCACGAGCTTTGTTCAATCTTTGTCCGCTCACGTCAACAAAAATTGTCAGCGTTTCTTATCTCTACTAGTACAACAGCGCCGCCTTCGGCGGTGCTATGCCGAATTTCTTACCTTAGGCATCCCGAACAGGAAGCTCCTCAAGCACTTTTTGTGTTTTATGAAGTACACCACCTTTGGCATACATGTCGACCAAGATAGTGTCAACCACGGTGTTTCTTGTGTGTGTGTGTGTGTGTGTGTGTGTGTGTGTGTGTGAGAGAGAGAGAGAGAGAGAGAGAGAGAGAGAGAGAGAGAGACGAGTCCACAATTGCAAACCCCAAAGTGTGTCAACTGATCACGCGAGATGAGTTTATATAGAGGGGACCAGGGTGCTATATATAGAGATACTATATATAGCTCAACACCCCCACTCAAATAAAGGTCCCTGTCTGTGAATGAAAAAAACTCTTGGGGGATCAAGGCAAAAACCCACAGCTCTATATACACCCACCATTATAATATTTTTAAATGGACATTTACAATGTTTAAAGGAGCTACATCACTCCTAGTTTACAATGTGCCCTTTCAAGAGTCTTTAACAACCTTAAATATACACAATTGAGCTATTGTAAATGCTTTGGTAGAGTAGCTTCAACATCTTTGAGCCCATGTACATGCTTCATGTTAACAACATCAACTCAAGGGACATGTAATGCAAAGGGCCTATGAACTTTGAGAGTAGCGGAATTAGGAAATTAGGTGAAGCACTTTTGAGAGATTACTTTGTGAGCATAGCGGGTGAACTTAATTGATGGTAGCAACATAAACATGGTAGTTAGTTAACTTGGCATGAGCAATACTTTTGCAAGAGAGAGAGTTTAGAGAACATGACAATAGTTGAGAACCAGATTCATATGGAGCCGGTCCCCCCTCCAATAGGCATTTGTATTATAGTTTCTCCCATCAAGAGAGACTTGGTACAATACAATCTTTGTGTTCCTTGTGACCTACGTGATGCAATGAAGATGGAAAGATTCATGCATCACAAGCATAACATAAACTTGTAGAAAGCATTAACTATCCCAAAGCCTCAGTCCCAAGGCCTCAAACACCTTCAAAGGTGGAGAGAGCTAGCGGGGAATGAGGGTAGGGAAGAGGAAGAAGAAACATTCCATAAGAGAAAGTAATAGTTCATCACTTAGCATTACTCTTCTTGCTAGCATACATAATAGCATAGTAATGGAGATGGAGAAGATGGCAAGCTTAAGCATTGAAGCATGGCTCTTGGTTGGATTTGCATTCCATAGCCAAGAAAGTTGATGTAGTCTCTCACTTCTCACAAGCTTGGAGAAGGAGGTGGTGTTCCTCAACTTTCACCAAGTGAGAATGCCCTTGCAAATGATTGTGTGTGTGGAGTATATCCCCCTAGCACCCCCCTTGCTTGCTTGGGGCGAGTTGCAACTTTTTCACATGATGCAAGCTCATTGGACCCCTCTCCCCCTAGCCAATCACATGCAGCATGCAGCCGTAGTCTTTTGATAAGTGTCCTTCTTATCCCTTAAAGAGAGAGGGCTCTTGAAAATATCTAGATATTTTTTGGATGGAGCTAGAAGCTCATTGGACCCCTCTTTAGCCCAACCAATAGCATTCAAGCACACCATGTGGTTAAGCTTAGTGAGAGTCTGACATGTGTCCCATGTGCCCTTTTAGAAAAGGGGTGCCCCTTGGGTGAGGGGAGGGTTAGGTCAAAGATTCCCCTAACTTTGGGACTTTTATGCATAGGAAGCTTCTCAAGCAACTTCATCATTAAGTGTGTAGGGTCTCTTTTTGACTCAAGCATCTTATCCCCCATGCATAGGAAGCTTCTCAAGCAACTTCCTCATTAAGTGTATAGGGTCTCTTTTTGACTCAAGCATCTTATCCCCCATGCATAGGAAGCTTCTCAAGCAACTTTCTCATTAAGTGTGTAGGGTCTCTTTTTGACTCAAGCATCTTACCCCCCATGCATAGAAAGCTTCTCAAGTACCTTAGTCATCAAGCATGACAAGCACCTTAGGTGGAGTTCCCACCTCAAGCTTAGCCCTAGCTTGCCTAAGGTCAAAGGCAAGTTTAAGTCAGATTCCCACCTCAAGCACAGCCCTAGCTTGCTTAAGGTCAAAGACAAGTTTAGGTCGGGTTCCCACCTCAAGCTCAGCCCTAGCTTGCTTAAGGTAAAAGGACTTTTAACACTAACCATTGGAGGTCTTTAATGAAGCTAACCCTAAAGTCTTTTAAGCTCCATTAGTTAACCTTGCTCTTTGACACACCATCTCTCATTTGGGCCCCTTTACCATTGGCCCCGTGTTGAGATAGATCCATAAGCACATGTCTATATTCTAACCCTTGTTCCCGTTTATTACCCCACATTAAATGATCAGTAAAATCATTTGGGTTGGTTAGATATAAGATATTTAATGACAAGACATATCGAAACGTGAAGGTTAGAAATGACCACATCACATTGTCCTTAGAAACAGTTCGCTACGCCACTCTAGGCAAAACATAGACAAACGTAATGTCAATGCAATCATATGTGCACACATGTATACACAAAGCCGATACATAAATTCTATGAAACACTACTGCTGCATAGTCACAACTGCCAAATCCTTGATGACAAGAATGACTATGAGGGTGCAATAAGACGATAACAATCATAGCACCAATGACGACGAGGGTGCAATAAGATGATAGCAACCATATCACCAATGACGACGAGGGTGCATGCAATAAGACGATAACAACCATAGCACCAATGAAGATGACGATGCAATAAGATGATAACGACCATAGCATCAATGACGACGAGGGTGCAATAAGGCGAGAACAACAATAGCACCATGAAATACCAATTACAAGGGTACAATAGAATGATATTAACCATAGTGCCATGAAATATTGATTACAAGCATCCAGGTCTCTACCACAAGACACAGGATCCCTGATTAATGAAAGAGTATCTATCACATAATCAAGAAAAGCATTCGTAAAGTCATGATGTATAAAGCATAAGTGTAAATACCAATTACAAGGGTGCAATAGAATGATAAAAACCATAGTGCCATTATCGATTACGAGCATCAAGGTCTCTACCACAAGACATCGGGCTCCCTGATTAATGAAAGATGATATATCACGTCATCAAGAAAAGCATTAGTAAGGTCTCTACCACAAGACACAGGATCCCTGATTAATGAAAGATGATCTATCACATAATCAAGAAAAGCATTCGTAAAGCCATGATGTATAAAGCATAAGTGTAAATACCAATTACAAGGGTGCAATAGAATGATAATAACCATAGTGCCATGAAATATTGATTACAAGCATCCAGGTCTCTACCACAAGACACAGGATCCCTGATTAATGAAAGATGATCTATCACATAATCAAGAAAAGCATTCGTAAAGTCATGATGTATAAAGCATAAGTGTAAATACCAATTACAAGGGTGCAATAGAATGATAAAAACCATAGTGCCATTATCGATTACGAGCATCAAGGTCTCTACCACAAGACATCGGGCTCCCTAACTAATGAAAGATGATCTATCACGTCATCAAGAAAAGCATTAGTAAAGTCATGATGTATAAAGTTGAAGTGTCAAATTGCACGAATGATGAGGCATTAATCAATCATGTAATAAATGATGCACATCAAATGACATTTTCATGACAAGAATGACTAATAATATTTCTCCAAATACTATAGCTCGATCCAGACAACTTTAAAAATAGTGCTCGTTAAACAGTATCTAAGGCTCCCATAGTGATATGTTCTTATCAAACTTGAAGCGATCACACAAAAAAAGTTGAGGCTCATGCTAAAAACACTGAGCCTCATGCAACTTAAGACGACTTGATGAATAGGTTAATAGTTCTTGCACGTCTTGTGGGTGATGGTAATCACGTGCTTCTCACAGAGTAGTAGAGCTGTCGCTCTGTCACCATTAGCCCCCCACGCATTGCATTTTCTTAAAATAGCATCAAAGTAAAAATAGGATTCTATTTCAAATAAAGCAAAGTAATAATAATATGATTATCAATGCTTTTAGCAGGGCTTTTACACATGGAACATGGAAAAAACGTCACCCAACTTTGAGTAAAGTCAAAAGCCATCAATAGCAGCGTCACACGCATCAACTTAGCTGACCGAGACATGTAGACTAGATGGTGAAGGTCTTGCTTTCTAATGCGCCCACGCATCGCACCTGCACACGATTCTGTTGCCCAAAAAGAATATACCCCATGATAACAAGGGCTTTGGTTTTTGAAGGTGATAACACTTTTAGCAGGGCTTTTACACACACAAACATACTGTATCCCTAACATTTGACAGTGTTGGTCTTTGCACACACTTCCCCTGGTATATTTGTAGCCAACTCATGCCCATGTCAGTAGAGGTAGAACTTTTCAACGAACTAAATCAGGAGTTCCCTCCATGAGGTAGCTTTTACGATCCCTGTAGCACACAATAGCCGTTGCAAGGCAGCGCTGCAACAAACACATTGCATCATATTTAAAATAGCATCAATTAAAAATAGCATTCTATTTTTGAAGTTTATAAAAGCGTTGCTGCAACTGCTGTGAATATATACTGCAGCAAAGAAACATAGCAATAACACCATGACCGCTCTCTCTTTGGCAGCAAAGCAACATAACAATAACGCCATGGCCGCTCTCTCTTTGGCAGCAAAGCAACATAGCAATAGTGTTAAAAGTTCTCACGTTGGCCTTGTTGGTAGCGATAACCTTAGCAACATCAAATCCTAATACCAAGCTTCTTGTATTTCACAATTTAACCAAAATACTTTGTGAACAAGCAAATACATATCTTCTTGATTTGCTAAGATCAAGCATCTCCTCTGCATGGTCTCAGTGGTCGTACTCTCCGTAGCTATGATACCATGTTGACGACATAGGAAGACCGAGACGAGAGTGAGAGACCATGGATGAGGGAGGGGAGAGAGAGACAGACCACTCCACAATTGCAAACCCCAAAGGTTGTCAACTAATCACACGAGATGAGTTTATATAGAGGGGACCAAGGTGTTATAATAGAGATACTTTATATAGCTCAACGCCATTGTGACTTTTCACCTTGCTTTGTAAAAGTCCAAAGGTGTTCATCTTTGTTCCTTGTTTGATCCAGAGGGATCACATTCGAAGTTGAACTTAAACTAGTACTTCTTTCAGACGATTTTACGTTGGTACAACCAAAGTGTGTCGACTATAGAAGATGGTAGAGGCAGATATGTGCAGGCTAGCAGAAGCATGGCAAAAGGGTGGAGCAGCTAGGAAGATCATGGGCTGACAAGCATCAACAGACATGTATGACTGATGCGGCTTATAGGCCAGGAAGGGTTCCATAAGGGGCTAATTCGAGTAGCAAATGAAGGAGATGAAAAGTGCAGCTTTGCCTCCAGGAATGAAGAGCTTGAAGTGCTGAAGGAGCAGGTCCAAACGGCTCATCAAACCGAGCTACGGAGCCCAAGTTATTGAAGGTTGAAGGTTCAATGTGTTGCAGATTCTTGCTGGACAGGGCACCTGGGGGACAGGTGGTCCAAGTGGAAGTCAGAGTATGGGCGTGTAGTGCTCTATTTATGGAGCCTACCCATCTTTTCAGATTGTAGATAGGAGCCACGGATAGCAAGATATGGCTAGTGGAAGTTTTGCCGGGGGTTAGGTTGGTGCCCACCTGACCACATGGGGAATCGTGCAATCTGGCACCTTTTGAGCCTTGACAAAGTTCTAAAGCAGGGTATGCATCATACGGAGCTAGCAGGAATTGATCGCACATCAAACGGAGCCCGAGCGGAAAGATATAGAAGC
Organism: Adiantum capillus-veneris; assembly: GCF_014529385.1. NCBI lineage: Eukaryota > Viridiplantae > Streptophyta > Polypodiopsida > Polypodiales > Pteridaceae > Adiantum > Adiantum capillus-veneris. Next base: position 19,719,686 of record NC_140947.1, read on the forward strand.
TGGAAGATTGGGTGCACTTATCCGGAGTTGATTGCAGGTGCTTGGTTGGTTTTTGCGGCCTCGACGGGCTTTGCGGTCTGGCAACCCGTCACCAAAGCCACAAATTTCCAAGCTCTAGAATTGGAGGGCATCTAAATTTTCTTCCCTCATCAAAATGAATTTTTTTTGAAGGCTTTGGGAGACTTGGACCTGGGACCGCCACGTGTCGAGTAGCTTTATCCCATATGCAAGAGGAGAAGGCCGGATGCTATGCCATATAGGCCCTGTCGTGAGCCCATTTGACACATATGAGGAGAATGGAAGCTCCGTGATGCCTTCGCTATGGCCGCCCGCCCGTGGGCGCTGTGTGTGGTGATGCGTGCCTGAGTGGCGGCGTTGTGGCGGTTTTGGGCGGCCCTGGTGGCGCAGGGGAGTTGCTGTGGCCGACGGCGGCCGGTGGCTCTGAGCACTGTAGCACAGTGATGATGTGGCACCCGTAAATGCCCGTGCCCATGAGGGCTTCTTTTGAAACTTAAAGGGGTACCCCCCCCCCAATAGCGACATCGCTATTGCCCATGGACGGGAGGGGTCCCGCAAGAGATAGAGAGAGTGAGAGAGAGCATGAACTCGAGACAAGTCAAGGGGCTAGTCACACGGCCAGAGGACAGCAAGCAAGAGAGAGAGTGTTCAAAGGCTTCAAGGGCTAGTGCAAAGGGTGGCCATCCCATGGTAAAGCAAGAGGAAGAAGCCGGAAAGGGCAAGTCTAGCCGGGCGGCCGAGCTGGGGTGGACAATGGACAGATATGTGTGCCATGCAATTACCAAAATACCAAGTGTGCCAAGTGGTGGCAATGCAAAAAAAATTCTAAAAGAAGCTTCCGTTGGTTGTACGAGCTAGCTAGCTCCTTGTTTTTTTCTTTTTTAGCCTTAACCAAGCATTATAAAAGTGGATAGACGTTCATTTTTTGGGGTCTTTTGACCAGGAGGGCTTTTTTCCCAGAGAGTGTTATTAGAGGTTTTCAAGCTTGTGTATTGCAAGCTTGCCATTGAAGCTGCACACTTGATTGTACTATCTTCCTATGCAATAATACCAAGCCTTTGCCCCTATTTCTTGTGTTGCTTCTCCCCATTCCCCTCCTTTTCTCTCGCTCTTTGTGTACTTGCCAGTGCTTGTAGAGGGTTTGCCTGCAGCTTGAAGGGTGTTACCAAGAGGGAAGAATTGGGGTGTCTTGTGAGTTGAGCAGTGTGGGTGCATTGATGCTGTAAGGTGTTTTTTGCAAGGTGTGAGACAGTTGTTCTGTATGCTAAAGTGGAGCTGTTAGTGCAAATTAACCAATTTGAAGGTGTTGTTAGAGAGGTTAGGGGTGTTGTGGAATCCTTGGGCTATAGAGAGGCAAACATTTTGTGTGCTGGGTGTGTTCCCTATTCCCCCTCTCCATCTTTTGGTGCCCCCACTGAGGAGTTGTCTGATCCTTCGATTTAAGGTTTGAAGCGGTGTTTTTTAGCCGACTAAGCGGTTGGCTGATGGTGGAGGTGTTTGATGGCCGAGTTTGAAGCTGACAGAGATGATGGAGCCAGGTTTTGGCCCCATATTTACGGGAGTTGAAGATCCCGAGGATTGGTTAGCAGATTTCTAGTTATGGCTGCTGTCGATGCGTATACCGACGGATGCAAAAAGGTTGCAGACGGTGCCACTGTTGATGCAAGGACGAGCCAATGTGTGGTTTGATGGTTTATAGAGAAGTGATCGGGAATGTTGGCAAATATTGCAAAGTCAATTTTTGGAGCGGTTTCGAGAGGTGATTATGCCGGAAGAAGCTGGTGCAAGGCTGAAGGCAGTACGCTAGGATGTAAGTAAAGATTTCTCTATTTTCTTTGAGCAGTTTGAAGCTTGTTGGAAGAAGTTAGAGGTTGCTACTGGGGTCAAAAGCAACCAGTACTTGAAGCTATCAAAGCTGTTAGAGTGTTTGCATCCGAGGATTAGAGAAAGGGTGGAAGACGGTGCAGATACCTATGAAGAATAAAGAGCAGAAAGGTAAAGCGGAAGCTGGAGTTGGACATGCTAAAGCCAACAGATTATATGCCTGTTGCGGAGGTAGCAAAGTGCTCTTTGGTCTGTCCCAAGTGTTCAAAATGCAGAGCCTGTTGAGGTAAGACCTGTTGTTGGCTATGTTCCTTGGAGATTTCCAGTATGTGAAGTGCATGTGCCGAGGGTGGATGAGTTTGTCAATGAGGAGAAGCTCATATTTAGGTGAACAAAGACACAAAAATGGTAGCAGATGTGGAGGTTCCGGTGCGGGTTGAAAAGGTAAAGCATGTTCTTGTGGAAAGTTTGTATGAAAAGATAGCAGCATGCAATCAGGTTGCGGATACCGAGGGTTCAGAAGTTGATGAAGAAAGTGAGCAAAGCGGGAAAGATGGTCAAGCTTTTGTGGAGCAGCAAGTGGATGAAGATGCTGATACGGAGTCAATATATGATGCTAATGATGATGGGGATATAAGCTTGAGTAGCTGGGAGACAAGCGAGGAGAATAGTGCGGATGAGTCCACATCCTATGACGGAGAGACAGAGTCTGAGGAACCTGAGCTGGTGAAGGTAAAGTGGCCCTCTTATGTGCTTGATGATGTGGTAGTAGCCCATGTGCAAGAAGAGCAGGGACAAAGCAAGCCGAGATGCATGATGAAGACAAATGGAGCGGTCTAGGCCTACAGATGATGGAATGTAGGTAAAGGTAGTGTGTGGGGCCATGCTAATGGCTGTGCTGATGAAAGTAGCAGCGGAATGTGCCATGGTGGTGCAACAGGTGCAACATTTTGCCAGGGGAGATAGAGCGGCCGTGTCTATGAGGAAGTCGAGGTGGATGCAAAAGAGAACGAGGTTCTCTCTTCCTTGGAAGAGCCTGATGCAACGATAGAAGAGGTGCTTGAAGAACAGGTAATTGAAGTTGAAGAGCAAGAGGTGATGATCGACCTTGAAGGGCCGGTTGACGAGGAAGGGCTCGATGATGCTGGAATTGAGTGTGTGGCCAAAGAGGAGGTTGTGATGCCAAAGACGAAGGGGATTCTGATGCATTAGACATGTCCAATGGTGGAGAAAGAAGAATCCCAAGTAGTGGCTTTGTTTCCATTAAAGGTATGTAAGTTATGGTTGATGAAAATGGTGGTAGATGCAGCTATGCGGTGGTTGGATCACTAGGTGCAGGGTTCTATGGTGAAGTCCTCCACTTTATTTAGTTGGGAGGGAGGTTCAGACATGTGTTGGAGCTTGGTGTCAGGTAGGCTAGGGCCAACCTACACACATGGTGATCTAGGTGTTGTGGTACAACACTATGGTGAGCAGTTACACATAGGTGAAAGATATCAAAGGCAGGTGTTTGATCCAGGTGGAAGCTATATGATGCAGGGGGTGGGGCAACCCACTTGAAGATTTGACAGTAGGGAGAATAAAACTGTGTACATATGGTTTTGGTTTTCTCATAGTGCGTGCTAGGTTTTGCAGTTAGAAGTGGAATAAAGCTTTTATGGGGTTGAGCATAATTGCTCAACTAGGGGGTGGGCAATGATGGTACAGCCAAAGTGTGTCGACCATAGAAGATGGCAGAGGCAGATACGTGCAGGCTAGTAGAAGCATGGCAAAAGGGTGGAGCAGCTAGGAAGATCATGGGCTGATAGGCAACATAAAAAATGTATGACTGATGCGGATTATAGGCCAGGAAGGGTTCCATAAGGGGCTAATTTGAGTAGTAGATGAAAGAGATGCAAAGTGTAGCTTTGGGTCCATGAATGAAGAGCCTGAAGTGATGAAGGAGCAGGTCCAAACAACTGATCAAACCGAGCTACGGAGCCCAAGTTATTGAAGGTTGAAGGTTCAATGTGTTGCAGATTCTTGCCGGCAGGGCACTTGGGGGACAGGTGGTCCAAGTAAAAGTCAAGGTATGGGCATGTATTGCTCCATTTATGGAGCCTACCCGTCTTTTCAGATTGCAGATAGGAGCCATGGATAACAAGATATGGCCAGTGGAAGTTTTGTCGGGGGTTAGGTTGGTGCCCACCTGACCACATGGGGAATCATGCAATCTGGTGTCTTTTGAGCCTCGACAAAGTTCTAGAGCAGGGTATGCATCATACGGAGCTACCAGGAATTGATTTCACGTCAAACGGAGCTCGGAGCGGAAAGATATAGAAGCTGGAAGATTGGGTGCACTTATCCGGAGTTGATTGTAGGTGCTTTGGTCGGTTTTTGTGGCATGGGTTCAAGGGCTTGGAGAACTGTGAGATATGGTGAGGTTGGATGGGTTTGAAGTCAAATCATGAAGTTGTGACCGGGCTTTGCGATCTGGCAACCGACGCTGGAGCCACAAATGGCCAAGCTCTGGAATTGGAGGGCATCTAAATTTTTTTCCCTCATCAAATGTATTTTTTTAAAAGGCTTTGGGAGACTTGGACCTGGGACCACCATGTGTCGAGCAGCTTTATCCCATATGCAAGAGGAGAAGGCCGGATGCTATGCCATATAGGCCCTACCGTGAGCCCATTTGACACATATGAGGAGAATGGAAGCTCCGTGATGCCTTGGCTATGGCCGCCCGCCCGTGGGTGCTATGTGTGGTGATGCACGCCTGAGTGGCGGTTTTGGGTGGCCCTGGCGGCGCAGGGGAGTTGCTGGCCGACGGTCGGTGTTAAAACCTGCTAAAGCCTATGCTAATTGTATCAAGCTGGCATTTTTTGCAACTGCTAGTTGTCCCTTCTTGTAGTAGACTGAGATTTTGTACATTTCCATATCAATGACAAATGTCATTTTGGTTCAGATATCTTATATTGCTTGATTTATTGTTCATATGTCTTGTTTTATATCTTATTTGTTTTTTTATTGTTCAAATATCTAATTTTATCACTATTGTATGCCTTCACAACACTATAAAGCCAACCCGGTTTAGGTTTGTCACCCTTTATCATGTTCCTCTTTTTGTGAGCAATAGATCAAGAAGGAGAAGAGAAAAACCCACGATAAGGAAGAGGTGGAAGACAAGAAAGAGAATGAAGATAAGGAAGAGGTGGAAGAGAAGGAAGACCCTAAGCTAGTCTTTGGAATGTGTCTTTGTGGATTTCTTTGCAAAGCTTGATGTGAAAGTCTCTAGAACAATGATGTCGGTTAAATGCTTAGACAATGAAGATGTGTTAGAATTTGTGGATGAGGGTTGGAGTCAAAAAACTGTGAATGGGGTCCTTTGCAAAGTGCAAACTGGCTTCATTTCATGTAAATACATGATCCATACCCAAAACTTCATTATTTCATTTTTTTAAAAAGTCGATGGCATCATGTGGGGGGGGGACTTGGTTCCTTTAAATCAAAACATGGACGATTTCAATGAGAACCCTAGGACATTGATATATGGATGGTTGAAAGCATGGGTTGGTGCTGCAAAAAGTAGTGTCCTTGACACCTCTTGTGAGGCACTGTTGGATGGTATTTTCTTGGCAGTTTTCAAAAGCCAAAAGATAAATATTTAATATTTCTAAAGGCGTTGTGCCAACCACTTTAACGGTTCTTGATTTAGTCGAATGCAAGACTCTCTAGCTACCCCTTCAGTAGTCTACGAGCTCCCTCTCTCTCCCTCTCTCTCTCTCTCTCTCTCTCTCTCTTGCAAGAAGAAGGAAAATTGTAGCAGGAGCTTGTAGAGGGACCTTGTGGAGAATTGTCATAAGGTGTGGAGACTAAAGGTCCCGGATATTGGGATAAAGATGTTGCAGTAGGAGATTGGCCAATAGGTTGTGTCCGAGCAGTAGCCTCCAATCGATTGTCACCTTTTATGAAATGTTGACTTCAGTAGTTTGGGAGAGCACGTTCTGCACCAGCAACAACCTCCACACAATTGCCATGCTGGATGGCCGACCATTGCTTGTGGTGTCGGATGTTTTGAAGAGAGGATTGTGCACGACGAGCCACCTCCAAGTACACTACAGGGCTCTAAGTACTTTCAGCAGCATGTGCAATACAATCCACTTCATGATGACATGACTAACAATTACCACAGGGATGACTCAGTCACAATTTTCCATGAAGGTAACCATCAGTCTATGATGAAAATATTGGTCTATGATGAAAAGAGAGAGCCGTAGGAGACAACAAGAAAGTGAGGCATCAGGTTCAAGGTCAACAGAAGATGTGAATCAGGTTTGCATGAACGTCTCAAAATGCTAGTAGGACGCAACAAAAGGCATGACTTACGATGCTAAGAAAACCGCCTTTCAATGTCTTCTAGGACTGCCAGCTTTTAGACATTTGCATCATGCATCTGAGAAGTCAATACTATCCAATATTCAAGGCACAATTACTAAAGTCAAAGCATGTCTGAAGAGGAGCTGAAGATTAAAAGATCTGTCTGCATGACGTTGGTGAATAGTGAAGTAGATCCATCAAGGTCTATTAGCAACTCCAAGATGGCCAAATTTACTAGATTGCATCGGTGAAACTTTGTAGCAGCCAATTCGCGGTTAAAACAGGCTGAGGTTGGCGCATTTCCTTTGCAATTATGTAGTCATCAACTACCTCAAAGTTCCACCATCACACAAGCGACAAAAGACCTTGTTTTTTCCTTTTGGCAGACAGAGACAAGAGTGTTGCATGTGTGTGTAAAACGATTGGGCAGAAAATCTTACATAAAGCATCCAATACATTTGCTTGATGATTCACAGGTATGCTCCTAAAGTTTCATAGGTATGGACTTTGGATGTAGAGAAAAGTCATAGAGTTCCTTTCAAAGGTAGTCATGAAAGGACCATGATAGTACACAAGGCTCTTTAGGTACTCTGGATGTTTGAAAGAGTCTAGAATACCTCGCAAAGGTAATCTTGAAAGTACCATGCGAGTCTAAATGGGTTCTCTAGGTACTTTGGAGGTAGAAAAAGTTCATAGAGTTCCTTTCAAAGGTAGTCATGGAAGTACCATGACAGTAAAGAGGCTCTTAGGTACTCTGGACCTTTGAAAGAGTCTAGAATACCTCAAAAAGGTGGTCTTGAAAGTACCATAGAGTTCTTTTCAAAGGTAGTTATTTACCATGAGAGTGAAGAGGTTCTCTAGGAACTTTAGAGGCAGAGAAAAGTCACATAGTTCCTTTCAAAGGTAGCCATGGAAGTACCATGATAGTATAAAGGCTCTTTAGGTACTCTGGATCTTTGAAAGAGTCTAGAATACTGTAATCCTCTTGAGATAGCTTTATTGTCTTCTTCGTTCTGTCCCTTGATATTTTCATACCAAGTATCCTCTTTGCAGCACCTAAATCTTTCATTGAAAAAGATTTAGACAACGCCTCTTTTAGGTCTTTGATGTCTTGCATGTTAGCACTTGCAATGAGCATGTCATCAACATACAACATTAGGATGATGAATTTCCCATCTCCCAAATTCTTTGTGTAGACGCAGTGATCCGCGTTGCATCTTGTGAATCCATGATCCAACATCCATCGATCAAAATTCAAGTACCATTGTCTTGATGCTTGCTTTAAACCATACAAGCTCTTCTTTAATCTGCAAACCATTTTCTCCTTACCTTTTACTTCATACCCCTTTGGTTGAAGCATGTAGATTTCCTCCTCTAAGTCACCGTGAGGGAATGCCGTATTTACATCCATTTGCTCGAGATTTAGATCATGAGCAGCCACAAGGCTTAAGACAAGCCTAATTGAGTTCATTTTTACAACAGGAGAAAATATTTCATTGAAGTCAATACCTTTCTTTTGAGAAAACCCTTTTACCACAAGCCTAGACTTGTACCTTTTCTTCCCACCTTCTTCTTCCTTCACCTTGTACACCCACTTGTTTTGAAGTGCCCGCTTACCTTTAGGCAACTCAACCAACTCCCATGTTTGGTTACGATGTAGTGAGTCCATCTCCACTTGCATGCTCTTCGTCCATTCTTCTTTGGATTCATGTTGCATAGCTTCTTCGTATGATTCCCGCTCTCCAGAATCTGAGATCAAGAGATGGTTGAAGGAAGGAAGCAATCTTTATGGAGGTCTACTTGCTCTTGTAGATCTTCGGGGAATAGGTTGAGGCTCCTCATTTGGTTGACGTTGTTGCACATTGTCACCGTTTGCAGTCCTTGAGTCTTCACAGTCCTCAAGCTCCATGTACTCATCACCTGTTTCTTTTGTGTAAAGAATGAGGATGCAAGAGAGCTACACAAGACAAGAACAAAGCACACAGAGATGGAAAGCTTCTTCTTCTTCTTCACAGAAAAGAGAGTATAAAATGACTAAGTGCTAAAGCTGAAAAGTAGCACATATGTACATGCGGTCACTAAGTGTGAACTCGCTAGAAGCGTACTAGGCTGGCACTATAAGTGTAGTCCAGCTGTAGAATCACTGGCAGAGATCCTCCGTGTCGGTCACCTAACGCGCCAGTGAGTAAATGCAGTAAGCGGCCAAGACCCGTAGTGGATGCCAGCTCAAGGTGTAGAGCTCGACATCTCAACACTCCCCCTCGAGCTCTGCATGTCGCAGAGTCCAAGCATAGTCCGGAAATGTCGAAACTTCTCAGCTCCGAGGGCCTTGGTAAAGATATCCGCTATCTGCTCCTCTGTGTTGACGTAGACCAAGTCGATGTCGCTTGCCAACACTCGCTCTCGAATGTAGTGGTAATGGACCTCTATGTGTTTGGTCCTAGCATGGAACACTGGGTTCCTAGCCAACTGCATGCTGCTGAGGTTGTCACAATGAATGACAATCTGCTGGTCCACCTGCACTCCCAAGTCCTCAAGTAATGTGCGTAGCCAAGCTACCTCGCACGCCGCAACTGCTGCACCTCTGTACTCGGCCTCTGTGCTCGATAAAGCAACCGTAGGCTGCTTTTTGCTGCTCCAAGTAACAGCAGCACTCCCAAAAGAGAACATGAAGCCACTCGTAGATCTCCTATCAACAATGCTACCTGCCCAATCTGCATCTGTATACCCATACAATGCTAATGGTGCATCTGCTGCATAGAACAATGCGTAGTCAAGAGTCCCTTGCACATACCTAAGTGTGCGTCGTACTCCATCCAAATGTGGCTTCCTCGGAAGCTGCATGAACTGACTCTCCAAGCCTACTGTGTAGCTCAAGTCTGGCCTTGTGATAGTCAAGTAGATTAGACTACCCACCATCTTCCTGTACATATTGACATCCTCAACAACATCACCCTTCTCTGCACTCAGCTTTGCATTCACATCCAAGGGAATGGAAATCGGCTTACAATCAGCCATACCATACTTTGACAACATGTCCAAAGCATATTGTCTCTGTGACAGCCATACACCCTCTGGAGTCCTGATCACCTCAATGCCAAGAAAGTAGCGCAACTCGCCCAAATCTTTCATTTCAAACTCCTGTTTGAGAAGACCCTTCACATGGTCAATCTCCATAGCATTGTCACCAACAATAATAAGGTCATCTACATATATGGTAATGACCACAATCCCCACATCACTCTCACGTACATAGAGTGAATGATCAGCATGAGCTCTCCTAAAACAAATACTGACAAGATACTTGGCAATCCTGTCATACCATGCTCTAGAGCCCTGCTTCAAACCATACAAAGCTTTGAGAAGTCTGCATACATAATCTGGGTAACCTGGATCGACATAACCAGGTGGCTGATCCATATACACTTCCTCTTGCAACTCACCATTCAAGAAGGAATTCTTTACATCCATTTGATGCATAATCCATCCTCTAGATGCAGCCACTGCTATGACAGCTCTCACAGTCGTCATCTTTGCCACTGGAGCAAAGGTCTCCTCATAGTCTATGCCATACGTCTGTGCATAACCCTTTGCGACCAGCCTTGCCTTGTGACGCTCAATGTTACCATCAGCCTTATGCTTGGTTTTATACACCCATTTGCAGCCAATAGCTTTCTTGCCACTTGGCAATGGCACCAACTCCCATGTGTCATTTGCTTCCAATGCAGCCATCTCTTCATTCATTGCATCATCCCAATGCACATTTCCAACTGCATCCTCAAAACATGTGGGCTCCACATCCTGTATCACCTTAGCCATGTAGGCTTGGTGATGCGCTAGATACCCATCATAAGTCAATTTCTGAACTGGATTTCTGACTCTATTAGATCTGCGCGGTCCTGGGTCACTCCTTTGCCCTCTAGCATCTTCTTGTACTTTCCTTACACCAGGTGTCTTGACAGCCGGAATTCCAAATTTCTCATCAAGACTTTGTTCAGAACCATCTGAATCCATGTCTACATGTGAAAAACCTGATGATGCATCAACCATAAAGGGAGGTTCATCAACCTTTTCCTTTCCTTTTCGTGATACATTCCCTGTACCTGTTGGTGGAGTAACCTGCGTACGTAGTCTACCATTCCATGGTTTCTCAACAGAGCCACGAGAAGAGGACTCTTGTGGTCCACTCAAAACCTGTGACTGTGGCCTCACATTTTGTACAACCACATCATCTTTTACATCAGCCCCAATAGTGCCATGTGCATTACTGTACCAGCTGCTCATCTCATCAAAGACTACATCTCTGCTCACTCGTAATTCTCGTGTAGTAGGATTGTAGCATCTGTACCCCTTTTGTTCAAGGGAATATCCCACAAGAATACATTTCTCTGCTTTAGGATCCAATTTCCTACGCAACTCATCTGGTACATGCACGTAAGCTATGCAGCCAAACACTTTCAAGTGTGCCAAATCAGGCTTTGTACCTGTAAACTTTTCCTCAGCTGTTACATCATGCACCGCAGCTGTAGGTGTCCTGTTCATAATGTACACAGCTGTATTTACGGCTTCAGCCCAGAAATGATGAGGCATGTTCTTCTCATTCATCAATGCACGTGCAACCTCTACAATGTGCCTGTTTTTCCTTTCTGCGACCCCATTCTGCTGTGGAGTATATCTGCATGTAAACTGCCTGTGTATACCATGCATTCGTAGAAAATCTGAAAAATCATTGGAGAAGTACTCTCCCCCTCCATCTGACCTCAATGTCTTGATTTGCATATCTGTCTCCTTCTCAATCATGACTTTGAAGTCTTGAAAGTGACCAAACACTTCACTTTTGTTACGCATGAAGTAGACCCATACTTTCCTTGTATGGTCATCAATGAAAGAGACATAATACCTGCAACCATGTATACTTGCAGTATCGGTTGGACCCCAAACATCTGTGTGCACCACCTCAAGTGGCCTTTTACATACATTGCGTTCATGTGGAAATGAGCCCTTTGACTGTTTTCCAAACTGGCATGCTGCACACACTTTATGCATACCATCCACCTTGAATTTGGGCAAACCTTTTACAATCTGTTTTGATTGCATGCTGCGCAATCTCTGCTCATTGACATGGCCAATGCGTTTGTGCCAAATGTCAACATCAGCCACAACACCTGTGCCGTGTGCAAATAATGCAGCTTTTACCTCAGACATGTCTACATTCAGCGTAAACATTCTGCCCACACATTTGCCCTCTGTGATCAGCTTACAGCCATTCTGGAAATCTTCTACATAACAGCCATTTGGATTGAAGCGAACCTGCAAACCCTGCTCAACCATTTGTCCAACAGAAATAAGATTCTTTGTAATGTTTGGGACATGAAGTACATCTGCTAAGTACTTTGATTTCCCACTCTTCGTATTTAGAGGTATGTCCCCTACATGAGCAATGGGGTGAGCTGTGTCATCTCCTGTCTGCACATAGCCTGACACATCTGGTTTGCGCATATCTCTAAACCACTCTCCACGAGACGTCATGTGATTAGAGGCACCTGAATCCACATACCAAACATCATCTTGGGTGGAATTCTCTGCAGTCATTGTATTCATTACATGCTACATAACAAACATGCGCTCGTTTTTGCTGTCATCTGCATCTCTGCTAGTAGATGCATAGTTGCCCTGTTCTCTCTTTCTACTTGCTTTTCCCTTTGGACAGTCACGTGACATGTGACCTCTTTCACCACAAGTTTAACATTCTCTACTATCTGGAGTATGTTGCTGCCTGCTTGATCCTGCACCACGACCTCTTTGACTCCCCCTGCCTTGAGACTGGTTTCCCCTGCCACCTGTATTGTTTTGATTTGATTGACCTTCCAGAAATTGGCCCCTGCAACCCCTTGGGCCTCGACCACGACCTCTACCTCTACCTCTGTTGGAGTTAGAATAGAAGGCCTGTTCAGAATTATTTCTGCCATGAGAAGAAGATGTGTCAAGGTTCTTCTCCTCAAGAATAAGCATAGAAATCAAATCTTGGAACACGGGGATGTCGTCTCTTGTATTCATGGAAGACCTAAAATGTACATACTCATCTCCTAGACCATCCAAGCATGCACGGACAATGTCATCGTCTTCCACTGAGACTTTAATAGATCCAAGAGCCTCAATGATACTCTTGATCTTCAAAGCATAATCATTGATTGAGAGGTTGTTCCTCTTAACCTGATTTAGCTCCGACTTTAGTTGAAGCTTCCTGGCCTTGGTGTTCACCTCGAACACTCTGCCTAAGTTTCTCCATGCAATGGCGGGGGTTTCAGCATCCTGTAGATAGCCCATCATGCCATCTGTGATGCTCATAGACAGCCAATACATCACTTTGCTCTGGCCTTGTTGCCAGTCCCTCACAGCTTTCCTTTGTTCTGCTGTAGCATTTGCCTCGGGAATCTCTGGTTCCTTTTCATTGTCTCCTTCTACATAGTCCCAATAACCTTTTCCTTTTAGGAAATTTGTTATTCTGAACTTCCATGCAGGGTAGTTATTTTTCTCAAGCTTCTCAGTAACAATCTGACTGAAACCGTCAGACATCTTGAAGCACTAAGACAAAATAGCTGCAATCTGCAAAAACCTGCAAATCTGCTGAACCTGCTATCGTGGTTCCTGTAACGCTTTCTACACTCAACGAGTGTCCACAATCAAGCGTTTCACAACCACTGTACTTGTACAGTAAATCTCTGTATACTGCACTTTGGAGACCTGTTCAGAAACTTGTGCGAAAAACCCCTAAAAAATTTTTCGTTGCGCGAGACGCCTTCGACATCTGGTCGTGGATTGCGAACGAAGGGATTGTGATGCTCTTGCTCTCTTAGCCTCTCTTGCCTGCACCAGGCTCTGATACCATGTAAAGAATGAGGATGCAAGAGAGCTACACAAGACAAGAACAAAGCACACAGAGATGGAAAGCTTCTTCTTCTTCTTCACAGAAAAGAGAGTACAAAATGACTAAGTGCTAAAGCTGAAAAGTAGCACATATGTACATGCGGTCACTAAGTGTGAACTCGCTAGAAGCGTACTAGGCTGGCACTATAAGTATAGTCCAGCTGTAGAATCACTGGCAGAGATCCTCCGTGTCGGTCACCTAACGCGCCAGTGAGTAAATGCAGTAAGCGGCCAAGACCCGTAGTGGATGCCAGCTCAAGGTGTAGAGCTCGACATCTCAACATTTTGTTTGTTTTCTTTCCAACTAATCTTTGTACATATTTTGTTCGTTAAAAATTACATCCCTACTCCTTAAGATTTTACCATCTTCAGGATTCCATAGGCGATACCCAAAGTCACCTTCTCCATAGCCAATGAAGAAACACTTTTTGGACTTTGCATCTAGCTTTGATCTTAGGCTTCTATCTATGTGCATGAAAGCCTCACACCCAAACACTTTGAGAAATGCATAATTCACCGGTTTACCTGTCCATGCCTCTTCTGAAACTCCCCCATCCAATGCCGTTGAGGGTGACCGGTTGATTAAGTACACAGACATACTTACAGCTTCCGCCCAAAGCTCCAGCGGTAGGCCTGCATGTAGCCGCATGCTTCGTGCTCGCTTCATGATTGTCCTGTTCATCCTTTCCGAAATCTTATTTTGTTGAGGTGTCCTTGGGGTTGTCCTTTGCCTCCGAATGCCATTGCTAGCACAAAAGATTGGTTGCAATATTCACCTCCATTGTCGGATCTGAGGCATTTAACCTTGGTACCTGTTTCATTCTCCACAAAGGCTTTCCACCTTTGAAATATGGAAAATACATCGGATTTATTCTTCATGACATAAACCCATGTTTTTCTAGTCGCATCGTCTATGAATGTTACATAGTACAATGAGCCACCAAGTGATGGTGTACTTGCAGGACCCCAAACATCAGAATGAACCAACTCAAGTTTTTTATTTTTTCTTTCATTTCCTAATTTTTGAAATTTTACCCTCTTTTGTTTACCATAAACACAATCTTCACAGAACTCTAAGTCCACTTCTTTCAAACCTGGTAGAAGCTTCTTTGTTTGAAGGATTTGCATTCCTTTGGCACTCATATGCCCAAGTCGATAGTGCCACACCCCATTGTCAACTTCTATAGTTGTTGCACAAGCTGAAGGTTGCGTGCTAACAGTACACAAGTAAAGTGTACCAACCTTTTCTCCCTTGGCAACCACCAAAGATCCCTTTGAGATCTTCCACCGTTTGTTTCCGAATGCAATGTTGTGACCTTCATCGTCCAATTGTCTTGTAGAGATCAAATTTTTACGAAGAGAAGGAACATGCCTAACATCTTTAAGATTCCATTCATTTTCGTTAGCATTTTTGACAGAAATTGTATCTTTGCCGACAATCTCACAAGCTTCATCATCTCCCAAGTATACATACCCAAATTACCTTTGGTGTAATCTTGGAAATGTTGCTTGTGTGGTGTCGCGTGGAATGAAGCCCTGGAATCCACTATCCAGGAATTAGACACATTGTCTAATGAGAGAATTAGAGCATCTTGCTCTACTTTACCTGCCACATTGGCCTCCGATGTTGGCTTGTTGTCTTGAGACTCAGTCTCCTTCTTCTTCTTGGACCAGCAATCCTTCTTGACGTGGCCCTTCTTGCCACAGTTCCAACATTCAAGAACTGACTTTGTGCGTGACTTGCTCCGCCTTGAGCGATCACGACCCTTTTGCTTTTTGAACCTCTCCTTAGGTCTTCCTATTGTTTCCACTGATAATGAAGCACTTGATGATTCTCCTTTGCTTCTCCTTCATATTTCCTCTCTTAGGAGAACACCCACAACATCATCAAACTTAAGAGTATTTGTACCAGAGATAGAATTACTTACAGCCATCACAAGGCTGTCCCAACTATCCGGTAGAGATGATAGTATAAGGAGAACTCGCACTTCGTCATCGAAATTTATTTTCAACGATCGAAGTTGACTTATGTTTGTGTTAAAGTCATTTAGGTGTTCTGCAACTGAACCATTCTCTGCCATCTTTAGATTGAACAAGCGCTTCATAAGAAATACCTTATTGGATGCCGATGGTTTCTCGTAGAAGTTGTCAAGTGACTTCATTAAGTCCTCCGTGGTCTTCATCTCCGAAACATTGAAGGCCATTGTTGACACCAAGCTTAACCGGATTCTTCCCAGTGCCTTTCGATCAAGGACAATCCATGCTTCATCTGCCATTGTTGCGGGCTTCTTCGCAAGACTGCCTAGTGGCAAATAGAGGTCCTTCTGGTAGAGACAGTCTTCAATCTGCATCTTCCAATGTTGGTAGTTTTTGCCGTTGAACTTCTCAATCTTGAGCTTCCCTTCCTCCGCCATAACTCCCACTCAATTCAAGGAATCCTTTCCTTGAGATAATTTAGCTACGAGCAAACCTTGCTTTGATACCAGTTGTTAGGAAATAAGACGTAGCTAAATAGATATTTGAGTAGATTACTTAATGGAGAGAGATAGATTTCACACACAAGAGATTATAGAGTAGAGAGGGAGAGAGAGAGAGAGAGAGTACACACGATATACGTGGTTCACCCAATGTGGGCTACGTCCACGGGAAAGCAGCCACTCAATGGCTTTAGTACTTCAAAACAAGAAGTAGTTTACAAAGGGATTATACCCTTAATGGAGCTCCCGCCTTGCTTCACTCTCACCACCTCACACTCACCTTGTTGCATCAACTTCACACACTATGAAATGTGTGTAGAAATGGCCTCCTTTTATAGGCCAAAAGGGCTGCCCTCTCTTATGAGAGGGAGCCATGTGTAGCCGCCCTTGTGTGAATAAGTCCAAATCGGACCCTCTAATCCGCCCATGTGTGGCCGCCCTTGTGTAGACAAATCCGCTTTTGAATTCGACCACCAGCCCCACCGGCCATTGACTTCCGACCACCGGCCACTGGCCAACCGAAGATTGTTTTCCGACCACTTTTCGACCGCCGTCCGGCCATAATATTCCGGCGAGGGAAAAAGAAGGTCTCGGGGGCCTCCGCCCCCGAGGCTCCTAAAGTTGCCCCTGATTCTTGTCTGTGAAAATTTTGGTTTCCGGTGAGTGATTTTCCTTCACGCACGATGGATTCTTCTCATAATAGGGGCCTTACAAATGTGCGGTTTTACGACAGAAAATTACAAGGGTAAATCAGGCTGCATACTTAACACTGACTTAGCAACCGCTAAGGGCCAACCCCTAGAAAGCAACATTGCATCTAGCTCAAAGGACACCCCTAGCACCTCAATCCTAGATGGAGCGTTCTTAAATGAGAACTGGGAGTACGAACTACAAACGAAAACTCTAACCAACCTATATACAATTCACACCTATCATGTGGGTTGGTTAGATGTCCTACAATCCACAATGGGTGCTACTAGTGCGGAGGATCAACAACAAAGAGTTTGTGAGGTCATCCATAGGGTCATTGAGTTAGAGAGACAGAACAAGGGGATCAACATGCCTTCAACGGGTCTCATGAGATTCTTGGATACTAGAAAGGCTAAACAACCGACCTTATAGCAAATGGAGACTCCCTCAGTAAGTCCTATGGATCCCCCATATGTTGTTTCACCAGGGGTCTCAGTGCAATCTGAGCCCACAAGTGATGGTTATACCTTTCTAAGTCTAGCTCATCTTTCCCTTGATGACACCATGGCTACCATGCCTACCCCCATGATGGGCATGCCGAGAAACACGCCATGGACCTCATTTGTTAGTAAAGCACCGCTACATGGTAGCTCAATGCTTGCAACAGTACCTACAAGTGTGTACCAATCGTATGCACCTATGGGTCATCGCACTCATGTAGTGCCTACCCCTCCCATTGTTTCAACTACCTATGCTCCACAACCACAACACCCAAGTCCTTATTTCCATGGGACCATACCGGCTAGCATTAGCATGTCACATCCGACGTCTGGTATGCCTAGGGCCACACATAGAAACTTTGGGCCACCACATGGCACAACATCATACCCAACGTGGAACCCAAGGGCTTCCTATGCGCCAAGCCCAATGCCAATACCTACTCCACATATAGTCTCTAGAGCTCCTCCACCCACGGTTCCTGCTCACTTAGGTGACTTGGCAACATTTGCTCAAGCTATTGGTCGGTCTATTGTTGAGAATATGCGTAACACGCCTGATAGAGAGCTTAGAAGTAAGGTAGTACAAATAGCCAAGCTCACACAAAAATTTAGTGGAGACGGGGATGTGAGAAAGCATATCAAAGTGTTTGAACAAATATGCGATTCTCTAGGAGAACACAATGACCTGCATAAGAATAATGCTTTAAGCCTAACCTTAAGTGGGAAGGCAAGGGATTGGTATAGAACCCTAAGGGTGGAAGAAAAAACGATTTACCCTACTCTTAGGAGACTGTTCTTAAAAGAATACATGCGAGAGGGAGTACTTTGGGGTGTATCCTCTCAGCTCCAGAAAGCCCAACGAGAGGAAGGAGAGTCGGTGAGAGACTTTATTAGTTGTTGGAAGCATTTGAATTCTCATTGTAATCCAAATGAGCGCTTCAATAATAATCAACTTCTTGATAGATTCATTAGGGGATTACGACATGAGGATATCTACAATGGCCTAGTCATTAGAGGTATCACCACTTGGGAAGCAGTCACCACCAATGCGATCTAACTAGAGGATAATTTAATGATTTTAGGAGAAAGAGTGTTTGTTGAACCTAAATCTATTAGCTCGCAAGCATCAGGGCATCATCCAATGACCCTAAAGGCTATTGCTAAGGAGCCAAAGATATCTGAGATGACTTTAGCAGATCTCACCAAGGCTATTCAAGAGAGTCTTAGAGACAATCGTGCTCCACAAAACAATCATATGTATCCAAGAAGGGATCAGCAATGGTGCTCAGTATGCTATGGACCGCATAGTACAAGTGAATGCCCTACTTTTAGAGTAAAATTCAATGGGAACTGCAATGCCTGTGGGAGGTATGGTCATCAAACTAAGGATTGCATAGTATTTAAGCGCGCGATGGACAATAGACCAACCTTAGCACGGACAGACACACCTCGAGTTCCTGTATTGATGCCGGCCCCACCTCTTGAACAAACAGCACAACACATGGTCCCTAGGGCCCAAAATGTTGTTCAAACAACACCCTTACCACCCCCAGTGCTAGGACCGCAACCACCACATCCGAGAATCACTTATGTGAATCAAGTGGGTTGTGAGTCATCTATTGCTTGTTTGGAAGGATGTGAGGAAGATATAGATCCTAATATTGCCTATGGGATGGATGTGCTTGAAGAAAGTCCACAATACTACATGGAGGACTATTGGGGACAAGTCAAACCTGTCTATTAAGTAGCTGCTCTTGCTGCAAGAGGCCAAAATATCAATTACACTGTGAAGAGACCACCTCTTCAATGCTATGAGTGTGGAGGTCCACATCGTGTAGCCGAGTGTCCTATTAGGCTACAAAAGAACGCCACACTAATGCAAACCAATCAAGTGAGCACGTCTACAATACCGATACTCATGTGTAATCGATGTGGCATAGATCATTTGATTTCCCAATGTCCAAATAATCCAAATGCACCAAAGATCACGCCATTAAACTTGATTTAAGTTACCGAGGAGCCATCACCAAGTACACCTGTGGTACCAGTAAACGTACTCACACAATCAATGCTCCAAAAACAAAATTATATTCTTGAGGAAAGAGACACGGCATCAATTGCCCAATCTTAGAAAAAGAAGAAAACACAAAAGAAGAGATCGCAAAAAGCAGCGAAGTCAGACCCGAGTTCAAAGACCAACATAGGGATTGGTGACGACCCCGTATATATGAACGATGCTGAAGAGGATTCTAATTCAGGTGAAACCATGGAGACCAAAACGACCACTAAGATAGAAACCAGCAAGGAAGATCTTCATGACCCACAATGCCCAGGGTCCAAGAAGAGGAGATTGAGCGAGTCAAGCAATTAAGGAGTTTGGTAGAAGATTGAGCGAGTCAAGCAATTAAGGAGTTTGGTAGAAGATACCCAAAGGGATCTAGAACTAGCACCTAGGCAGATCCAGATTACAGACACCGTGTTCCCTACGCAACAACAACCTCACCAAGTCCATAGACCCTTAGCCATACCTAGTGTCATCCAAGAAGCAAGTGACTTAAAGTCATGGGAAAGTGGGCGTACTCACTTCTTGATGGAAAGAATGTTTACAGAGGGACTACCTGATCCTATCGAAGGAATGGAGATCCCATCTTCCCCACGTCAAGGGACTGAAGCCCAAAAGGTGCCGTTAAACATTGCCAAATTGATGGATTTCATGTCTTTAGAAGTTAGAACCACCATCATGTCCAAATTATATATAGACCCTGAGCTAGTCTCAGCTCTTCGAGCCTTCCTCAATGGAGAACTAAAGTTTGGGCTACCACAATTTGCATACATGGATGGACCTGGGGAGATGCCAATAGAGGAGGAACACTTAGATCCACAACCCAACCTAGATGAGAACCTTGTTATAGAAATACCTGTTAATAAGTTGGGAAAATACTTTGAGGGTGATGAATCCAATGCGACCATGCCAATCACTACTAAGGGATTAACTGTGAAGGGAATCCTTGATGGTGGCTCTCGGGTTAGCATTGTGACTAAAAATTGCTGGGAAACTATGGGAAGACCTCATCTTGCGAACACAACCATAGTAGTGAAGATGGCCAATGGGTCTATTGTTCAACCTATTGGGATGCTAGAAGATCTCAAGATCAAGGTCTTTGGACATAAAATAAGTATTACCTTCATTGTTATGGATTTCTCCAAAGACACTATGGCATCGGAGACGATCTTAGGACGTCCTTTCATGAGGGAAGCAAAAATGGTGCATGACTGGTCTAAAAACCATGTCTACTTGCAGTTCCAAGATTCTGTCATTCGAGTGGATCTTGTTACTGGTTGAGCACATCCTCTAGGAAACAGGTTTATAATAGATCTGACACCACAGTTCACTCGGCCCCATTGCAGTATTGTTACACGTGTAAAGCGGGCACTGATGTTGGGAAAGATTCTCCTTATATGGATGTACTACCTCGGATGACTAAGTCGGACAATGTGGATTGGGTCCACCTAGCAGCAACCATAGACACTGGGGGAAATAGGGGGACGACCTGGGTAACACCTGAGGGGGATGAAATGCCACCACTCGTACCCTTAAACATGCTAGAAGCAATGCATATAGCTTTTGATAACCTACAAGATGAAGGTTTGACTGGCATTGGAACCAGTAGCGCCTCACAAGACTATAGCCCACACGATTTGGGGTCAGAATCATCAATTGAAATTGACTATGAGGACGAAGAATCTGAGTTAAATCTTGGTGCAAATGTGGGGACAAACCATTCAGGGGCCAGTGGTACCCTAGATGACAATCTATCCAAGGGAGCAAAAGACACAAGAAGCGATTCATCTAGTGACTCTTCACTAGAGATCGGCCGTAATCGAGAATTAAACAAGAAGAGTAAGAGATATAAGAGGCGACGATATCAAGCAAATGTGTGTGCTAGAATAAATGAAAAGAAATCTATCGTAAAATGGCTTAATTATATAGGGGCATGTGACGCTCATCGAAAGTTGGTAGATAACTAGGGTGAATACCTTCAAAGCGTTATGTGGTATAGTCCACAACGCATTGACATCGCACAAATAGAGGCTACAGAGAAGCCAAAGTTGAGCCGTACTGTAAGGAGACGACAAAATCGAGAGTTAGCTCAACAACAAAAGGAATCGGAAGTGAAATCACAGTCCATAGAACAACAGGACCCCATAGACTTACACCCTGCACCTGAACATTTCAAATCCTATGCCATAGAGGAACGTAAGGTTGTGTATACAAAGTCTCAAAGAAAACCTATCGATGGGAGCAATGGAGTCTATGACGGTCCAACGATAGTTAAGGAAATAGAGTTAGCAGACCCAGGAGAAGAGTCCACACCTGTTTTCATTGCCCAAGACTCTGACAAAGACTGAGGAGTGTGTACTTAAATAACTTCTCAAGGAATTCAGGGATATATTTGCCCGACCCTACCCAATGAATCCTAAATATGCAAAAATCTTTCAAGAAGATATTGAAAAGCTTGTGGAATGCGGATTCATATACCCTATTGAGCACTTATAATGGGTGTCTCCAATAGTGATTGTGCCAAAAAAGAATGGGAAACTCAGAGCGGGCGTGGATCTGAAGAAGGTCAATGTCGCTACTAGGAGGGACCATTACACCTTGCCATATTTAGAACATGTGCTTGAAAGAGTTGCAAGGAAGGAAGCTTATAGCTTTTTAGATGGGTACTCTGGCTACAATCAAATCACAATTGTGCTGGAGGACCAAGCTAAAACAGCCTTTATAACCGAATTTGGAGTGCTCACATTTCGTGTTATGGCTTTTGGCTTAAGCAATGCCCCTGCTACCTTTCAAAGATTAATAAACACTGATTTTAGAGAATATTTGAGGGAGTTTTGTGAAGCTTTCTTAGATGACCTTTGTGTTTATTCCTCTTGGAAAGGACATCTATCATGCTTACGAAAAGTGTTTGAGAAGTGTAGATTGTATCGCATCTCCTTAAACCCTTTCAAATGCCAATTTTGGGTTAAACATGGAGTCATTTTAGGGCATATAGTGTCCAAAAATGGGATTTCCACAGATGAGAGCAAAGTTAAAGCCATTGCTGAATTGCCACCATCTACAAACTATAAAAGAGTTCAAAGGTTCATGGGCCATGTTGGTTATTACCGACGGTTTATTTTAAACTTGGCAGAGATAGCTCGTCCTTTGTACAAGCTTCTTATTGAGTTCCAATGGACTGCGGAGTGTGACCATGCTTATGAGTCATTGAAAAAGATCTTGACTAACGCTCCTATTCTACGAGTGCCCAATTGGAATGTAATTTTTCATGTGCATATTGATGCATCAAACTTTGCTATTGGGTGTGTTCTAGCTCAACCAGGAGAACATAAACTAGACTACCCCATTAGCTTTGCAAGTCGTCAATTGAATGATGCCGAGAGAAACTACACCACTACAGAGCGAGAAGGTTTAGGTATGATTTATGCAGCGAAGAAATTTTGCTACTACCTTCTGGCCAACAAGTTTGTGTTCTATGTTGATCATCAAGCCTTGCTGTATCTAGTAAATAAACCTTGTTCCACGGGAATAATTACACGATGGTTGTTAATTCTCCTTCAATTTGATTTTATCGTTGTGGTGAGACCTGATAAAAGACACATCATGGCGGATCATTTGTCTTGCATACCCAATGGTGAAGCCCCTACTGGAGTCGATGATGAGTTGCCTGATGCTTCTCTATTCCTAGTCGAAACCATACCTGAATGGAGTGAGAGGATTGTGAACTTTCTCGTTAACGGTTTTCAACCCAAAGAGCTTCGTAAGGACATAGCTCGAAAACTGTTAAAAGAATGTGAACCTTACGTTCTCATTGCAAGAACTCTCTACAGGCTAAGGAAGGATGATATTCTTAGACGTTGTGCCCGTGAGGATGAGTATTTATACATACTGCAAGAAGCCCACATGGGTATAGCCGGAGGACATTTCTCAGGGGAACTAACAGCTAGAAAGGTGTTGCAATCAGGCTATTGGTGGCCAACCTTATTTAAGGATGCATCACTTTTTGCAAAAGGATGTGATGAATGCCAACGTTACAAGATCACACAATCAAAGGATAGGATGCCCTTACATTCTGTTAAAGTGACTCAACCATTTGAAAAATGGGGTTTGGACTTTGTAGGCCCAATTAGTCCGGCAGCTCGTAGCACTCAATCTCGATATATTATCGTTGCCATGGACTATGTGACAAAGTGGGTGGAAGCCAGGGCGACACGTAAGGCTGATGTGAGGTCAATCGCCAAGTTTATCTTTGAGAAAATTATTACAAGATTTGGTTGTCCCTTTGAGATTGTGAGTGACAATGGTACTCATTTTATAAATGAAGTAATAAAAGAACTCACTACCAAATTTATGATAGCTCACCATAAGTCCACACCTTATTATCCACAAGCAAATGGCCAAGCTAAGAGCACCAATAAGACCTTAATCGCTATCTTAACCAAAACGGTGGAAGCTCATCGCACTGATTGGGATTTAAAGCTTACATTAGCTCTATGGGCTTATCGTACTGCATACAAAGTTGCCATTAACTGCACACCATTTAAGATGGTGTATGGCCAAGAAGCGGTTATGCCATGGGAGTTTGTCGTTCCTAGTCTTCAAGTAGCTTCTCAAGAAGGTTGGGATGGTAACCCCTTAG
The DNA here is from genome assembly GCF_014529385.1 of Adiantum capillus-veneris. Classification (NCBI taxonomy): domain Eukaryota; kingdom Viridiplantae; phylum Streptophyta; class Polypodiopsida; order Polypodiales; family Pteridaceae; genus Adiantum; species Adiantum capillus-veneris. The sequence continues at coordinate 19,743,179 of NC_140947.1, forward strand.
TTGAGCGATTATATATCCTTGAAAGGCTAGAGGACGAGAGACAGTTAGCTGTGCAAAATGCACTTGTGGAGAAAGATAGGAGGAAGAAATGGTTTGACCGTCATCTAAAGAACAAAGATATCAATGTTGGTGATAAAGTCCTTATGTATGGAGTGCGTAACAAAAAGAAAAAGTTGAAATATTCGGAAAAAGGACCATATAGAGTATGTGAGATCACCTCACAAGGAACCATTCATGTGGAGACTCTTGATGGAGTTGAAACCATTGGATTCCTCAATGGGAGCAAATTTAAAAGATACTATGATCCTTTAAGCCAAGAGGAGGTACGTGCCATCCATACAAAAAAGGCAGCCAAGGCACAAACAGAATTGAAGAAGATACAAGCTCAAGCGGAGGCTAAGGAGCGGCAACAACGCATAAGACGAAAACGAGAGGCTAACCTTAGAGTCACACATGCATTCCACGTTGAAATCGATGAGGATTGTTTGGATTCTAACACACCTCTATGATACCCTATGAGCTAAACAACACCTATGGAGAAGTGCTATATAACGCCTTATTGGACACTGGTGCTAAATATAATCTGCTATCATATGGGGAGTGGTGTCAGTTAGGGAAGCCACCTCTATCTGAGAGTATTATCCAAGTCAAGGGTGTCAACAAGAAAAAAACTTCGGTTTTGGAATCTGGCACACTTTTGTCAGTTATGACAATGGGGTTGTAGCTCAAGACTTTTTGGTCATGCCTGTTGGAACTATGGAGGGTAATATAAACCTAGGGCGCAAGTGGATGATAGCCACCAAATGCACTATTGATTGGGGGATAGGGGGTGTCACAACACAGAAACTAACTCTTAGCCCTGCCACTCAAGCCATAGTCCCTGAGATATTTCCTTTTAAGGAAATAAGACCCAAAACATTGCATGTCCAAGAGGTTGAACCATATGTCCCCATAGCCCAACTCTCTAGAGCTTCAACTGATGTAGTTGAAATAAAGCTTGAGACACACAAGACCCATCCTAATATAATGAAAAAAACATACAAGTGGGTCCCTAAAGCTTCTTTAGCGACCATAGCAAGTGTTAAAAGACAGGAGCCTAGTAAGAGACGTCCCATTCGCCCCAAGAAATGTAAAGAACAGTTTCGTTGGATTCCTAAAAAACTATTGGAAGCCCAAGGCTACTATGAAGGAAATGCTCAAATCTCGGTGCCAAAACGTAAATTGTTCTCTTACTTGTCACCGTGCCCATGTGAGCTCAGTCCTGTGGCTCCAAAACAAATTGAAGATCGCGGAAAGGAAAAAATCACAGAATGCTATACACCTGCTCCAGAGCTAGTTTGGGTATCAAAGAAAGAACGAATTGTTCCACCTAGCTTAGGAACATGAAAATCAAATGAAGCTTCTTGCTCTTCATGTAGTTCCTATACGGAAATAGAAGCTTTGATGCAACCTCCACCTACCATTGTACATATCCATACAGGCAAGAAAGAGTTTGCACCTCCCGTTGTAAGTTCACCACCTACAACAATGTTGCAAATAAAATCATGGGAGAGTACCTTACTACCCTTGCAACTAGATGAAACGCATAAGGAGGTCGAAAACTATTGGTTAAAGCCTTCACCCACCAAAACTTGGAACAATTGGTTTCAAAAGGTGACGACATCATTTCAAAATGTATGATCTACCCAAGGAAGGGGGGAGTGTTTGCTGACATCCATCATTCACTTTGCTTCCCTCTCAACCTTCCTCCCTGAATTCTTAATCTCCCAATATTACGAAATGTATATATAAAGCCTTATACTCACAAAAAATAAAAAAAGTAAAGAGCAAGAGCAATTAGCAAACAAGTATGCATAATAAAAGTCAAAACATTGACCCAGACCTATACATTCACATCCGGTACACTGAAACGGAAACCTATGTCATAAACACCTTTGATCCTCATCACTCGAGTGATGGAGGGTAGGTAGGATTAGTATGATAGGAGTGTTTCTGTTTTAGAGTTGAGTGATTAGCAAAGTTCTTTTTTCCCACTGATGTGCCTCCTAGAGGTATTCTTTGTGTTTCCTCGTGTGTACAGGAACGTGTTGCAGTTGTTAGGATTTGGACCTTTATGGAATCTTTCTCTTGTTCACACTTCAAATCAAGCACGACCATCAACACAAACAGGTGTTTCTTGTCCATTTAGCATTGCCCCTTATCTTTTTTGCATCCATGTTTGTCTGCTTTAATTGTGATTGGTAGCATAATATTCAACACATTTGCTTAGTACCAAACATTAAATTCAATGTAGTTTTTTGTCATAATCACTTATCTAGGTTTAAAAATGAAGCAGTCTGACTAAGCTAGTTTGACCAAGCTAGGCGTTAGAGATCTTCTCTTAATACCATGGGGAATGCCTTCCTAATTATCAATGGTTACTTAGGTTCTTAATCCGATTTAGGCAGCATTGTGTGAAATGTACTAGAGCTTTCTAGTGGGCTTAGTCCCTATTGACCTTTAGCTTAAGTATTATAAAGGGAGTTTAGTAGTGTGATGAGCCTAGGGAGGGTAACAACGTTATATGACCACCCAAAGTTACAAAATTAAAATGTTGAAAACGAACAAACAAAAAAATCAAAGTGCCATAATGTAAAATCTTAAGCTGGAAGAGAAATCTCATCTTGATTTGGTACTCCACTCACCTGTATTGCCTATGGTACTAGAGCCCTAGAGGTTCCCAGTGTGGGCGCTTTTCCTTGAAAAGCAAAAAACCCAAGGCATACAAAATAAGCACACATCAGAATTGATCACTGTGAAAAGACTTTGGGGGGTCAAAGAAAAGGTAATCAGTCAGGCAATGAATTCATGAGAAATTCCTTTTATCGTAGCTTAACTACAAGGTTTTCTAGGTATAGCCTCTAGTCAGTCCTCGGACATGAAATACTTGGCTCTCGCGATTAAACAACTTAATTGACTAGAGAAAATTGAGAAGCTTACCCATGGTATTAATAGTCGATCTTTAGTGCCTTTTGACTGTTAAATTAGCGACCCCGAACTTGTTTAGTTTTTTACCTTCCCAAGTGTTTATGCGTTTGATACATTGCTATTTAATGTTTATTGCTAACAAATGGTTTAAAATTCTGTTACCAATCAAATTGTCTGCCTATAACTGCATATGCTTTGTAATTGTATATGAGAATGCAATTACTGTGCCAATGTTGTTTGATTTTGCAGTGTCTGAAGAAGGCTAAGGACATTCATCTCAAATGCTCTTCCACCTCGACGAACGAACTTCAACTCAATAGCTTCCGAGGACGGAATCTACATCAGGAAGGGGGGCATGTTAACCCTCACGTACATTCCTATCACCTAAGATGGACGCCGTATTATTAAATTGGTAGAGTCAGGTACCGGGCTTGTCAGTCCAATAGGAAAAGGGTAAGAGTGATCGCCGATGAGAGGTACACTCTAATTGGAACATTCAAGGGATTAGTTGGCTAAGCATGGGCGCCCAAGTGTGAATGGGGCGAGCTCATATAAAAGTCAACTAAACCTAAAATTCACTCATTGTCTCATTTGTGCAATTGAAGAGTGCTCTTGCTCCATCTCCATCTTCTTCTTCTTCATCTCCTTGTGTGTGTGTGTGTGTGTGTGTGTGTGTGTGTGTGTGTGTGTGTGTGTGTGAGAGAGAGAGAGAGAGAGAGAGAGAGAGAGAGAGAGAGAGAGAGAGAGAGAGCATTGCGGCGGCATGATGGCGGCGAGGCGGTTGAGCGCGGCGTAGCGGCGTCTCCCTCTTCTTCGTGGCGAGGAATCCTTCACGACAGCAAGCGTAGAGCGGTAGTTTAGGCTTGTTGTGTACTTGGAGCCATTTGTGGCTCGCACACAGTGTATCGGCAAGTTCCTTGCATTGACACGTGCGACATACGCGCACAAAGTTCATCCATTTCCACGACACACACACACACTCACATACACACATATGAGTTGCCTTTTAACTATGCCCTCACAACTCTGCTTCCAAAAATTGGGAAGTAATTTTTTAAAATAATGGGGTAGATAATAACCTTGTCTACTATAACCTATTTTAATGCACTTGTATCTTAAAGGAGCGATGGCCTTTTTTTATTACAAGTTTAAAAAGAGCTTTGAAAAAATTCACACCTTATACTTTTCAAATACAAGAATAAATGATTTAGTTTGGACAATAGTTTTTAAGTTGAAAAGGTTGTAAAATGGACATGGATAACAACTGATAAAGTCCATGGACAGTTGTAAAACACATTCAAAGCTAACGTATCTATTGTCTTGTTTAAATGGATGCACGTGAGGACTCTATCCTTTCTTGGAAATTTTTTGGCTTAGATATTGTCCGTCACTATTTTACCAGACTCTTGCTACTTTTGTGAAATGATCAACTCAGCTTACCCCCTTGTATATAAACACTAGAATGAGAGCTCATTCTTATAGCTATGTACAAAAATAATTTAAAGGCTGAGTTGTTTATGTGCTACCCCTTGTCACTTCTCTAAAGCCAGCAGTTTTTTGAACTTTCATGGTCTTTTGTTTATATTGATTAATGTAAAACAACAACAGACACACACACTAGCACAGTCACTCTCTTCGCCTTTTCAGCACTGTCCCATTACACACACACACACACACACACACACACACACACACACACACACACACACACACACACACACACACACACACCTAGTGCCCCAATCCCCCCTACTTGCTCGCAATCTGTGGCCCACCAACTGTTGGTTTCCTGAGCAGGCTTGTTTGGGCCTGACCCCTTTAATTGTGCTGATGAGATAGTGTAAGGTGTCTGGCACCCTTATAGAGGGAATTCCCATGTAAAGGATTAATATCAGGACATTTTTATTGTAAATAGAAAGTTCTATTTTGGCAATTTTTCCACCTCTGATGGACTAATGATGAATATATTGATGTAAGCTTTTCAAAAATGAAATTTTTCCTTTTTTGTCACTTTTTTTCCAAATATAGTAAGTTTCGAGGTCCTTGCACCCACCTAGACGCGACTATGTGCATGTGTATGTATATCCATGGATGCTCATAAATGACCAATAGCCATGGACCCATCTCTTATAGAATAATTGACTATGAGCATGGGGGCACTACATGAGGTGTATCACTCAATTGGGTAAATTGGGATACCTCTAGTGGGAAGTGAGAGGCTTGTGACACCTCTACTTCTTCATTTGGCATGAGGGGGAAAGCTACGAAGGTATGGGCCTGCCTTGAGCATCAAGCAATCCCCAAAACTCTATATAAAGGGCATTCACACTCAATTTTACACACACTTGAACACGTGGGAGAAGGGAGCTCTGCTGCTATGGCAAACAACTTGGTGACTACCACATCAAAGATTTGAGAGATCAATAACTCCAAAGCATATTTGGGTAATGTAAATCTATTGTTTAATTAAGTTATTATTAATCTCTTCTCTCAATTGGAATCCTTTCAATTTACTGTCATATTATTATTCAATTAGAATGTTTTCCAATTACTACCATATTATTATTCAATTGAAATCCTTTCCAATTGCTACTCTTTTATCAAATGCTATACTCTTATATACCTATCCCCAATTGAAAATCAACAATCATAATACATATTTTATGGTAATTTCTCTACACTACAAAGTAATGAAGGTCTCACTGCTCGATTACATAATCAATTGTGTTGACTACATGCACAATTCTTCATCAATGTAAGGTAGATGCTTGGATCAATGTAATCTAGATGTTTGCATGAATTAGCTAATCATATTCAAGAATTATGTTCAACTAAAATGATGGATTGCTCTTGCAAGTAGATATAAGTGATTAATCATGTGATTAGTGTAATGCATGTTTATCATAAGATTATGACAGGATTAAGCAAGCATATGTTTTTGGTTTGATGTGTGGAATAACCACATGTTCTGGAATTAAAACACTTATAATAATTTACCCTAATTCCATTGGATTCTTATACTTTAGCTTACAGCTTCTCAAGTTAAGTTAAGTTAAGTATCTAGTGGTGGAAATGGCACCCAAGAGAAATCGCTATGGGTGATCACACGATCACGAAGCTAAAACCAGTAATGCAAAGGAAAGGCCCCAATGAATGAGGATATGCGACTTATCCCACGAAGTGATGTTATTGTTCAGAATAGGTAGGAAACTTCTTTTTTTTTGTTCAATTCATCATGAGTATTTAGGAGAGAGAAAACTACTTAAACATTGGGTCAGTCCAATTTGAAACCCCATCGATTGCACTTGTTAATTTCCTTTAGATTGTATTGATATGAAAGGACTGTTTGAGGATACACTATCTGAATTAGGAAAGAAATGTTTTCCTAGAAAGAACTCTCTCAACCTTATTTCATTTTATTCCAATATTGATTTAGTCCGAACTCCCTTTTGATCTCAGGGAGGTAGCACGTGTTTTTATGTAGGAGCCATGCATTTCTATATACATAAAGTTGATCCATTTCTATGAGACAACTTGGATTATTTCAATAAAAGGTGGCACATCAAAGAGTTACTCCAGGGGATGTAATCCACTATTGGTCGTATGGGCAGCCAATGACAACAAATGGAGTGAACATCCGTTAGAAGAAGTTTTTGCGATTTTGGAGTCTTGGAATACAGTGAAGTAATGTTGTATGTGGAGTTTTTATCTAGGAAATATTATCTTGGTGCCGATTTGATAATGTTTTAAGGGTCGTTTTAACAAACTTGTGATGGGAACCCTTAACAGGAACTTTTTGTATGAACAATCATGTAGTAGTAATTAGAAAACAAGCAAAAAAGTGTAAGTGTGGGGTGGAAAGTGGGGAGTGGCTCAGGTTGCCACCAGTCAAGGATGGGTGGTCGCAATTAGTCAAGAAACTCTCCACTCCTTATTGATAGGAGAAGTGAAACTAGAGACTCATTGTGTCAAGAGTCGAGAAGTCCCAATTATACGTGCCTCTGAAAATCATGGGGAAAAAGGCATTTGGGGTTTCTCTCTTTTGAAAGGTGAGCATTAGGAACATTAGATTATTGTGTTAGTTCATGATTTCCCTGCGAGACAGGGCTAGGAAACCTTTTAATGGCTTGGACTCAAGTTACTTGGTAATGAGAGCCTGTTCATTAGAAATCTTGTCTATCTTGACTATGTTTTTCTTAATTGATTAGGGCTTAGCAACCTATCATGTACCCTCCTATTGCCAAATGGATATAGTAACGGGGCAAAGACCTCACATGTGGTATCAGAGCCTAGGTTAGGAAATTGAAAGAATCATTATTGTTTGAAAATTTGGAAAAATAAATTCGAGATTTATGTTCAAGAACTTACCAACATCGATGTTTTAGGAAGATGCCGATGCTAAGTATCGCAATTTCAAGACCTTTGAGATAATGTATTTTGAGGCTTGTCGCTCTTCAAATTTTTTTGATGCAACATGATGAAGATTTTGATGAAGGATTTCTCTCCTCCATCAACACAAATCCAAAGGGGATGGAAACTTGCATGGGACCGTGAAGGTGGCATCTTCTATATCAATGAGAAGAAGCTCGGATGCCTCTCCTCTGATCTAAAGAAGCTTTGGTGGGGAGAAGAGATGCGAGTTATCTAGCTTTACTACTTTCTTGGTACTACTAGGGATGACTACAATGTTATCTCTGAAGATAGCCTTGACATGACCTTAAATGAATGGGTTTTCAATCAAGTGGTCAAAATGATCCCTCTTTATAGGATCATGCCCGTTTCTATTCCTGACATCTTTCCTTAAAATAAGAGTCTTGTATTCTATGAACCCCACAAATGTGTGTATAAAAGCTACTACTCAGACAAAATAGTGGATTATAAAAACTTATCCACAAATACCTATTGATTGTACCACTATGTCCCCAGGAATTCGGCTCTAAGAATCATATAGCTTTTTAAAAGAGAAAACCTTTGTATATGTGATAGAATAAAAAGATTCTCATCTACGAGAGCTCAACTTTCTACATATCTTGATATAAATAAAGTTATGGCATCTTGAATTTAATAAATTTAGATACTTTTCAAATTTTGTCTTGAGTTGTGTAAGTTTAAAGCACTTGGTATTGCGTTAAGTCTTAATCAAAACATCGACAAGCGTATTACTATGTAGGTACCATCAAATGCTTTATACACGGCCATACAAGAGAAAACAACTCTCATGAAACAAGCCCAACCACCCACATTCAAAGGTAAGTGTGCGCATTGTTGCAAGTGTCAAAGCAAGGGACTTGCCGTACACTGTGTGCGAGCCACAGATGGCTGCAAGCACACAACCAGACTAATCTAGCAAGCTCAAAAGAGAAAGGGTGTGTCACTCACCGCCCTATGCTCACCTTCGTGGAGGATTCCTCGCCGTGAAGAATTGCAATGCTCGATCACACACACTCTCCATGTGTAACAATACTGCAATGGGGCCGAATGAACTGTGGTATCAGATCTATGATGAATTATAAACATGTTTCCTAGAGGATGTGCTCGACCAGTTACAAGATTCACTCGAATGACAGAATCTTGGAACTGCAAGTAGACATGTTTTTAGACCAGTCATGCACCATTTTTGCTTCCCTCATGAAAGGATGTCCTATGATCATCTCAGATGCCATAGTGTTCTTGGAGAAATCCATAACAATGAAGGTATTTTTTATTTTATGTACAAAGACCTTGATCTTGAGATCTTCTAGCATCCTAATAGGTTTAACAATAGACCCATTGGCCATCTTTACTACTATGGTTGTGGTCCCAAGGTGAGGTCTTCCCATAGTTTCCCAGCAATTTTTAGTCACAATGCTAACCCCAACGCCACCATCAAGGATTCCCTTCACAGTTAATCCCTTGGTAGTGATTGATATGGTCACATTGGATTCATCGTCCTCAAAGTATTGTCCCAACTTGTTAACAAGTATTTTTACAACAGGGTTCTCTTCTAGGTTGGGTTGTCGATCTAAGTGTTCCTCCTCTATTGGCATCTCCCTAGCTCTGTGAAAATTGTGGTAGCCCGACCTTCAATTCTCCATTGAGGAAAGCTCGAAGAGCCAAGAATAGTTCAGGGTCTCCATATAGTTTGGACATTATTGTGGTTCCAACTTCTAAAGCCATGAAATCCATCAATTTGGCAATATTTAACGGCACCTTTTGGACTTTAGTCCCTTGACGTGGGGAAGATGGGATCTCCATTTCTTCGATAGGGTCAGGTAGTCCCTCTATAAGCATTCTTTCCAACAAGAAGTAAGTACGCCCACTTTCCCATGACTTTGTCATTTTCTTCTTGGATGACACTAGGTATGGCTAGGGGTCTATGGACTTTGTGAGTTTGTTGTTGTGTAGGAAACAATGTGTCTGTAATCTGGATCTGCCTAGGTGCTGGTTCTAGATCCCTTTGGGTATCTTCTACCAAACTCCTTAATCGCTTGACTCGCTCGATCTCCTCTGTAGGGTTTGGATAAGTTCCTATCTTCTTCTTGAATCCTGGCCATTGTGGCTCATGACAATCTTCCTTGTTGGTTTCTTTTCTAGTAGTCATTTTGATCTCTAGGGTTTCACTTGAATCAAAATCCTCTTCAGCGTCGTTCATGTATACGGGTCGTCACCAGTCCCTATGTTGGTCTTTGAATTGGGGTTTGACTTCGCTGCTTTTTGCGATCTCTTCCTTCGTGTTTTCTTCTTTTTTGAGATTGGGCAATTGATGCCGTGTCTCTTTCTTCAAGAATATAATTTTTTTTTTGGAGCATCGATTGTGTGAGTACGTTTACTGGTACAACTTGTATACTTTGTGTTGGCTCCTTCGTAACCTCAATCAAGTTTAATGGCGTGATCTTCGATGCATTTGGATTATTCGGACATTGGGCAATCAAATGATCTATGCCACATCGATTACACATCAGTATGACATGCTCGCTTGATTTGTTTGCATTAATGTGGCTTTCTTTTGTAGTCTAATAGGACACTCGGCCACATGATGTGGACCTCCATACTCATAACATTGAAGAGGTGGTCTCCGGGAAGTGTAATTGATATTTTTGCCACTTGCAGTAAGAGCAGCTACTTGATAGACAGGTTTGACTTGTCCCATATAGTTCTCCATGTATTATTGTGGACTTTCTTCAAGCGCATCAATCCCATAGGCAATACTAGGGTCTATATCTTCCTCACAGCCCTCCAAACAAGCAATATATGACTCACAACCCATTTGATTCACAAAAGTGATTCTCGGATGTGGTGGTTGCGTTCCTAGCACTGGCGGTGGTAAGGGTGTTGTTTGAACAACATTTTGGGCCCTAGGGACCATGTGTTGTGACATTTGTTCAAGAGGTGGGTCCGGCATCAATGCGGGCACTCGAGGTGTGTCTGTCCATGCTAAGGTTGGTCTATTGGCCATCGCGTGCTTAAATACTATGCAATTCTTAGCTTGATGACCGTACCTCCCACATGCATTGCAATTCCCATTGAATTTTACTCTAAAAGTAGGGCATTCACTGGTACTATGTGGACCATAGCATACTGAGCACCATTGTTGCTCCCTTCTTGGATACATATGATTGTTTTGCGGAGCACGATTGTCTCTAAGACTCTCTTGAATGGCCTTGGTGAGATATGCTAAAGTCATCTCAGATATCTTTGGCTCCTTAGCAATAGCCTTTAGGGTCATTGCCAATGCTTGCGAGCTAGTAGATTTAGGCTCAACACACACTCTTTCTCCTTGAATCATTAAATTATCCTCCAATTGGATCAAATTGGTGGTGACTGCTTCCCAAGTGGTGGTACCTCTAATGACTAGGCCATTGTAGATATCCTCATGTCATAATCCCCTAATGGGTCTATCAAGAGATTGATTACTATTGAAGCGCTCATCTGGATTACAACGAGAATTCAAATGCTTCAAGCGACTAATAAAGTCTCTCACCGACTCTCCTTCCTCTTGTTGGGCGTTCTGGAGCTGAGAGGCTACACCCCAAATCACTCCCTCTCTTATGTAATCTTTCAAGAACAGTCTCCTAAGAGTAGGGTAACTAGTTTTTTCTTCCATCCTTAGGGTTCTATACCAATCCCCAACGTTCCCACTTAAGGTTAGGCTTAAAGCATTACTCTTATGCAGGTCATTGTGTTCTCTAGAGAATCGCATATTTGTTCAAACACTTCAATATGCTTTCTCACATCCCGTCTTGAGCTTGGCTATTTGTACTGGCTTACTTCTAAGCTTTCTATCAGGCGTGTTACACATATTCTCAGCAATAGATCGACCGATAACTTGAGCAAATGTTACCAAGTCACCTAAGTGAGTAGGCACCATGGGTGAAGATGCTCTAGAGACTACATGTGGAGTAGGTATTGGCATTGGGCTTGGCGCATAGGAAGCCCTTCGGTTCCAAGTTTGGTATGGTGTTGTGCCATGTGGTGGCCCAAAGTTCATATGTGTGGCCCTAGGCATAGGAGACATCAAATGTGACATGCTAATGCTAGCCGGTATGGTCTCGTTGAAATAAGAGCTTGGCTGTTGTGGTTGTGGACCATAGGTTGTTGAAACAATGGGAGGGGTAGGAGCTACATGAGCATAAGGACCCATAGGTGTATACGATTGGTACACACTTGTAGGTACTGTTTTGCAGGCATTGAGCTACCATGTAGCGGTGCTTTACTAACAAATGAGGTCCATGGCGTGTTTCTTGGCATGCCCATCATTGGGGTAGGCATGGTAGCCGTGGTGTCATGAAGGGAAATATGAGCTAGAATTGGAAAGGTAAAGCTATCACCTGTGGGCTCAGATTGCACTGAGACCCCTCGCAAAACAACATATGGAGGATCCATCAGAGTTACCGAGGGAGTCTCCATTTGCGATCAAGTTGGTTGTTTAGACTTCCCTATATCCAAGAATCTCATGAGACCCGTTGAAGGCATGTGGATCCCCTTGTTCTGTCTCTCTAGCTCAATAACCCTATGGATGACCTCACAAACTCTTTGTTGTTGATCCTCTACACTAGTAGCACCTGTTGTGGATTGTAGGACATCTATCCAACCCATGTGATAGGTGTGACCTTTGTATAGGTCGGTTAGAGTTTTCATTTGTAGTTCGTACTCCCTGTTCTCATTTAGGAACGCTCTATCTAGAATTGAGGTGCTAGGGGTGTCTTTTGAACTAGATGCGATGTGGCTCTCTATGGGTTGACCCTTAGTGGTCGCTAATTTAGGAGCACTCATTTGCTCTCTAGCAAGGATATTGACATAGGGGCTTTCACTTTTAACTCTCTTCGTTGCTCCGCCTTGCGTAAGCTCTTGATTTCCTTTTCCCTAGCCGCAATGATATATCGCTCAACCGCTTGCACTTCGACAAGGCTTCTACCATCAGGTAATATAATCTCGGAGGGAAATATCTTTGAAGAGTCAGGGGGTGTAGTGAATGGAGTATTCATGTGCACACTCTCCAAGAGCATGGGGTCTACATTGATCATGAATGGCAAATTTACTTCCCCACCCCCCTCATTTACATCGTTAACTCCATGTTCAGAGCGAGTGGCTCTACTAAAGGTTTCCTTCAAGAGGCTAAGAACTCTCGGCCCAGATCGTGGGTCCATGGCATGCAGGTCTTGGCTTGAGCTATCAAGATTAGGCATTGGGTAACCCTCCATGACATCGTGGTCAGAGGAAGAGTCACTAGACGCAATATGCGAGTCCTGAATGGTACTACCTTGGGTCCCCGATACTGAGGGTCCGAAACCTAAGGTAGGTGAGTATTGAGAACCTGCGTAAGTCAAAATGCTCGCTAGTTGCTTGGCCTCTAGCACACGACTAGAGCGCAAATGCATGTGCCTTTGGCACCGCGTCGGTAAATACCCTCGAAGGTTAACCACTTGATTTTTTAGGCGTTTTGCACCCCGTTTTCACTTGTTTTTTAATGTTTTTTAATGATCGGTTTTTGGATTAGAGTGTGTGATAGCTCAAAATGAGCATATCGCTCAAGGGATCGTGGTGTGATTTACAGCACAGCGTTCGGTTACCCGAAGCTCTGTTGGTCCTCAAAAGGGTCAATTTTAACCTAGACGTGAGGCTAAAATAAGTAATTCTAAAGAGTGAGTGAGGCTTGAGCCTGAGCGTGGGCTCCGGCTTGGGCCTAGGGAAGATTCCCAATCCCGATCCTATCTTTAAAAATTTTAACTTTTTAATTTTTTTTAATTTTTGGGATAAGGTCGCTTCAGTCACGCCACACGCGCGAGCACACACACACCTAACCTATCTACCTGCAACTAACAGAGCTACTATTACACAGTTACACAGTACTACATCAACTAATTAACTAACTGCTCTACTTACTGTACCTTACAGATCTAAAATTATAGATCTAATACCTTAAAGCTAACACCTTATGATCAAAAAACACAGTACATTGCAACACCTCATTAACAAAAACAGCACACTGCAACAAAAACAAAGGTCATAAATCCATCAACTAATTAACTAACTGCTCTACTTACTGTACCTTACAGATCTAACATTATAGATCTAATACCTTAAAGCTAACACCTTATGAACAGAAAACACAGTATATTGCAACACCTCATTAACAAAAACAGTACACTGCAACAAAAACAAAGGTCATAAATCCTTCTCAACAAGCCACACACCTTCTTTCTCTACCTTTCCTACATTTCATAATGCACCACAAAGCAGCATAAAGTGCTATTCGAGCTTAGTGTAGGGCATTTTCCCGGCAACGGTGCCAAAAATGTGCGCATCTATCTCACGTGTCAAAGCAAGGGACTTTCCGTACACTATGTACGAGCCACAGATGGCTGCAAGCACACAACTAGACTAATCTAGCAAGATCAAGACAGCAAGGGTGTGTCACTCATTGCCCTATGCTCGCCTTCGTGGAGGATTCCTTGCCATGAAGAACCATTGTGCCATGCTCAACCGCCTCGCTGCTGCCGTGCCTTCGAAATGCTTGATCACTCTCTCTCTCTCTCTCTCTCTCTCTCTCTCTCTCTCTCTCTCTCTCTCTCTCTCTCTCTCTCTCTCTCTCTCTCTCTCTCTCTCTGGCTTGCATACACACACACGTAAGGAGAAGAAGAAGAAGACGGAGATAGAGCAAGAGCACTCTTCAATTGCACAAATGAGAGAATGAGTAATTTTTAGGTTTAGGTGACTTTTGTACGAGCTCGCCCATTCACACTTGGGCACCCATGCTTAGCCAACTAACCCTTGAATGTTCCAGTTAGAGTGTGCCTCTCATCGGCAATCACTCTTACCCTTTTCCTATTGGACCAACAAGCCCGGCCCATGACTACTAGAAGTGGACGTCGGTGGTTAACAATGAAGAAGCCCATATCGAGCACAATGCTAAAGCTTGGATTGAGGCAATGGAAGACTATTTTGAAGCTGCAGGGACCCAACCTGTAAACCAAACTATGCTTGCAATGTTTCTTCTTACTGGCGATGCAAAAATATGGTGGAAACAACATTGCAAGGACTTGGGTGTTTCAGGATCTTCCTAGTCTTGAGAGGATATTAAAAATCTATTACAACACGATATCTTCCACTCGCTCATTGAGATGCCAAAATGAACGAGTTCTTTGCTCTAAAACAAATATCGTTTATCAATGGGGGAGTACTACTCCAAATTTGTAGCCTTGCAAAGATATGCCCCAAAAATGTCCATTGAACAACAGGTAGCACGGTTCTGTCAAGAATTGAAGCCTCCCTTGGATACCCATCTTGAAGCAATGAGACCCACATCACTTCAGGATGCTCTCTTAAGGGCAACACCTCTGGCTAAAGAAACAGCTAGGAATCAGGGAAAAGGAGAATCTAGAAATCAAAGGGCCATGCCCAACAATTGGAGCCCAAAACATCCTAATCAAGCTTATCAACTTCTCCCTATAGCAGCAGCAACTACAGTAACTCAACCGCATCATCCAAATGTTTGTTGCTTTGAGTGTAATGAGCTAGGTCATTACAGGAGTCACTATTCTAGAAGAAACGTAGCAACAACCGCAAATGCCATTCCTGTAGCACCAAATGGTAGATGCCAACCTATTCCTCATGGAGGAAGGAACACAGGAGGAGGACGTGGAAGAGGAGCAATGGATCAAACTCATGACATTATTATGGAACAGCCAACAATAGGAGACGAATCTAAAGAGAGAAACTTTTCATGCCGCAATTGACAACCCTAGTGCTTGTCAGAAATATGCACTCAATCAAGCACCAGGATCTTGCCAAGGCAAAAAAATAGAATTCTTAATTGATTGTGGAAGCACACACTCATTTCTCTCTCCTAAATGCATGAGGAAACTAAAACTAAACTAGTATCCTACTAAAAGGCTAATTTTAGAACTAGCAAATGGAAAGGAAGTCCTAACTCAGCGCATACAATAGGATAGGTAGAATTTGAACTAGGGGGATACTCTACTTTTGGTTACTTTTGCACTTTACCTCTAGGGATTTACGATGGGATATTGGGGATGGACTGGTTGAGACAAAACCAAGCTCATATTCACCGTGCACAAGGTAATTTTACCTTTATAGACAAACTAGGGAATGAAGTTCTAGTTCAAGGAAAGAATGGGAAACCTAAAGCTCACTTAGTCAAGGATAGTAGACTTCTTAAGGGTTTACAAAAGGGTCAGCAAATCTATGCAGCTATACTCAACAAGGTAGAAGACACAAATTCAAACTTTCAACCTGATTGGTTGAAAGAATTTTCAGATGTGTTCCCTGAGGATCTTACAAGTCTTCCACCTCCTAGACACACGAAATTGAGACTATCCCTGGTTGTGACCGTTTCAAAGAGACCGTATAAGATGTCACTTACTGAAGCAATCGAACTTAAAGAGCAACTTAGGCAACTTATTGAGCAAGGACCAAGTACTTCTCCTTGGGGTGCTGTAGTCCTTTTTCAAAAGAATATGAATGGTTCTTTACAACTTTTCATAAGCTACAGGGGGCTTAATCAAGTTATTGTTAAGAACAAGTACCCCATTTCTAGGATTGAAGAGGTATTGGATATTCTACACGAGGCTAAGATCTTCACAAAGATTGATCTTGGATCTGGGTATTATCAGATAAGAAGGATCAAAGAATCTGACATTCCAAAGAAGTATTTCAATACTAGGTATGGACATTATGATTTCCCAATAATGTCTTTTGGTCTTACTAATGCTCCTGCAAGCTTCAATCAACTAATGCATGATATTTTTAGACCTTACCTAGATGATTTTGTCTTGGATTTCTTTGATGATATCTTGATCTATTCTAAAGATCATGCAGATCATGAAGAGCACGTTTGTAAAGTATTATAACTCTTATGTCAGCATCAGCTTTATCCTAAGAAGAGTAAATGTACCTTTTGTTCTTCACAAGTCAGCTATCTTGGCTTTAGCATATCTTCCAAAGGTATCTCAGTCAACCTATATAAAGTTAAGGACATTGTAGGAATGGCCTCAACCTACTTGTGTTCGTGAAATAAGGGGATTTCTTTGAATCACAAGATGGTACATGATATTTGTCAAGGATTTTGCTCTCATTGCAACATCTTTAACATAATTATTAAATAAAGGAATGAGGATCAAATGGAGAGAAGAACACGAGGCCAATTTTGCAAAGTTAAAAGGTTACCTAGTATCAGCTCCTATTCTTAAGCTTCCCAATTTCAAGAAGGAGTTTGAAGTTATAGTAGATGCTAGCAAGCTCGCTTTAGGGGGAGTCCTTACTCAAGAAGGTAGGTCTGTAGCCTATACTTCTTGAAATCTCAGAGATCATGAGAAGAATTACCCAACCCATGAATTGGAACTCTTAGCAATTGTCCATGCATTAAAGCTATGGAGACATTATCTTCTCACTCGCAAATTTCAGCTAGTCATTGATCATAAAATCTTGAAGTGGATCTTTACACAACCCAATCTCAACATGAAGCAAAGAAGGTGTATTGAACTTATTCAAGAATACGACTTTCACATAAAGTTTAGATCGGGGAAGGACAATGTAGTTGCGGATGGACTTAGCCGCAAATCTTTCCTTAGTGCTCTCTCTATACCTAATAATCCTATGTGGGAGAGAATTAAGGAAGCAACCTTGAAAGACCTAGATTATTAGGGCTATACTTGCAGATTGAACAAGGCATAACAGCTGATACAAAGAACATATCGATAAAGGATTACTCTATTCAAGAGGGATGTATTTATTTTCAACAAAGGCTTTGTGTACCTAAGGACCCAACACTGAAGAAAGAAATTCTATTTGAGGCTCTTGATAGCCCACATTACCCTGGGTATGCAAAGACCTTAAATGTTGTTAGAAGAAGCTACTTTTGGCTAGGAATGAAGGGGTTGTTCTTCGCTATGTGAAGCAATGTCTCTCCTACCAACGGATTAAAGCTAAAACAATCTAACTATGTGGACAACTTCAACCTCTTGATATACCTCAAATGAAATGGGAATGTATCAGTATGGACTTTGTCACGGGATTACCCTCTGTTGGAGGCTATGATTTATTATTTTTTGTTGTTAATATGCTTACTAAGGTAGCTCACTTGATGCCTGTGAAAACTACCTTCACTGCCTTTGATATTAGCCAAATATTCATAAAGGAAATCTTTAGACTTCATGGTCTACCGAAGCGAATTGTTAGCGACGATAGGGAAGAAAAATTTACCGCAAAGTTTTGGACTTCACTCTTTCAAGCCATTGGGACACAACTGTGTTTTAGCAAAACATATCATCCTTAGACAAATGGTTAGATTGAAAGAGTAAACGAGGTGATTGAGGACATTCTTAGAGCATATTGTAATGGAAATGGCCTAAGACTTTGAGAATAACCGAATTAAGAGAATTAGAGTGAGCATTTTTATGAGACTACTTTGAGAACATAGAGGATGAACTTAATTAGAGATATCAACATAACCATATATTTAATTAACTTGGCATGAACATTATTTTTGCAAGAGAGAGTTTAGAGAACTTGACAACAATTGAGAACCGGATTTATGTGGAGCCGGTCCCCCCTCCAATAGGCTTTTGTATTATAGATTCTCCCATCAAGAGAGACTTGGTACAATACAATCTTTGTGTTCCTTTTGACCTAGGTGATGCAATGAACATGGAAAGATTCATACATCACGAGAATAACATAAATTTGTAAATCATTAACCATCCCCGGCCTAAGTCCCAAGGCCTCAAACACCTTGGAAGATGGAGGGAGCTCATTAGGGCCAAAAACGACTCAAAAAGGGATGTGTAAGGAATTGGTTAAATGACTAATTAGCAGAGCCGTTTGTGGTCAAAACGGCTCCAAATTTGTCCGTTTTGGTCATTTAAAGCATATCTACGCAATCTAAAGCGTATCTAGGTACATATCTCTAAATATTCAAAAAGATATCGTTTTCTTCACATTCCTTTGTGACTCACCTCGAAATTTGTTTTCATTTACTTCACTTGGCGGCAAATAGTTGTTTCCACTTTTGAATCTCTCTTTTTTCTCTCACCTTTTGCGAGCTTTATCACTTCTTCTCTGATGCACCTTGTTCTGCTGCTACTTTATTTCCATTATACTTTCTGCTCCTTCATTACTTACAATGACTAATACATCTTCCATTTGTGATAATCGCAAGTTTCACTTGAACATTAAGCTAAGCCAGGAATATGCTACTACGCAGAGTGTCTATCAAAGACCAGTTACAACTGCAAATGAAGCACAACAACTTTGCAACGAGGGAAAGAAACACATTGATATATGGACAGATGGGAGCTTGTATCCACCGGATCCTAGCACTGGAAGGTATCCATTTTTTCACACACCTCATGATTTGATGAGATTTGTTGGTGATGGGGTTGATGGCTTACTAGGATATAGTTCTAGGTTATCTCATTTACACATTGATCATACACATTACATTCAATACTCAAAACTGTTTTGTCTTCAAATGCAACAATAATTTTATAACTTGAAAACCAAATAGCATCTCTAAAACAAGAAAATCACCAGCTTTGGACTTTAAAAGAAACTCCAATAGGATTAAGAGCACGAGTAAAACGAATGAGAGATGTAGTGAGCTTAACAGAAGGTTCTGGACAAGAAAAAAAAGATTAAAGATTACTAGAGAACATGTGACTAGTCTTTTAGGATTTGATATGTCCAATGTTCAAGAAAGGGTGAGATTTTTGAATGAGGTAATGAACAAAAGTGATATTCTTAAACTTTTGAAACTTCCTGAAAATTAAACTCAAAAGAAATTGGTATTTCAAAATTTACTGAAAGATATGGGTTTACTGGTCCAACCTTCTCAAATGCAAGAAGTTTGTGACACAGTGGGGGTGAGTAGAAGGGGTTACAGGGCCATTTCTAAAACCTGGTTTCAGGTTTTAAAGTATTACAAGATTAATGCTTTTGGGTTGCCTAGGCCTCACAATGTTGGGAAAGTTAGGACTCTATTAACAAAGAAATACCCGAACATTTTGGAGAGTACTATCATATAGAAGGAACGATGCCATATGAAAAACAGAAAAAAAAATCTTTTTTTGAGTATAATGTTTTTAATAACATTTGGATGAGTATAAAAAATGTTCAATCTGCTATGGTGAGATACTATAATATGCAAGAAGTAGATTGTGAAGGAAAACTTATATTTGTTCTGAAATAGGATGAAGCTCAAATTCAAAAATGTCAAAAAAAAGTATTAAAGTGCATGTGTGGTGTATGTGGAGGTGCCAATACCAAGTATCCATGTCTATATTGCATGGCAAGCACTGGAACAAAAGGATGGCTTGCAGAACACGAGGTTGGAAAACCACCATCGAGAAATAGTGTGAACGGCATCGACTACCCATCGTCTTTTATGATTTGGGATCCAATTCTAACAATATATTTAAAAAATGTACATATATGCACAATGCATGCAGAGATTAGAATCTTGGACGAATTGCTTCGACTCCATCTTGACTATGCATATTCTATTAAGCAAACTAAACTTGCAGATGAGTACATAGAGAAATGCGAGGCTTTGCTTTCTCAAATGGGTTTTCATGGTGGGCAAGTGCATCTAAAAAAAGATCCCACTCTTTTAAAAGGAACTGGTGATGTTTTGCAAGATGTTTCAATGGGTGGAGCAAAAGCCAGAAGATTTTTGAGTAACCATGACAACAAACAAGTTGATGCTATGTGGAACTGCTGGAAGGATCTTTGTGTTATAACAACCAATGTCAAAAGTAGACCAGATGTAGCCAACAAACGCATGGAAGTGTGGAAGAAGCTCGATAAATTTTTGAAAGTTTTGAGACAACAAGTTAGCTCTGCTACTTATGCAGATGACTTTAAAAAGACAATAAAGCTTTTAATAACTGCTATTACAGATGCTTGGGGAGCAAAAGACATCACATATTACTTGGTGAGTATTCAATTACTTTCTAAAGTCTCGATAGTATTTTACTTTGCATCCTATTGAGTTCAACTAACTTTTTTTTTTTTTTAGCATATTCTGTACCTGCATGGACCATATTTTGCAAAACAAGGACCCCTTGCAACATGGAATACTCAGGGAATGGAAAAATTTCACTATCAAGCGAGGACTTCTTTTTTCAAATGTACGAGAAAGGGAGGGGGACAAAGAAGGAGCAATGCACTAAAGGAATTATTCAATTGGTTCTATAGGAGGCAATTACAACGGATGAGATCAAACAACCATGCTGCTCAACCATAGATGGAGATTAATGCTTCACTTTGAAAATTTGTACCGAATCTTTCTAAAGAGATCCAAATTCAAGAAAGATATTTTGGTGCAAAAAATTGTCAAATTTACATCAGTTTTTGATTTTTAAAATATCTCTAGGCATGTCACCCCTATATCTCAAAAACTTTCTTCTTTTATAGCCCCCAAGAAGGTTGACATTTGTCTCCTCAGCTGTTGCTGCATAGCTAGAGTAGCAAAGAAAGTATCCTGCTCTTGAGGCATTAAATCCTGCAGCATATCCAAATATTCGAAGTGCTGCTGCTCTCTCAAGTTCCACGATCTTGTTTGCATTGATTTGAAGGGGATTGTACCCTAAAAACCGTGACAATATCTTCAGTGCAAACATTGGCAACTCAGGATCTTCAGAATACTGCATGTGAAAAGCACAAAAGGTGGCACTATTCAATGTAGGCATGTAGTGCATGAGAGAGGAGGCATCCCTTCTTGAAGAGCCCTCTATTGCTTTCCCTCTCGAGCCTTTAGCTCTCCCAAGAAAATTGTCTTTGCCAAGGAGTTCAATTTGCAAAACAAGACAGAATGAGTAATTAAAACAAACTTGAAAAAAAAGAAAGATTTCAGAAGGGAGATCACCTTTTGCAACTCATCTTCAGCAATGACTTTTTCTTGAAGGAGATTGCATGATCCGGTCATCTCTCTTATGTCAACTTCCTTTCCAAATTTTTTCAGCTTAAAGTCTCTGCCAAAAGATTGGATGCCAAGCTCAACAAGTCTCTTCTCAAAATCCTCATCTTTGAGGGAAGATTTCTCCTCTTCCACTCTTCTCATGCATAGAACAAGTGCATCAGGAGCAGGCAAAAAATCTTTATTGGATGTCTGAAGATTAAGTGCCAAAAAATCCTCTTTTGACTCTTCTTCTGTGTCAATAAAATCTTTGGCCACCTCAGAAGCTTCATAAATGGTTGCAATACAGTAGTCCTGTCTCATATTAAGCAGACACTGGATATGATGGAGAGGGATATACTCTTTTCCATTGATATAGAAGTAGGGAAGGTTTGGAATAGTAAGGGAAGCTTCAGACACCTCTACCTCATCTGTTGGCTCATCAATGAAAGTACTAGCTCTAAACTGAGCCACATCAAAATATGCACTCTCCTGCTCCTCAGCTGCAACATCAACTTCCTCCTCTTCTAGAATTTCACTTTTCTCAAGCTGCAAAACTGTGGAAACATTTTTATCTGTTGCCTCTTCATCTGTATCTTTCACTTCATCAGCTTTGCCTTGCATGTCAACTTTAAGGAACAAAAAGAAAAGAAAGGCAACTTCTTTTGGAACAAGGTTGCAAGGCTTTAAATGTAATTGACAAGAAATGGTAGGTGGACAAACAAAGGAAGTCTTCTTAGAAAATCTTCCAAACCTCCTTATTACTTTGCCTTTCTCAATTGAGTTGGTAGTAAATTCGGTTAGATGGCAATAAGTCTTGCCATCTAAAACCAAACACTTGCCTTCAACTGCCTCTTCAAACTCTTTGAATTCTTCTGACAAGAAGTCCTTCAAATGGTCTAACAAAGCTGCAAGATCAAACACAGGGTTGAATATTTCATATGCTTTGGTGTACACTTCCATGTGACCACCATCCATCACAGCAACCAATATCTTCTCACTTGGACTCTCCTCCAAAATCTCCTCCCGACCTTCGTTCATGGTAGAGGAAAAGTCGAACCGGTGAAGCTACCTAGACACAGGGAGAAGGTCGAGAAATCCGCACCAAAGTGATATATAGAGCGATAAGGGGGGAGGGTTACACAATGAGAAAAGCGCTCCGGGCCTTGGGTCTAACCTCACTAGCACTTCCAAATGAAGCGATAGGGGAGGGTTCCAGGATGTGCAACCTGCTCGGATCGCGTCGTGCCGGAGCTGCCAACTAGAAGCCCGAGCCACGCGATAGAGGCCCCACCCGGTGTTTGCAAATGGGTACCGGCGAGTCGTGCGGGACGAGGGGACTTTGAGACACCAAAGCCACATGAAAGCGACGCGTAGCACTAGTAGAGGGAAGTAAAATAAATGCAATATCTCGCCTTGTGTTGGACAAGTAAACGTGTAACACCAATAAAAATCGAGATCAAGCTTTATATAAGGTGCAAAATATTACCGTTATGGACACGTGTCAGCCATGCAGACGTGCCACGTGGCCTGCTTCCAACGGTCGTCATACGGATGGTCGGATGTATATAAAGCTCTCTCACGTGCTCATTTTTTACTTTCCCCCATACCTCACACTCGTGTCGTGTCGTTCCTCCTAAACGACCCACACTTCCTTCTAGAGACCCATCCTTGCCATCCGCACTTTCTAATATCTTTCTTCCACCGACGCGAGATACCCATCCTTGCCCAATACGACGCGATACCAGCAAGTCCTAGATAGTGGGTGGCCAAGCTATTGCCCCGTGCGGTTGTCCTTCACTTCCCATTGCCAAGATCAACAACGTTACATACGACACGACTCGGATGTGTTCTAGCATGCGGGTGACTGGCCTATCGCGCCGTGCAGGTGTCCATTGATTCATTGTCGAGGCTTAATAGCTTCACATACGACGCGATCCTGCCCCGTTCTAGGATGTGGGTGGACCGGCTATCGCATCGTACAGGTGTCCATTGATTCATTGTCGAGGCTTAACAACTTCACATACGACGCGATCTTGCCCCGTTCTAGGATGTGGGTGGACCGGCTATCGCATCGTGCAGATCTTATTCCTTGATTTATTGGAAAGTTGAAAGGCTTCACATACGACGCGATACGAGCATGTTCTAGAGTGTGGGTGAGCTGGCTATCGTGTCATGCAGTTCTTCTTCCTTCATTTATTGGAAAGGTCCAAAGCTTCACATACGACGCGCTAGGGACATATTCCAGAGTGTGGGTGACCCTTCTATTGCGTCGTGTTGGTGTCTCTCCCCAATACCATTTTCTTCACATACGGCGCGATAGCTACAGCTTGTAGATTGTGGGTGACCCATATATCGCGTTGTGCGGTGTCTTGTGACCCAAATGGCGAGGACGAAGCAGACTGCAAGGAAAGTCTACCAAGCCCCAACTGATTCAGAAAAAGATGATTTAGAGAAAGCGCGAGAGAAACCACCGCCTCCACTACCTCGTCAGAGGCCCACTGCTAGAACAAGATTGAATTATCAGGTCAAGTCCTTAAGCAGACTGCAAGGAAAGTCTACCAAGCCCCAACCGATTCAGAAAAAGATGATTTAGAGAAAGCGCGAGAGAAACCACCGCCTCCACTACCTCGTCAGAGGCCCACTACTAGAAAAAGATTGAATTATCAGGTCAAGTCTACTTGTCTACGGATTCCAAAGCTATCTTTCAGAAGAGTTGTCAAAGAGATATCAGATAGACTTGTAATCATGATGAATATCAAAACTTTTGTCTCAGTGAGGTGGCAATCTCAAGCTGTGATGTGCCTTCAGGAAGCTACTGAGGATTTTCTCATAGACTTTATGAATGATAGCTACATTGGAACTGCATTTGCTCACAGGGTCACACTTATGAGCAGAGATTTTGTGCTTGTGTCAAGGCTGAGATACAAGTTTGATAAAGCTCTTGAGCTTATTCCTAGTGAGGATCTTAGAGCCTTCCAAATTTTAAATATCCCTCCTTCTAGGTAGCAGAAATATTCAGGGGTTGTCATTGAGGATGTTACACATAAGTATGAGACAAGAAAGGCCCAGGATATCAAAGCAGGAAAGGGAGGTTGAGAGGGAGCAAGACATGATATCAGAGGATGCTATCCTTAAAGAGCAAGCATAAATTTTAAGAGCATCCAACTCTCTTCTTTATGAAAAAGTTACAGGTCAAATGGTGGTGGATGTTTCCTTGTTTGGAGATAATGAGGCGTACTTGGACATATTCCCTCAAGACACAAGTATGCTTGTAAATCCCAACATTGAGCTTGGTGACACTGTGCTCTTTATCTGACTCAGGTATGTGTTGCTCCTTTGCTAATGATTAGTGCATGTGCAAGGCAGGCACAAGGGGCTCATTGGGGCTTGTGTTTTCTTTTTCAGGTGTCTTATGATGGATCTTCCAGAGGCTCTAGCTATGCAGATTTCCATACTTGACTCTCTAGTGACACAGTGCCTTTTTAACAAGCAAGGAACCCTTTCAAGTTTTTTTGAAGATTTTAACATGCTGACCTGCAATTACATATTATACCCCTATGTTGAAGGGTAAATCTTAACTCCTTACATGTTATTTTTAACATTTTGAGGTATTCCTAGCTAATTGTTATTTTTTGTAGAGGACATTGGAGTCTTATTATCTTCAATCTTTTGGAGAAAGATATTATATTTATGAATTCATTGTCAAGTATCCATGGGAGAAGTAAACTGTAAGTATGAAGTATTATCTATGCTTGATGGCCCATTGTTTTCTATTAGTAACTTTTTGATTCAATCTCTTCTTGCAACGCTGCCAAACTTATTGTTGGTCACCTGAGTACCACAAATAAGGATTACAATATAGAAGCTTTCAAGTACTACAATAAAAAAGTGCCTTTACAGACAGACTCAACATCTTGTGGATGGAGGGTGCCTGCCAATGCATGGAGATATCTTGATCAAGGTGCCGGATGACTACACTCACTGTAAGTATGTGGTTCATGTATTTATTTTGATGTCTTAACTATGTATGTATGTACTCATGTCCTTTAATTCGTTTTTCTATTTTTTTCAGTTGCATGAGTATCTAGAGTCTTGGGTCACGTGGGTGAGAGAGAAGGTTGTTTCTATGGTTTTGGAAAGATCAATAAATCCAAATGATCCAGAATCTCCTTTGCCACCACAGAAAGGTAGAGCCACCAAAGGTTTGGATGCACAGAAAATGGATAAGAAGAAGAAAAGTCCTGCAAAGAAGATCCATACAAAGAAAAAGGATCACAAGAAGAGTCCTACAAAGAAGAGCCATGCCAAGAAGAGTCCTGCCAAGGGGAAGAGTCCCACCAAGAAGAAGATCCCTGCCAAGGGGAAGAGTCCCACCAAGAAGAAGAGCCCTACAAAAAAAAGAGCAGATACAAAGGGCCATCCATTCCACTCACCATTGAAATTCAAGGCTCAAAAGCATCGTACACTTAAGAACAGTAAGGGGGAGGCACCTAGATCACCTTTCAAGCTACCATTCATGTTACCAAAGAAGGTTCCCAAGTCACCCAAGCCAGCCACTCCTCAGGAGCCCAAAGCACTAACCCCTGCCAAGTCACCCGTGCCAAGCCCTGAGGAGCCCAAAGCACCAACCCCTGCCAAGTCACCCGTGCCAAGCCTTGAGGAGCCCAAGTCCCCACCACCACCCACTCCTGAACTTTTACCCCCTTCTGAACACAAAAGAAAAAGGGTCTCTAAGGATGCAGAATCCTCTCAGGCGAAAAGAAAAGTGGACTTTTATGATTGATTACTCCACAAAAGCTATGTACACTTTTGTTCATTTTGTCCATATGAACATATATATACCCTTTGGTGATTCAAAATTTTGTACTTCAAATACTTAATACCAACTATCGATTCTTAAATGTGTTTCATGATGTCATGTAAGTTTAAAACAACATAAATAATGTTCACAATAAGGTAGAGGAAAGATAAATATATTTGCAAAATGATTACAATGTTGAACTTGTTTTTTCAAGTCCTTACAAGTGTCTCAAATACAACTCTTTTTGGGGGAAGGCATGTGATGCAAGAGGTTGAATTCTCCATCCTTGTGCTCACCACAATTTCATCCGCTTTGAATCTATAATCGGGAGATGTTTCATCAAGAAACTCAAGAGATTCTCTAACATCATTTAGTCTCCAATTTCTTGTTACTATCAGGCTTCTATACTCGGTGCGTGGATGGACTGTGACCTTTAGTTCAAACTCTGGACAATTTTCCTCAGAGTCGAGAGGAACCCAGCTACCTAATTTGCTTCTCCATCTCCTATAGTCGTAGCCCATAAGTAATGATTGACGACATAGTTGATATGAGATAGACATAGAATTTGGGCTTACTCTACAACTAATATTATCACCAATATGAAAATTTGCTTTGGTGCTCCATCCGTCTCCAAGTACATTATCCAGTTCAGTCATAGAAAGTCTTCTATTAAGCCACATCATCTTTGTCCTCTGCAAGTCCATTGTTTTGAAACATGCCACAAAGACATGTATAGGCAAGAACCATTGAACTTTAATCCTTCTTGATATCCTGCCCAGAGACATAGCTTTAAGGATGTCTTCTTTGATCTTGGATTTGAAGCTTGATATAGTACATGCATCGCGAGCTTCCCAGTCAAGTGAACTTATGGTGGGAACGGGTAACTGATGTAGTTCTTCATATGCACCTTCTCGTGATGGAACTTTCTATTCTGCAAAATAGACAAACAAATCCATTGTTTTGTAAAAGGAAGGTGGCTTGTCAGCATACATAACATCTGCAATCCCTTTATGCATTGCTTTGAACGTCCCACTTAGACTCTCCACAGGCTGCCATTCCACAGCTGTTGAAGGAAATATATCTGGAATGGAATCAAAAAATGAGAAAAACAATGGGATAATGAAAATTTCATTGTATCAAATAGAAGTTTTTTTTGTACTTATAGTAAGAATGCAGTGTGGGATGTTCTTCCCAGTCTAACACCATATCCTTGGTCATGTACACATGTTGAACCTTAGCTAGCCAGCCATTGTCGATCACTTTGAAAGCAAGAACACGACCTTTCCAATGGTTTTTTACTTTATGTGTTTAGTTCTCTTCACTCTGTGTACACCTTTGCATGAAGGAAGCATTGTTACCAAGTCATTCACACGAAAAGATATGGGCTTCCAAAGACCATCCTCTCTAACGTTATGAAAGTCACAAGAAGTTATGTTATGTGAAGGGCGACGTGCAAAAGACGCCATGGAAATTCAGAGATTAGAGAAGAAGAAAGAAAATATAGACGGAAAGACTTAAACCTCTCACAAAATAGAGAGAGAGCGAGAAAGGTATACGTTTGAAAAAAGTAAGTGATTTGTCATTAATGCCCTTGTTTTGAGATCCTTCTGACATAGATTTTCGTATCTTTTGACAACGCTTTTGTGAAATATAAAATAGAATAAAAGATGAGACTTCATTACTTTGAGCCACAAATTTAATGAGCTCTCTCGCCGAAAGCACCCAAATATAGCAGTTTCAGCCTTATGATCAAGACATTTAGCGGTTCTCCGTCAAAATAGGACCACCAAAAACCACAATAGAGGAGACAAGAGTGCCATACTTTTGTATACGTGTCAAATAACTATTGGACTATTCCTTAATACTTAGATTAATAAACAACCCTTTTTGAGTCGTTTTTGGCCCTAATGTAACGGGGAATGAGGGTAGGGAAGAGGAAGGAGAAGTAACATACAAGAAAGAGATAGTTCCTCACTTATCATCACTCTTCTTGCATAGCATAACATAATAAAATAATAATAATGATGATGAATATGGAAAGCTTAAGTATTGGAGCATGGCTCTTGGCTGGATTTGCATTCCATAGCCAAGAGTGTTGGTGTAGTCTCTCAACTTCTCAACAAGCTTGGAGAAGGAGATTAAGCTCTTCCACTTTGCACCTCACACAATGGGAGTGTGTGTGTGTGAGAGAGAGAGTGTATATCTTGCAAGCAATCCACCTTCTTGCTTGGGTCGACCCCCTCTTCTAGCTCATGGTGAAAGCTCATTGGCCTTCCCAAGCCTTGCCAATCACAACTTAGCAACAATAGAGGTAGTCCTTGGACAAGTGTCCTCCTTTCCTCTTAGAGAGACGGGGCTTGATAAATGCTTAAACAATTAGTTTAATTAACTAATTTATCATTGGACCTCTCTAAGAGTAAACCAATAGGCTTTAGACACAGTTTGAGGGCAACCTAGCTAGGGGCTTGATATGTGTCCATTATGCCTCGTAGAGAGAGAGGGCTTGATAAATGCTTAAACAATTAGTTTAATTAACTAATTTATCATTGGACCTCTCTAAGAGTCAACCAATAGGCTTTAGACACACCTTGAGGGCAACCTAGCTACGGGCTTGACATGTGTCCATTATGCCTCTTTGAGAAAGGGGTGCCCCTTGGGTTAGCAAAATATCATTTATGCATATCTCCTCCTTGTAGGGCTCGCCCCCTTCTTTGTAGACATAGGATTTGACTTTCTACCCCTAAGCATCTTGGCCCCCCAATTTCTTAAACACCTCAAGTACCTTAGTCATCATGCATGGCCTCTCTCTCTACCATCCTTGTGGTCTCAAGGGCTTGCCCCCTTCTTGTACGGGTTGACTTGGACCTTCAAGCATATGCCTAGCTTAAGTTTCCCCTTAGTGATCAAGCATCTCATGAACTTTTAATTATCAAGCACCTCAAGCATAGGCCTAGCTTTAATCTAAGTTCTAAAGAATTTTACACTAACCATTGGAGGTCTTTAATGAAGCTAACCCTAAGGTTTTCCAAGATCCATTATGCAAGCATTGTTCTCTAGTAGACCAACTCCTTATGAGCCCTTGCTGAGATGGAACCATCTCCTTTTGGCCCCGTGGTGAGCTTGGCATAGAAACACATATCCATGTTCTAGCTCTTGTTTTGCTTTTTATTTCCCTATATTAAATGATCAGTTTAACAAGAGAAAATCATTTGGGTAAAGCTAGATATTAAATTTTATGACAATATTGTTGACAGGAACCAAAGAAATGGATCCAATATCTTCCTTTGGTTGAATATGCCTATAATTCCTCTGACCATAGAAGCATAGGCATGTCACCATTTAGGGCTCTTTATGGACAATAATGTTTGGCTCCGTTAAACTTCTCAGATCCTACAATCAAGGTAGAAGCCTCAAAGCAAATGCTCAAAGACATGGAAGCTCAAACCAAGGTGATTCATAAGGATATCTAAGCTGCTCAAGGTAGACAAAAGCATTATGCAAATAAGAGGAGATTAAACGGAATCTTTAAAGAAGGAGACAATGTATTCCTTACGGTCAGGCCCAAGAAAAGCAACCTATCCTTGGGAAAGTATAAGAAGCTCAGCCCAAGATACTGTGGACCCTATGAGATTGTCAAAGTGATAAGTGATCAAGCTTACAAGCTAAAGCTACCTTCTAACCTCAAAATTCATCATGTCTTCCATGTTAGTCTATTAAAACCTTATGTTCCTAACCTTGATCAACTTTTGGATACCGAAAAAATAGCTGTGTCAACCCAAGGAGTCCTTGAACTTCAACCTGACTATATCTTAGAAACTCATGAGAGAAAACTTAGGAATAGAAGCATCATCGAACACCTGGTCAAATGGAAAGATTTCCCTGAAGACGATGCAACGTGGGAAGAAAAAACATCTCTCCTTAAAGATCATCTGAACTTACCTTTGAGATGAGGACATCTCATTTCTTCAAGTTGGGGAGAATGTAAGGTGTTTGGCACCCTTGCACAAGGGATTCCCATGTAAAGAATTAATATCGGGACATTTTGATCATAAATAAAAATTTTCTATTTTTGGGAGTTTTTCAACCTCTGATGAAGTAATGATGAATATATTGATGTAAGCTTCCAAAAATAGTTTTTTGGATTCTCTTTTTTTGTTACTTTTGGTCAATTTTAGTAAGTTTTGAGGTGCTTGCACCCACCTAGACATGACCGTCTCGTCTAAATCTACCCCGTCATGAATTTCCATAAAAACAGTTGCCTCCTCCAAACATTATTAAATATAGCAAGTGTGTGCATCTGACACCTTAACTTGTCATCCTCAAGCTTGTCTTTTAGTAGCAACTCTCAAAATTAAATTCCGATAAGTTAAGCTCACTCTAAACAATCAAATTTCATCCTAGTGTTAATAAATTAATTCTTAAGTTTAAGGTATGTATGTGTATGCATGCGCATGGACATGTATGTGTATGTGTATGTATGTACATGCATATGTATGTCCATGGATGCCCATAAATGACCCATAGCTATGGACCCATCTCTTATAGAATAATTGTCTATGAGCATGGGGGACACTACATGAGGTGTATCACTCAATTGGGTAAATTGAGACACCTCTAATTTCTACCATCTTATTCTTCAATTGGAATCCTTTCTAGTTACTACCATATTATTATTCAATTGGATTCCTTTCCAATTTCTACTCTATTATCAAATGCTATACTCTTATTTACCTATCCTCAATTGGAGATCAACAATCATTATACCTATTTTATGGTAATTTCTCTACATTACAAAGTAATGAAGGTCTCACTGCTCCATTACATAATCAATTGTGTTGATTGTGTGCACAATTATTCATCAATGTAAGCTAGATGCTTGCATGAATTAGCTAATCATATTCAAGAATTTCATTCGACTAAAATGATGGATTATGCTTGCAAGTATATATAAGTGACTTATCATGTGATTAGTGTAACGCATGTTTATCATACAATTATGGTAGGATTAAGCAAGCATATGTTTTTGGTTTGATGTGTGGAATAACCATATATGTTTTGGAATTAAAACATTTATAATCATTTACCCTACTTCCATTGAATTCTTATACTTTATCTTACAACTTCTCATGTTAAATTAAGTATCTAGTAGTGGGAATGGCACCCACTCACTATGGTGGATCACAGGACCACAAAGCCAAAACTAGTTATGATAAAGGCAAAGGAAAGGCCCTGATGAATGAGGATAAGTCAAAGTCAAAAGTAGACTAATCCAATAGTGTTCAAGCAATTGCATGTGACCAATCTCGTACACATATAAAGATGCAGACAACAATGAATACTAGTAAGTTCACGACCTTATACAAATCCTTACAAATAGCAAGATGAAAGTCAAAGACTTTCCCAAGATGGTGCAAAACCTAAAGCCACCTGAACAAATGATAGAGAGCTCCAAATCAATGGAAGCTAAAACTACACAAAGGTCAACGCCAAAATCTCCTTCAAAGAGACAAATTCTTCTAGAAAGTACAATGGATCCCTAAGATCAAAGGTTACCCAAATGCAGGTAGATAATGGACAATAGCTACAAGCAAAAGATGCAGTCACACAACCAAATGAGCCAACATCGACTAAAATAGGTAACCAAAGAAACGAGGTTGCAGAAAAAGACAAACCTTGTGAATCAACCATAGTAAGAGCAGTAAAAAATAAGCTATAATAAGAGCATGTAGTACTACAAAAATAAATTCCAAGAAGATCAAGTGCAACATTGTTGGTCAAAATGAAGCAAAGCTAGACTTTCAGCTAGACAATAACCTTATGTCTTTTTGCACATGGTAGAAATGTGGCCAACCACAACTAGAAGGCGCACGAGAATTCATTCACATATCTAGAAACGAACAAGAAAAATGCTAGGGAATCATTTTTACCACCATTCAAATAGGTTCACAGACCCTCTTAGCTCAATTTCATTTCATGATATTAAAAGGTGTACCGGAAGACATTATATTGCAAATGCCATTGGCCCAAAAGGTTCTAGAGATACAAAGTTCAAACAAGATGCAATTTTCAAAGACAACTAAGAATGAAGACTAGAAATGTCATCGATAGAAGACAGTACAAAGTTTCCAAGTGCAGTAGAATTTGAAACAAATGCCAAAGCAGCATTTAATGAAGATAATTCATCTCCACCCAACAAAAAATTAGAAGATATTAAATCACATAAGGCAAAAGAAAATGGAGTTCAAACACAACAAGTATCAACCACAAAAACTAATGAGAAGGAAGAGCCATCAAGACAAGAAGTGAAAGAAATCAAGATTGTAGAAAGCCAAAAAGC
This sequence comes from Adiantum capillus-veneris, assembly GCF_014529385.1. Lineage (NCBI taxonomy): Eukaryota > Viridiplantae > Streptophyta > Polypodiopsida > Polypodiales > Pteridaceae > Adiantum > Adiantum capillus-veneris. The sequence continues at coordinate 19,775,678 of NC_140947.1, forward strand.
AAAAGAAAGAAGGCAAAATAATTGAGAACAAGAAAATAACCAAAACATTGAAGAGTTTTCATTCCCTTATGCTAATACGTCTAAGCTGCCCATGCCACAACTCATTGTGGGATAGGACCACACAAATCAGTGTCGTGTACCAAATCTAGAGGATCTCCTTGCCTTCTATTCAATGTGATGTCAACTTAATTTGTTTACCATAAATGAAATGCTCATCCAATGAGAAGTTAAAATAATTGAGAATATGAAGATAACCAAAACGTTGAAGATTTTTCATTCCCTTATGCTAATACGTCTAATCCGGCCATGACACAATTCAATAAAAGGTAGCTCGGCTACATAGATAGAGATAACATGAACACTAGAAACAAACAAAGAGCACAATAAGTTTTTCTTGCAACCTTCAAGAATGAAAAGATTGTTCTTACAGATTATCCAAGCACCATGGCCAAACACAATAGTGCAGCCCAAATCATCCAACTATCCGACAATGATCAAACTCCTAGTCAATTTAGGCACATGGTTGGCATCCTTTAGCACAAACTTCATGCCATTTTGCATAGAAATCTTCACATATCCAACACCCTATATATCAAGTTCATAGGACTCACCAAGCTTGACTATACCATGCAAATTAGCATAAGAAGAGAACCACTCCTTGTGAGGTGTCATGTGAAAATCAGGCACCAAAATCGAGCATCCAAATTTGCACCTAGCACTCATCTTTTGCAACCAAAGCATATAGCATAACATTCACATTAAAGATCAACACATCATAGAGAGGGGTTTCTGTGAGAAGAATTGTCTCAACACATGGAGAATCAACTACATTGAGCTCATCAATCTTCATGCTGCATTTGTCAAACTTGGCTAGAGACTTCTTCTTATCTCATTGTAGTGTTTGGAAATCTTTCTTCAAGTGCTCTCGTGCTCTCAACTTTTATTGTTAGTTTGGTTATGAACTCTTTGCCCTTTAGAGACACTTGCAACATAAGCATCACCATGTCCTCCAAAATCAAGAGACAAGTATCTAATCTCCTTAGTGGGTAAGGCACTCGTACCATCACTAAAAACCAACTTACCAACAACTGGCGTGGAATTGATTATGATAGTGTGAAACATGTTCCATAAACATGTTCCCTGAATAGCTCAAAGAGCATAGAAACAATATTTCTTTCATCTCACCAGGAAAATTAAGCCCTTTCAAAGTAAGCTGAGTGAACAAAGAGTTGAACTCATTGAGATGGCTAGACACATTGCTACCTTCCTTCATGCTCAAATGCATCAACTTCTTCATCAAGAAAACTTTTTTGGAGGTAGTCTTGCCCTCCCATGCTAAACATAAGCTATCCCACAATTCTTTAGCATTAGTCTCGTCGATTATCATGAAGAAAATGGACGCACCAAGATGCAAATGTATAATGGGCCATAGCCTTAGCATTCTTCATCTCCCACTCCACATTAGTGTATCCATCACCCTCTTGGTGCTCTTTTAGTGCCTTATAAAGAACTTTGCTGATCAGTACATCCTTCATCCTCCACGTTAGTGTATCCATCACCCTCTTGGTCCTCTTTCAGTAGCTTATAAAGAACTTTGTCGATCAACATATCCTTCATCCCTCCTTCCAAATGGTAAAGTTTTTGCCATCAAACTTGAAAATGTGATACTCTTCTTTGTCAAAAAAAGAATCCATCATTGGCAAGAGGTAATCAAAGGAGATGCAAGATTTATGGAAAATTTTGCAAAAAATTGGGCAAAGTCTCCTATGTAATAGAAGCAAAATCTCAACCTAAATGGAGGTAAGGTACAAATGTATGTGGAAAAGGAAATTGTAATGACAACTTTGATGCAAGAAGGAGGATCAAACCATATTCTTGGCGAGCAAGAATTTCTAAACATTGCCAAAGCAATGGGTCCCTTGATGGAGGACAACTGGTGAGGATTGTCGTTTGTCTCTCTTATACGTGCATATCATTTCCAAGGTATTGAACCCTATATTGTAGGTTTTGTAGATCTGTGATAGCCACAAGAAGTGCCATAACAAAATAGAACTTTGGTGTAGATTTCCTATTGTGATTGAAGAGAAATTGTACTTATGATTTCTTGCATAAGTGCAAATTTCCTAGGCAAGGAGAAGAAAGAGATTGGTGCTTTGTATTAGAATTTTTTACAATTGGGTCCAAGTTCAGGCTGGATGACCATGGATTGCCATGTCTATGATCCCATGCTTTATTTTTTACTACACATTTTTCAAGCTTGACATATCATTAATATATAACAATATGCATTTCTCTCGTTACAGCAGGCAAGGTATCCTCACAATTGCAACTTGATAACCCTAGTCATTTTTTTTGGGGGGTGAATCCATCAAGTTATGGAGGTGCATGGATGTGAGAAAGTAGATTTTCATGGATTCATGACTGACCAATCATTGCAATCTGCATTGTGTTCACTAGTGGGAGAGATAATGTTTTTCGAGGTCAAGAGCAATCTTGCATTTTTCATTCAAATAGAGCATGCTAGCCTACAAAACAAAGTACATTGTGTCATCTCTCAAGAAAATCACAAGGAATTATGTGAGAAGTGGCATCTAGCCTCTTCCAAAGAGACTGCACTGTTAGAAGCTTGCCTTATTCAACAATGGTGGTGTAGTTGGCATTGCATGGATAAGAATATTCCAACAATGGATTCTTGGTCGAGTTGGTGGGAAGTGCGTATTGCACATTGCGGAGCATCATATAAGTAATTGAGAGAAGTAAACATGGAACAAACACTCCAAGAACCAACTTGGTTGAGAGTAAGCATGGGTGTTGTCTTGCAGGAGGCAAGGGATATAAGATTAAAATCTCATTGTATGATGCATGTACTATAGATATGGCACTATAAAGCACAAAGGCATTTTCCTTTTGTCAACAAGGTAAACATATTGGGAAGGTTCCTTCCTTAGCTCTTATTCTTGCACAAGATATAAGAGGCTACATTAAAAACACCCATGTATAGAGCTCACACACCTCCTTAAGAATACAAAGAAATTGTTTGACAAAAGTGAAGGATGTCGATTGTGATTGATTCATTTCAGAGAGGTCCAAGGATCATGGATTGGAGTGAGAATTCAAATTCAAGGAAAAGTTTGTATTTTGGAAGGGAATTTCAATGAAGCTATGTGGATAACTTGAAGAACTCCTCTCAATAGCCGTGTAACATGTGGGGCCACACTCAATGGTGGAAGAAGATGTGGACAAAGTATTGTGGCATGTAGCAAAGAGAATCCTGGACCATTATTTGAGGGGTATATAAAATATCCAAATGGACTGCTTAGACAATGGTTTTGGTTTTTTTTCCAACCATGTAACTCATTGTTATCTAGTGGACCATAATATAAAACTAAGGCTAGTTGATTTATTTACAGTTTTGCTAGTCAATCTCGGAACAAATCTCACATCAAAAGAAGTTGATGCATTGCTTGAAGGAGGATTACAAGGGGAGATAGCTAGGACAAACCAAATGGATACAACTAAAATGTGGACTCCTCCAAAGGGTGGAGACAATTCCTCTTTTGGTTCAACAAAAATAAGTAGTAGTGGCTCATTACAAAAAATAGCATAAGAGTCAAACTTTGCACTTCCATTACAGAGGAGAAATAAAAGAAAATTGGTTTGGATTGAAGGCCAAGGTGATTTAAGAGAAATGCATTTTAAACAATGTACATGAATTCTTCAAAGTGGAGTCACATGCAGGAGACACACATGTGCAGGTGTATGAGGTGCACATCAACAAGGATGAGCCCTATTGCACATGCCGTGATTTTACGGACAAGGAAACTAAGAAAAAACATTATTTTCTTGCAAGAACTTGTACCTCATCTACTTAAGAGTGCTTGAAGCCAAAATGAAAGCATGTTCATCCATCAGTCAGTGCCATGCTAGTTGGATCTCTACAATGAGCATAGCTGCAAATGCCCATATCCAAACCTAGAGTGAATACAATGATGTGATAATTTTGTTTCCTATTTTTGCAACGCACTGATCTTAGAAAAGTTGGTTTGGATTCTTTTGATTTTAAAACCCTTAACTTTTTCCTATTGTGAACAATAATCTTGGTGTTAAATAATTTTGTGTATGAGTGTGTGTGTGTGTGTGTGTGTGTGTGTGTGTGAGAGAGAGAGAGAGAGAGAGAGAGAGAGAGAGAGAGAGAGAGAGAGAGAGAGAGAGAGAGAGAGAGAGAGAGAGAGAGAGAGAGAGAGAGAGAGAGAGAGAGAGAGAGAAATGAAATGTTGTATTAACGTCTTCAAAAGGCCAAAGTGACCTATGAGACCAGAAAGTTACAATGTGGTGGATTTGATAACAAGTCAGAGTAACAAGATGACAAAATGATAGAATGACAAAATAAAATACTATGGAATCCTAAACTGATAGGCGTGAACTAAGCAGCTAGCTGGGATTATGGTCAGTAGTCTGACAGGGTGTCGTGCATGTTGAGCCAAAGTGATCCGAATCCTCTTATGCAGCCTCCGTCAATGCTGTGTAGTCCTCCACAGTCATGGGCGTCTGGATTTCCCCAGTCACTCGGTCCATCAGTCACTCGGTCAATCAGTGTGCCTCTTGTGTGAGGTGACGAGCTCTGTTGTGGTAGGAAGCTCTAACGAAGTCCGTGATCTGTCTCTAAGACTGGCTAGCCTCTCCTCTCATCAGGCTCTCTCTGTGTCTGTGCAGCTCAAGCAAAAACAAACCCAGGCATCTCAGATCCTTGTACCGCATGACTCTGGAGAATGGTCCAAAGCCCTCTCTAGACAAGCAATGGAAGCGGCCTTGTATCTCGTAGTAGACGGGGCAATGGCATGTGTAGTGCAGCTTTGTCTCAAGCTCAATGTCACACAGGGGGCATGTCCTGGTCTCTGCTGGTACTCCACTATATCTCCCAATCTTGATCTGCAGCTGGTGTGAAGATGTGAGTATCTGGCCAATAGCACATCGTATCCCCTAAGACAAGTGGGTGTCCATGTATATGGGCCTCGTCACAAAACCATTCTCCGTAAGCTGGAGGAGATGCTCTCTGTAGGAAGCCATCTTCGTGCCCAGCTCTTGTGCTGGCTGTATCGATGTCCTCCTAGTGTCTAGCTGAGTCAAAAGTCTTGGCGGATGAGCCTGGTGATCTCGGACTGTGTAAGAGTCAGAGAGGGTGCATCCAATGAGTACCAGAAGGGAGGCAATATTTCTATGCTGAACCCATGCGTCTGAAACCATGATGTCATCTCCCCATACCAGCATGCTGTATCTCCCTGCATGGCTAACTGTCGAGAGGACTCAAGTGCAAGGCGGGCATATCTGTCTTTGGGAAGTTCCCACATGTGGTGTATGAAGGAGATAGATCTGGTGAGCACCTCAACCGCTAGTGAGGGGGCAGCTAGCTCTGCTCGGACAATAGCATGTGGTACTGAAGCCTTGGCTCTAATGAGCCGTGAGATCATAGAGACCAGAGGTTTCTCCATGTCCCCCCATCCATCACTGCGGCCTGTCCTCCCGTGATGATCCAATAAAGGGCCCCAAATCTCAGCTCCATAAAGCAATGCACAAACCACCAAAGTGTCAAAGAGCCAGAGCTTCGTCCGAGGCTTCTGAAACTGAACCTGTGAACACATCCTTTCCAATCTACCCAATTCTGCATGGGCTCTAGTCGAGAGAGAGAGAGAGAGAGAGAGAGAGAGAGAGAGAGAGAGAGAGAGAGAGAGAGAGAGAGAGAGAGAGAGAGAGAGAGAGAGAGAGAGAGAGAGAGAGAGAGAGAGAGAGAGAGAGAGAGAGAGAGAGAGAGAGAGAGAGAGAGAGAGAGAGAGTTTCAAAAATGAAGGCCTTCGATCAAGGGATCCCAATGTTTGATTGAAGTGTGTTGGTGACCATAATGTAATAACAATAGAATTGTGATGTTGTGATGAAGACAAAGATTTTTGCTCAAGGGATCCCAGTCATTGAGCAAGTTGTGTTGGTGAAACTAACTCAATGACAACAATCTTGTGATAAAATTATCTGCAAAAAAAAAAAAGATATTTTTGAGAGAGAGAGAATCTTTTTTGAATCTATTTGTATGATAAAAAAGGACCCACTAAAACATGTCAAAAAATATCCCCCAATGTGTAGAAGAGGGAAAGAAGAAAGTAAAAATGATGGGATTTTTTCCCTCTTCACCTCAACCTACCATTCTCAACACACATGCACACACATGTGGCAAGATGTGTGCTCTCTAGCTACTCCACCTACGCACACCCTCTACTACAAGCACACACACATGAAATAGAAAAAGAGGAGCAAGCAATGCCCATGTAACAATATGCACACTCTACTCTACTCTACACGCGCTCATGCTTGGAGATGAGTACCTAAGATGCATAGGCAAACAAGAAAGCATGCTAATGCTTTGTCTACACTAGCAAAACACACAAAAATATCATTAAACAATAGAATAGTAATTAATGAGGAAGCAGAAGAAGAAGGAGAACTCCATAGCCAAGCTCAAATTTTTCTCTATTAGCTCAAAAATTGATGTTCACATTTAGGGTTGGATTTGAAAATTCTTGGGTGCCCAAGGCTTTTGGGGCTATTTTTATTTATAAAATAATCATTTAGGTTTCTAATTTGTCATTGCGACTACAATTTGGAACTCATAAGGAGCTCCTTTGACATGACAAGGTGCTGCATTGCGAAAATTACATAGGACATTTTTATTGGTACCACCAACAATTTCCTTGCCAAGATAATCCATTCACTTCAACCTCCAATTTGGAATTGTGGTCCAAACGTGGGTAGTGTGCTAAAATGTAATGTGTAGTGGAAGTGATTGATGGTGAATGCTCAAGATGAGTGTTTGTTGCATACTCAATGTTCCTTTTACTTCATGAGAGAGTTCCTTTTACTTCATGAGGTTTGCAAAAGACTAGAAAGAGAAGATAGATACTATGAGTGAAGGTGTTGTGAGTGGAGAGAGAGAAACGAGACTAACATGAGATGGGGTCTTAAACCCCCTCCAAGAGACCCCCTCTATAGCTCTCTAGCAATGAAAAGGTATTTTCTTTAGATTGCACAACTGTTGATACAATGGGTTTGAATGTTGAGATGTTGATGGCATCTTGTGGTAGATGCTTGGCTCTACGAGACTAAGGGCTCAAACTAAAAACACTAGGGTTGATATGGCTTGGAATTGCAATCGATGACAAGGCTAGGGCTAAAGTTTCAGATCAGTGGAAATATAAGGCTGATTTTGCAAACATTGGCTGATTTGATGCGACAAGCTGAATATGCAAGTGCTTGAAGTAGTGATAGAAACACGCTGAAGCTAATGGGAAAACACTGAAGGGCTGAAGTGATGGTGCAAAAACACCAACTTGCTAGATGGTTCTTGGAAATGCTTGTAACAGGCTACAGTGTCACTTTCATAAGACACAGAGTTAGTACAGTTGGTCTAGTCTGGTTCACACTGGATGGATTGGGCTGGGCAGTGACACATGGCAGGGATATAGACATTGGTCTAGTGGACATCGTGGCCAGGTCACCACCACCACTCTGTTTGGGGATAAACCTAGATGGCTGACATTTATGAGCTGTTGCTGGCTCTTTATGGTTGTACATGTGAGTAGTAGCTGTTGGGTCATGATTATCATCTTCTTCATACATGGCCTAGCGTTGTCGTCTAGAGGAGTGAGTCTATACACACAAGACTTCTACACCATCCCTGCACATCTGAGCCTCGACACCCCCATTGTACCCGTGAGTTCTAGGCTGGAGCTGAGTGTGTGGCCATGCCAGAGTTTGTATTGGTTCCTTTGAAATATTTGAGTCCATATGTTCTGGTTTGCTGATGTGTCTCTGTGTTGATTTTTTATTATCTATTGTTTCTTGTGTTTTCATTATGTTTTGAGTGAGATATCATGCACATTGCACTGAGGAGCACCCACTGTAGAGAGAACGACAGACTATCCGCGTTACAGGTGCTCTCATTTTTGGCACGCCCTGTGGGACCTCAACTGAAGTCTCACTCTCTGTTGAGGTACAAATCGAGGAGCTATTTGGTTTTTACCTAGCCTCACCTACTTTGCCTTGCACAGTGCAGCCTGCTGGTCTGGTCTAGTTTCACCTAGACAACTTAGTCTAGGTGACCTAGTCCCTCACCTTGCTGGTCTATTTCTCTCTCGCCTTGGTCCAACCAGCTATGGTCTTGGTCTAGTTCTTCCTTGTCCCTCGGCCAGGTGGTCTAGTCACTCACCCTGGTCTAGTAGAGTCTAGACTGGTGTTGAGCTAGTTAAAGGTCTTCTTGCCCAAAGCTTAGTTGGGTTTGTGGTTACTACATGACACATACAAGGCGGTTACTAGAGCGTCAAAGCACACTACTGAGTCCTCTAAAGTCCTACCATAGAAGGCGTCAACCCTTGGTAACTAGTAGAAGTCCACCAACCTCATCACCCATACCTCCACATACGGCATCATCCATTCCTCCATATGGTTCTACATCTTCCAGGTCACCTTCCCCAGTAAAGCTCTCTCCCATTTTGTTACAGCAAGCTATTGAGCAACAGGCTCCTGACCAAGACGCCATGGAGGAGCTGACCAGTGTTTTGGCAAAGGTAAACATCAAGTTTCCTACTTTCAAGGGACTCTCCTTAGAAGATGCAGACGACCACGCAAGGAGGTTTGTATCTCTTTGTAGAGGTCGTGGTCTTAATAGAGAAGATGCTTATTTGGTGCTCTTTCCGTCTACCCTGGATGGCTTAGCAGACAAGTGGTACAATCAGTTTGCAGAGAACCACTTTGCAACTTGGGCCACTTTACAACAACAGTTTTGTGAAGCTTTTAGACCAAAGGACTTCCACGAGAAGGTCCTGGATGAGTTGGCAAACCTGATACTCTAGCCAATTGAGACTTTTTGCAGAGCTCATGAGTCTCTGGTGGCCAAGCTTCCTCAACAATCGGGTGAATTTATGGTTAAGAAGTGGGTGGAGAAGGCTCTTCCCAAAACTTCCCAGCAAAAACTCCAAGAAAGTCTCCAACCTGACGCCACTTTGGAGGAGTTTATCTCGCCGCTGCTACTAGGATAGAGGAAGCTAGGAAGTTGTTCACGAGCTCCCCTCAGGTAGAGACCCCCTCATTGTTTTTGGAAAGTCCTTCTGATCCATTAACTTCTTTACACAGGTAACTGGAAGCCCTAAAGTTATAGTGAGATCTTCAAGAGAAGAGGTCCTTCTCTCTTAGACAGGAGAAGCCTCCACATCACGAGGCATTTGTTAGCAGTTGGACACACCCTACGGAGCTCTACGGAATATTATCTTTTGTAACTATTCTTTGAGAAAAAATCGACATTTCACTTTTGTAAATAGTGGGGCTTGCAGAAGCTTCCAGATTGTATCCCATTTTTGACATTTAGATTGAGTACATGGTTAAATTGGAACATTAGGGTTTGAAATTGTAAGGTATTTATACCACTTTTGACCTTAATGAAAAAACCTTTTTCATTTTTAAAAAAGTTCTGTTTGTGAGTGAGCATACTGTGTACGAGAGAGAGTGAGAGTTTTATCTTGACGCTACGTGCGCATCGATGGTCGGAATCGAGTGCTGAGAAGTGCAGTGTGTTGCCCCCAACGAGAGCTACGCACCGATACCTACATTGCGGGTGTACGGTATGGTTTTGCGAGCTCGACCTACGAGCTTCATCTAGTGATTTGGTGAGCATACGTTATCCGTTTTTGCATTTCAGCATATCCACGCCTTCGCATTGAGTAGAGCTACACATTAGGCACTTCAGTTTTTGGAAACGACGACCTACAAATTTCGACTAGACATCCTACGTGATTTTGCACCAGTTGTTTAGGGTTGGGATTTTGGTTCATGGACCTTAGGGAGAGTGAGCTATTGGTGTTAGTAGGGTCTCCTTCAAGTTGTGGCATTTCGAGAACGTTTGATGGGTATTTGGCTCTTGAAAGCGTTGTAGGAAACCTCCTCTTATGCACTCCTGAAGGCTATAGCTTAGACATTGGGTAGAGACCTCTGTAGGAATTAGTCGAGAGTCGGTCGAGTGTAGATTGACACCCTATGATTGCTTCCACGCGCCTGCGGGTTGAGCTTCATCCTTAGATGACAAATCTTGTTAGGTGAGTTCTCGCTGTGCTGACGTCCATCGCGGTGTATTCGCCAACATTGGCGCCGCTGCCGGGGACGAAAATCCTAGGTAGGTGACCGAGACTAGTCCTTGAGGATAGGGATTCTCTGGATTTGCAGAGTCTCATTTTACATTTAGATAGGATCAGAGGGTGGAGGACTCTCTAGGTCTTAGAGGGAGTCTAGGGAGCGTGTGTCTGCCTAGATCCTTCGACTTAGGTAGACTTAGGTAGTTTTAGGTATTAGTTGAGTTGTGGTGTAGAGAGTAGGAGTTGGAGTGGTAGAAGCGGTGAAAGGAGAGCTTGAGAGTCTGGAGAGGCCAGGAAGCAACCGAGACAGGAGAGGCCCTCAAATGTATAAGTTTCCATGGTTTTTACAAGCCAGTAATTTGTACAGTGAGCTTCTGTGTCAATCATTTTGCCATTGAATTATCTATCAGAAAAAAAATTCAAAATGTTTGGTTCAGCATACTTGTAGGACTGGAAAGACGAGAGTAATTAGCATGCTCATAAAAGTGACACCAGCTATAATAGCGGAACATTTTTTGATTGGACTATCTTGTAGAGCGCCACCCAAGATATGTAGGCCCTAGGGATGGCATCATGGGAGCTGAGCTTGTAAGTAGGCTCTTCTTTCAAAAAGGCAATGTCCATGTAAGCGCTAAATGTTCTTCATACTGTTGAATGTATTGTGTTTCTGAGGTTTTCTAGCCACCATTTCTTTTAATGGAAAGCTGTATCCAGATTCTACATATAACGTTCTGTGTTGATTATACAACTTGTCAAAGTCCAGGGTTGGGGGGCGAGCTCTCTGAGCCTTCCTGCTGCTGTCCATTAAATTGTGGAATGTTCTTGTTTGAGCTCTGGATGCATGACAACTCAGTAGCACCGTAATTTGCAACCTGCAGAACCAATCATTGGCCCCAACAACCTACTAGGAGGCATGGCTGAATGGTACCTCGTCAGAACTCTAGCGACAGAATGTGGAAGGCCGACACTATCAAGAGTCCCTCGTGAAATGTTCACTGAAGACCAGAAAGGTGGACAAGGTCAGGCTTCTGGAGCAATTGTCGAACTTGACCTCTTCCCTCCCATCCGTGGTTTGCTCGAGCAGCGATCGCCCTCCGCAATGACAGAAAGGAAAGGAGAGCGCATCAGACTTTATGTGCGGGGGCTTAGCCTGGGATACAAGAGGGGGAAATCTAATCAATATCCTAGTACTTCTCTTCTGCAAATTGAGGGTGTCAATACAACAGAAGAAGTGAACTGGTACCTTGGAAAGAGGATTGCGTATGTCTACTGCAAGGCTAAGACGAAGAAGAACGGAACATTGTACCGGTCAATTTGGGGTAGAGTGACGAAGCCTCATGGAAATAGTGGTGTTGTACGAGCAAAATTCAAAAAAAATTTACCACCTAGCTCATTGGGTGGAAGGGTTGGTGTCTTTATGTATCCAAGCCAAATATGAGGGGCCAAGGAAGCCTGGATGGAGAGAATGGCTGTCAAACAGGCTTCATGAAAACTCTTCTGTTAGGCTTGCATCCTATTTTCTCACAGCTACTATTCTAGAAGTGTTATGGTTGTTCTACCCTGGGGTATGATAACCACTGAAAGACAATTGACTTTTGTTAATGTTGTGGGATCTTATTCATTTATGACCGGATTACCTCCAATGAGTTTGTTCTTTTTTGTGAAACTAGCAAATGTTGGAACTCTTCTGGGAAACTTCTGAATTGTGTATGGTTATCCATCATTTAATGACGTCTATATAACTGGCGCTTGGCTTTGTGTTTTACCTCGATACTGAAAAGAGTTTGAAATCCACAACATTACATTCTGTTGGAAAGAGAGAGAGAGAGAGAGAGAGAGAGAGAGAGAGAGAGAGAGAGAGAGAGAGAGAGAGAGAGAGAGAGAGAGAGAGAGAGAGAGAGAGAGAGAGAGAGACGAATAGTGGGTGTCACCTCGGGTGAAGTCCATGGTTTCTCTCAAGCTGCAGAAGTGCCTGGTAGCCAGCATTCTCAAATGTGCAATGGCCCAATCCCAATGAGGTCAATGAGATTTCCATGGCCAATTCACTTTTAGTATGGCAGGACATCACCAAGATCATCAAAGATGGTTTGTAATTTTAAAACTAATCAATGTTTACTATAAGCCAAGGATGAAGTTTGGTTCCATTCAAGGTCTTGTGGCTGAGATGCATGCGTGTTCTACGTTGACTTCTTTGTGGAGAGTGTCCACACATCAAAGGCCAAAAAGGCACGCAAGAATACATTTTCAAATCAATTTGAATCTCAGAAAGCCCAAAGAAACGCTATTTGTTAGAGGAAGGGTGCAAGAAGGGAAGAGCTATTGGTGTTGAAGCTGCTCTAGTTATAGTCGCGTTAAGCAAGACCACAAAGATATCCAAGAACTAAGCGATATTTTTTAGAACTTGAATTTTGTAGGGATTCTACATTCATACTCGTATGTGTCTATTATCAATGCAAATGACATTTGAGTCTTTGACTACAGGGGGGGGGGGGGGGGGGGGGGAGAGAGAGAGAGAGAGAGAGAGAGAGAGAGAGAGAGAGAAGAAGAAGAAGAAGAAGAAGAAAACATCGTAGGAAACTATCCCAAGAGACCTTAAAGATCTATCCGACGAGGAGAGTAGAGAGAGAGAGAGAGAGAGAGAGAGAGAGAGAGAGAGAGAGAGAGAGAGAGAGAGAGAGAGAGAGAGAGAGAGAGAGAGAGAGAGAGAGAGAGAGAGGACATGTTAGAGTTCAAACCTTTCTAATGGCGAAAGGGAGCCCACACCCCTTTAGTCTAGTAGTGAGCTCTTGTATCAACCCTTTATTAGTCTTTAAATTTTTCCTCTAGTGTTAAGGTCTAGCTTTAGAGTAGCTTCAATTTGGGAAAAAACGTTATTCTTTGAAATAATTGAAGCATGCCTCTTGATCATGAGGGTATGCTATTAGTAGACTTCCATAAGAGCATGGTCACATGATGCATATTTTTCAATCACTTTTCAAATAATAACTATCCAGCAATTATGAGATTCACGGGCTTTGTAGTTGTTGGTTGCAAGCAGCTATTAGCACATATGGACCAAGCAAAGATGAGAAGGTAGTGGGAATTAGATGCTATCACCTATATTATGCACACAGCTGACCTCCATGTGTAGGAAAATGTGATTTTAGTTACTATGCTTGAACACAACATGGAGCACTGCTTCCCTTTGTAATTAATGCTAGGCATTATCACCTTAGTTATCATTTATGAATAACTAGGTGATGTCACTTGACCATCACCTAACAACCACCGCCAAAAAAGACTTCCATAAACCCAAAGAAAAACGAAGGATTTGTGCACAAGTTTTGTATGGGTGTTATGGAAGGATGCTCCACTATGATGCATCACTATGTGCCATCTATGGACTTTGGAATTTCCCCTTGAGAGTCATATAACTCTCTCTTTACAAAAGTTTCGCTTTAAGTGCTCACAAGCTTGCTTCCTTAGCTTCTCTATAATAGACACTCGTACCTTCCATCCTTTGCGTCCATTGACATTTTGGAAGCACAAGTGACGTTTGGAGGCTGTAAATATAGATGATGGAGAAGATGCATATGTGAAGTTGAAAATCGTAAAAATTTACTTTTGAATATGCTTTCTTGCTTGATCATGAGCTGCATCAATTTTACAACATAGATATGTTCAAGGTGCTTTGCTAAATGTCGCTCGATTTTGTATTAGCTCGGAAACACTTGCTCGGAGTTTGGGATTCCTCCAGAGCATCAGGAGCATTTCTGTCAAGAAAAAAATACATTTTAAGCCAGGAGACATCCTACGCATAGGATGTCTACAGGGTGATCAGGTGGAAATTTTGAAATTCTGAATTGACCAGTGTGTTCAGAAGGTAGGTTTTACCCTATTTTCACCTGGAAAGTGAAAATTTGACCATATCTTGACAGGATAAGGCTAGATAGACAGAAATTGCAAGACATCCTACCCAATTTGTGCCAAGGGCATTATTTTAAGACCAAAACCATAGGATGGCTGCATGAGTATGATCTTCATGATTTATTGAGTGCATGAGAAAGGTTTCATCTCAATTGGGTGAGAAAATTGGGTTCTAAGAAGACTTTAGCATTTTTGACTGAAAAGGGCTAGAATAGCTAAAATTGGGGTCTTTGAAATCCAAACCAAAAACTAAGCTTAGCACTGGGTTGCTGACATCAAGGGAAAGCTGTGGCTCAAGTCTGGGGTCAAACAGGCCAAATGGACATCCTACACGTAGGATGTGTTTTGTATGATTTAGCACTCCAAACCCAGAATTGAGCATACCAAAGTGATCAGCACCTTAAGAGGAGTCTGTGCTTGGCATTTGAAGACATTTTGAGCAGCTAGACATGCTATGCGTATGTGCGCTCCTTGCCGCACTGTCGAAGCAAGGGACTTGCCAATACACCGTATGCGAGCCACAAACGGCTCCAAGCACACAACAAGCCTAAACTAGCAAGCTCAAGAAAACAAAGGGTGTGTCACTCACCGCTCTACGCTCGCCTTCGTGGTGGATTCCTCGCCGCGATGAAGAAGAAGCTGCAGTCGTGCCGCGCTCAACCGCTTCGCCGCCGTCGTGCCTTCGTAATGCTCGATCGCACACACACTCTCCCTCTCTCTCTCTCTCTCTCACACACACACACAAGGAGGTGAAGAAGAAGAAGAAGATGGAGATGGAGCAAGAGCACTCTTCAATTGCACAAATGAGAGAATGAGTAAAAATTAGGTTTAGTTGGCTTTTATAGGAGCTCACCCCATTCACACTTGGGCGCCCATGCTTAACCAACTAATCCCTTGAATGTCCAAGTTAAAGTGCGCCTCTCATCGGCGATCACTCTACCTTTCCCTATTGGTCCGACAAGCCCGGTACCTGACTCTACCAAATACATAATACACGTCCATCGTAGGTGATGGGGTGTCCGTGAGCCGTGAGGGTTAACATGCCCCCCTTCCTGATGTAGATTCCGTCCTCGGAAGCTATTGAGTTGAAGCTGGGTCGTCGAGGTGGAAGAGCATTTGAGATGAATGTCCTTAGCCTTCTTTAGTCACTGCAAAATCAAACAACATTGGCACAGTAATTGCATTCTCTTAAAAAGCATATGCAGTTTTAGGTAGACAAATTGATTGGTCAAAGAATTTCAAACAATTTGTTAGCAATGAACATTAAATTGCAATGTAATCAAATGCATAAACAGATGTAAAGGCAAAAAATTAAACAAGTCTGGGGTCGCTAATTTGACGGTCGAAAAGCACTAGAGATCGAATATTAATACCATGGGTAAGATTCTTAATTTTCAGTGGTCAATTAAGTTGTTTAATCGCGAGAGCCAAGTATTCATGTTCAAGGGCTGACTAGAGGCTATATCTAGAAAACCTTGTAGTTAAGCTACCATAAAAGGAATTTCTCATGAAATCATCGCCTGACTGATTACTTTTTCTTTGACCCCCCAAGGTCTTTTCACACTGATTCAATTTTGAAGTGGGTGCTTATTTTGTATGCCTTGGGTTTTTTGCTTTTCAAGGAAAAGCGCCCACACTGGGAACCTCTAGGGCTCTAGTACCATAGGCAATACATGTGAGTGAAGTACCAAATCAAGCTGAGATTTCTCTTCCAGCTTAAAATTTTACATTGTGGCACTTTGATTTTTTGTTTGTTCATTTTCATCATTTTAATTTTGTAACTTTGGGGGGTCATATAACACTGTTACCCTCCCCAGGCTCATCACATTAGTAAACTCCCTTTATAATACTTAAGCTAAAGGTCACTAGGGTTAAGCCCACTAGAAAGCCCTAGTACATTTCATACAATGCTGCCTAAATCGGATTAAGAACCTAAGTAACCATTGCTTATTAGGAATGCATTCCCCATGGTATTAAGAGAAGATTTCTAATACCTAGCTTGGTCAAACTAGCTTAGTCGGACTGCTTGATTTTTACACCTAAACAAGTGATTATGACAAAACATTACATTGAATTAAATGTTGGATACTAAGCCAATGCGCTGAATAGTATGCTACCAATCACAATCAAAGCAGACAAACATAGATGCAAAAAGATAAGGGCAATGCTAATGGACAAGAAACACCTGTTTGTGTTGATGGTCGCGCTTGATTTGAAGTGTGAACGAGAGAAAGGTTCCATGAAGGTCCAAATCCTATCAATAGCAACACGCTCCTGTACACACTATGAAACACAAACAATACCTCTAGGAGGCACATCAGTGGGAAAAGAGAACTTTTCTAATCACTCAACTCTAAAACAGAAACACTCCTATCGTACTAATCTTACCTACCCTCCATCACTCAAGTGATGAGGATCAAAGGTGTTTTATGGCATAGGTTTCTGTTTCACTGTACCAGATGTGACATGTGTAGGTCTGAGTCAATGTTTTGACTTTAATGTGCATGCTCGTTTGCTAATTGCTCTTGCTCTTTTTTTTTTTTTTTTGTGAGTATAAAGCTTTATATGTACATTCCCTAAGATTGGTGATTGAGAGGTCAGGGAAAAAGGTTGAGAGGGAAACAAATGAATGATGACTGTCAGCAAACACTCCCCCCTTCCTTGGGTAGATCATACCGTTTGAAATGAGCTTGTCACCCTTTGAAACCAATTGTTCCAGTTGGTAATAGGTGAGGATTTTTGCCAGTAGTTTGTTATTACCCTAGGTGCCTTGTCAAGCTGCAAGGGTGGTAAGGTACTCTCCCAGGATTGAACTTGAAGTGGTTCATCAGGTGATTCTTGAACACTGGGAGGTGTGGATTCTTTTGTAGCTTCATGGAGGTCCACTACTATAGATGGAGGCTGTGTAGAAGCTTTTACCTCTATGGATGATGAGCTAGAATCTTCCTGGGACTCCCCCCTTCCTGAGCTAGGTGGAACAAATCGTTCTTTCTTTGGTACCCAAACTAGCTCTAGAACGGGTGTGTAACATTCCATGATTTTTTTCTTTCCATGATCATTGATTCGTTTTGGAGCTACGGGATTGGGCTCACTTGGGTCAGGTGATAGGTAAGAGCACAATCTACGTTTTGGCACCCAGATTTGATCATTTCCTTCATAGTATCCTTGGGCTTCCAATAGTCGTTTAGGGATCCATCGCAACATTTTCTTACTTTTCTTGGAGCGATTGGTACGTTTCTTACAAGGATTCTGTTTTTTAGCACTAGATATGGTCACTAAAGAAGCTTTAGGGACCCACTTGTATGTTTTCTCTGTTATATTAGGATGGTTCTTGTGTGTCTCAAGCTTTCTTTCAACTACATTAGTTGAAGCTCTAGAGAGTTGGGCTATGGGGACGTATGGTTCAACCTCCTGGACATGCAATGTCTTGGGTTTTATTTCCTTGGGCAATATCTCAGGGACTATGGCTTGAGTGGTAGGGCTAAGAGTTGGTTTTTGCGTTGTAACACCCCCAGTCCCCCAATCAATAGTGCATTTGGTGGCTATCATCCACGTGCGGCCTAGGTTTATATTACCCTCCATAGTTCCAGTAGGCATGACCAAAAAGTCTTGAGCTACCACCCCATTGTCATAACTGACAGAAGTGTGCCAGATTCCAAAAACCGTAGTTTTTTTCTTGTTGACACCCTTGACTTGGATAATACTCTCAGATAGAGGTGGCTTCCCTAACTGACACCACACCCCATAGGATAACAGATTGTATTTAGCACCCGTGTCCAATAAGGCGTTATATAGCACTTTTCCATAGGCACTATTTAACTCAATGGGGTATCGTAGAGGTGTGTCAGAGTCCAACCCATCCTCTTCGTGTGCTCCATTTGCATCAGGTTCCGAGCGAGTAGCTCTACCTAATGTTTCCATCAAACGGCTAAACATACTAGTACTAGGCTGTGGAGCTTCGGGAGGTGCATGGCCTTCTCTCACAGTGTTTTGGTTAGGGTATGCTTCCATGATTTCTGAGTCGGAGGAGGAATCACTAGCGGCTATTTTAGGGTCTTGGGTGGTGCTACCTTGTGTCCCCGCTGAGGGTCTAGAGCTTATCGTGGATGGGTAATGGGTGTCCGTATGAACAGAGGCACCCTCAATATGCTCGTGTTCTAGCACCCGCCCAGAGCGTAAGTGCATGTGCTTTTGATACCCTAAGGTGTCAAAAAGCTGCTCTAGGAGGCCTTGTGACTAGTTTTTAGCGTGTTTTTGGTTTGTTTTTTTGCTAGATTTTTTTGAGCGTGTCGTGGAATGGGCCGTGTGATAGCTCAAAACGAGCGTATCGGTCAGAGGGTCGTGCCGTGCTTTACAGCCCTCCGTTTGGTCACTCTATGCCCTCGGAATCCCTAAAACTGTCAATTTCCAGTAGGGAACTAGGCCCAAACTAGAAAGTCTAAGGGTGCAAGTGGGAAGAGAAAGGAGGAGAGTGGAGGACTTGTCCCACATGCTCTCATTCTCTCTTGAGGGAGTAGGGTATATATATAAGAGTGAGTCTAGTATATATCATAAGACTGAGGACTGAGGCCTGGGCTTGGGCTTGGGCTTGGGCTTGGGCTTGGGCTTGGGCTTGGGAAAATGATCCCGATCTATCTTTTATACAAACCAACCCGTCCGTTTTAAGAGTCACGTTTTTATTTTCGAAAAATTTCGCCGCCCACTCACTCGCGTTTTTTATTTCCGAATTTATTTTTTATTTTTTTTAAGAAAAAACTTTTTTTTCCAATTTTTTTTTTCTTTTATTTTTTTTTTTGACGCAGAAAAACGCAGCAATTAAAAAAATGCAGAAAAACGCAAAAAAGCAGAAACTGCAGAAATTGCAAAAAACTGACAGAAAAACGCAAAAAAATGCAGGAAAAACGAAAAAAATGCAGAAAAAACGCAGAAATTGCAGAACTTGACAGAAATTGAAAACACCGAACTTGAAATTGCAGAAATTGAAAAACGCAGACAATAGCAGAAATTGAAATTTGACAGCAGTTGCAGAAAACGCAAAAAACAGAAATCTTCCACACACTCCTTCCCTGCCCTTTCCTACGATACAAATTGCACCACAAGGAAGCGTAAAGTGCTAACCGAGCTTAGCGTAGGGCATATCCCCGGCAGCGGCGCCAAAAATGTGCGCTCCTTGCCGCACTGTCGAAGCAAGGGACTTGCCAATACACCGTATGCGAGCCACAAACGGCTCCAAGCACACAACAAGCCTAAACTAGCAAGCTCAAGAAAACAAAGGGTGTGTCACTCACCGCTCTACGCTCGCCTTCGTGGTGGATTCCTCGCCGCGATGAAGAAGAAGCTGCAGTCGTGCCGCGCTCAACCGCTTCGCCGCCATCGTGCCTTCGTAATGCTCGATCGCACACACACTCTCCCTCTCTCTCTCTCTCTCTCTCACACACACACAAGGAGGTGAAGAAGAAGAAGAAGATGGAGATGGAGCAAGAGCACTCTTCAATTGCACAAATGAGAGAATGAGTAAAAATTAGGTTTAGTTGGCTTTTATAGGAGCTCACCCCATTCACACTTGGGCGCCCATGCTTAACCAACTAATCCCTTGAATGTCCAAGTTAAAGTGCGCCTCTCATCGGCGATCACTCTACCTTTCCCTATTGGTCCGACAAGCCCGGTACCTGACTCTACCAAATACATAATACACGTCCATCGTAGGTGATGGGGTGTCCGTGAGCCGTGAGGGTTAACAGCGTAGAATGTCTAATGCATGAAATTGGAGCCAAAAACTGACTGTAGGCATATCAGGGTGTTGTATAGCCAGAGGCAAGCCTCCTCGTCAATTTTGGTCCAATTTGGAGTTGGTTTGACTTGTCAAACCAGCATCAGGCTGCTGGAACAGATTTTTCATCCATTGACCAGCTTATAGGTGTCCAAATCAAAAAGTAAAAACAGCTGTGGACTCAGCATATCAAGGGGAATCTATAGTGCAAAAACCAGGCAAAACAGAGCAGGAGAGATCCTACGCGTACGATGTCTATAGAGGCTTAGTGAAGAGAAAAGCTGACTGAGGACATAGGATGATGTTCCAATTGACTTGAGGGTTCCAGAACTTCTTTCAGAAGTGAATTTGGACCTTGTTTGACCTTTTGACGAAGCAAAGATGGAATTAAGACTTTCCATGTAAATTGACCAACATCCGAGGGAAGTACAGTTCCAGATTAGCAGATCTAATCCACAACATCAAAATTGTATAAAATACAGTAGTGGTTGGGGTCAACCCTCCATTTACACCAATCATTACTAAGACCACCTCTAGCGGTTAAATGCTTTGATTCGATTACCAAAATTAAACACTTGTGTACAGGTATATTCAGCAGCAGCAAAGCAAGAAGTTGTGCAAAAACTGATCCTTTGCCAGGTGAGTGGTTGGATTTGTGTTAAGTTGAATTGATAAGTTTGATGAATTTAAGATCAGGAAGACACATTCTTAGAGATCAAAAGGTGGCAGGTGATCAAGGTAGCTTAGTGTCCACCGAAGAGAGTGTAACTCAGGCAAGGCTAGATCCATTAGAACCAATCACTGAGGAGGGTAGTGATACTGACACTTCATCAGATAAGTCCTTCTTCATGATGGGCAGTCAACAGCCACGAGGTTTCTCCAATGAAGGACCAATGCCAGGAGGACGCACCTCCCTAAATCCTTTGAATGATTCCAAGTTCACTATAATCTTCTTAGAAGGACCAATGCCAGGAGGACGCACCTCCCTAAATCCTTTGAATGATTCCAAGTTCACTATAATCTTCTTAGAAGGAACAAACTCTAGGGGAGCCGTAGTTTATTCTGACTATCGAGGACGCAAGTGTATTTGTATTGAAGAAAGACCTGCTCAGAGACTGGAAATAATTCGAGTCTATGATGATGGAGATAGATTCCGACACAAAAAGGGGAACCACTATCGGATAATTAGTAACCCTGAGGATTACAATAGATATGGAGATAATGTGGCAGAAGGAAAAATGGTTTCAGAAACTCAAGAACGACCTCCAAACATCGATCGACCCGGAGCTCTTTTTATGTATGATAAGAAAACAACCAGGGTCTCAACTTATAATGAGAATGTGGGGATTTACAAGCATGAGAGCGAGGGAATAGTCTCCTAATTTCAATGCAAAGAACCTTACCCAAACGAATTAAGCAAAGACAAGGTTCTTTGATTATTCTCTTATGAAATTGCTATGGGGAAGTATATTGTTTTTGTTGATAGGTACGAGAGAGAATACAAACGTATTCTCCCAGAGGAGGTAGAAAAGGAAACAGTTCCAGAAGCATCAACATATGCCCCAGAAGAAGTGCCAAGAGCCACCTACACCCCTAGCAAGTCGACAAATCCATTTTCAGAAGAGTACGACGCAATCGCATATTCTACCCGACAACAGATGTTCAACTACCAGAACCAACCAGCAACCCAACCATCATTGCAGGCATGGCTTCGACAGAGTGCAACATTAGAACAAGACATAAACCGAGATGGTTATCCAGCCGCACGAGGGCTAAGGGATTTACAAGAACCACCACTCTATTCACGGTATCAAGGCAAGAGTAAGCCAAAAACTAAAGGGTCAACAGAGCCAGGAAGACCACCCATAGAACGAGTTCAAAGAGATGAACCATCTCTTGCAAGAACCGTTAGAAATCATGGCTTAGGAGCACCACTGGGAGAGAAACCCGCCCACTACCGAAGGCCAGAGGAGGTATATCGAGTAGGACGAGGAGATCCAATGATAAGATTTATAGACCATCGTAGAATTAGACCTTCTCAAGTGCAAAAATGGGTAAACAAGAAATACACGAGAAACAGAGATCCTAGAGATCATGTAGAAGCCTTTGTGCGTGTAATTAGAGCTAAAGAGGTGTTAGAATTCCCTACCCAATTTGCAAGGTTTGGATTGACCCTAGAGGAGGATGCTGCTACTTGGTTTGACTCTGTGGAGCATAGAGACTTTGAGTCTATGGAGGAGGTGTTTGACGAGTTTATTGAGGAATTCTCACAAAGGGGGATAGCTCATAATACAGTCTCACAAATCCATAAATTCAAATAGAAAGAAGGGGAGTCTATGCGAAAGGTAGCCCTAAAACTAAAAAGATATGTTAAGTTCTACCCGAAGAACTGCCAACTCAGTCCAGACTTATGCTTATATTTATTCAAGGACTAAGGAATGCAGATCTCCAGAAGGACTTACATATGAAGAGGAGCACGACGTTAAATGAGTTAACTAAGGAGGATCTTTACCTTGTAGACAATTGTGCGGTCTACAAGGAGGGTGAATTCAAGGATCTTGATGACGATTCCTCCTCACAACAAAGTGGAAGCAAGTCTGCTAAGACAACATCAAAAGGAGAAGTAGCTGTAATCCAGGAGCAGCTTGTAGAAGAACTGCTAAAAAAGATCAACCTGTACACCAAACCTCAGGCTAAACAGCCAAAGTGGTGTGCTATTGAACAAAAATGGACAAACCATGGGACGGAGGAATGTTATTATAACAAGGGATATGTGAGAGAATGACCTTATGCTCCCTAGGCTCATGTAGCATCTTCTCAACTTCCATCGATGCCTAGGTATCAAGCAAGCAACCTACCAGGACTTGTAGGTGTAGAAAGACCACAACCACTGTTGGGGCAGCAACCACCCCTACCAAGATTTCGACCAGTCGGCATAAGATACACACCAACCGTAACCAAACCAGAAGAGAAGGCTTTGATGTCTATGTATGCATATTACGAAGATCCCAATGGATATGCTACAAATCCTGTCTATTATCCACCGGAAGAATCCCCAACACCAGAACCATGGAGCATGATAGGAAGTGCAAGACCACCAATAGCTGCATAGACAGTAGGAGAAGGAAGATATAGCTTGGATGAATGAACATTGTTGTTCATAGCCAACGAAGGCATGGGCGGGCAGAGGCATGCATACCAACAAAGAGGAGCTCAAGGAGCACCTCAACAGCCTAAGGGACCCTGCTACAAGTGTGGTGGAGACCATTGGCTAAGAGACTGTCCTCATGATGAAATCATTAGAGTCAACGCATATTGCACCGAGTGCGGAGTTACTCATTTGATTCTTGATTGCCCTAAGAACCCGAGCAAAGGAGCAAAAACTACCTTGAACATGCTGGAAGTACTGCCTTCCAATGGAGGGTCAGAAAACGAGACAGTAATACCTATTCAGGTAGTGACACGAGCCCAAGCTCAAAGAATGACAAATGAACCCATAATTGAAGAGCCAAAAACCGATGCCCCAAGTTCAGAAAAAAAAACCCAGAGAAGCACTTGGAAAGCTAGAAAGGCACGTATGAAAGCCAGGAGAGAACAAGAGCAAACGGCTCTATCCGAGGAGTTAAAACACACAAATGATAGATTAGAGCGGTTAGAGGATCTAGCTAGTCTAAGCTCACACACTGCGGAAACCCTAGCACCCAAGGAAATAGAAAAACCCAAAGGTGCAGGATCAGGAGGATCAGTGTTGGCAAAAAAGGTAAATGAGCAGTTAGAAGCACTTTAAAAGCCTACGAAGCCAGACTAAAAAACAACCAAACCCAAGAGCAAACATGGATGACTTATCCATATGCTGAGATAGAAAAACAGAGGTTGGAAATGTGTCGAAAGATGATTGAAACAACTCAATCCTTGATAGAAAACCCGCTTGGTAAACCTGCAAGTTGGCATGAAGTACCAGCTCCAACCCCTATCAAACCAACTTTAGAGGAACCAGTAGACACGAAGGAGAGACTCACGACTGCCTGTGAGTCTAGGAGAGAACCTGTGATAGTGCCAAATACAACAGATGAGACAATTGATGATTGTCAGCCTAAAACATTTGTAGAAATGGGTAAGGATTGCAACGGTCTAGATGACCTGTGGAAGCAAATCCGGGATGCCAATGAAGCTAACAGGGTGAGTTACCAAATGAATAGCATGAGAAAAGAGAAAAATGAGATCTTACCTCCTATTGAAGAATTTGAGGCAAGATCACAAATGAACTTTGATATACATTCACAAGGGGGAGACCAGGGGTCACTTAGTTCGGGGCACAGCCAACTAGACTTGCTAAACACTCTACCCTCTTACTTAGGAGAGTATGAAGCCAAGTCTGAGGTGAGAGCAATCCCATCTCAAAGACTTTCTTCTAACAGAGTGATGGATTCACAAGGGTTGATTAAGTTATTGTCCACCCCTGTGGCATGCACAATCACATTAGCCGAACTCCTAAGGCTACGACCAAACATGTGGACCACCATAGGCAAATGCTTAGAAAAATTTGGAGTAAAAGACCCCACCTCGAAACTTCAAGAAGGGATCAGAGAATTGGACAAGACTCAACTAAACACTAGGCCAGTGGAGAGTATTGTGAGGGAGAAGATGGAAACACCACACTACCAGTAGAATTCCAAGGAGTAGTTTCCAAAGCTATTCTTGACAGTGGAGCAGGAGTCGCTATCGCCACCAAGGAAATCTAGAAAAAATGGGAAAAATCGGCTTCGAGAGCTACCAGAATGAAATTGCAATTGGCAGATGGGTTCATGGAAAAGCCTCTAGGACTTTTAGAAAAAGTAATTTTCACCTCGTGCGGAATTGAGTATGAGCATACATTTGCAATAGTCGATTTTGACAAAAAGAAGAATTACGAGATCATCTTGGGAAGACCGTTCATGAGACAATTAAAGATGGTCCAGGATTGGGGTTACGACCACATATACCTCAGACATGGCGAGACTACAACCAAAATACACCTACAAGACCATAGTTACAAAGATGTTAACCAGACACCAGTGGAAGAGTTTGATTCAGCTACATTGGCAGGGTCTGAACTCCCAGCATGGTTAGGGTAAAAAAAGGAGCTATGGATGTGCGGAGCTTCACATTGTGGGAGCTTAAAAAGAGAGGAATGCGTCTTAGAAAGAGTTATTGAGGACAAGGATTATATTCCGGAACCTTTTCCCGAAGATGCCTTAGAACCTCTGGAATGGGAACACATACTAACAACATTGGATGTCTGTACTATTACAGATAGCCTAATGATAATTTTTTTTGATAAGGACGGCTATGATATGCTACCCTATTACATGGTAAGCCTTATACCACCAGGCGATGAGAATGTAGAACCACCAGAACAAGAAGAGTTTTATAACTCCTCTGAGCATCTGGAGGTAAATAACGATGCAGATAACGAGTGTTCAGACAGCTCAAGCAAGCGTGGGGAGACAACAACAAATATCAAGTTTTATGATTTTGCCAATCAGCACCCTAGACGCCAGGAATGCTATAGGAAAAAACGAGTAGAAAACAAAATGAGAGAAAACCTGATGCCCAGGATAAAAAATAAAACTCACTATTTGATGCTTGTCAAAGCAAAGGATTATGTAAAAGACCAAATATCAGGAAGATTCTCAAAAGTTCGAAGGGAAGGAACACGAGAGGAAATAAAAGAGGTACGGAAGGCTAAAGCAGAAACAAAATAAAAAAAATCTCAAAAATCAAAACAAGAAAAAACAAAAGACCTAGAGTGGACCAAATTGGAGCGTAAAAATAAATACCAAGAACTAAAACGATCATTACGAGAGGTATGGACGACTGAGGGAGAAAGTGATGGTAAGGAGGAGTCAAAAAAAGGAAACATGAATGTACCATCCCACTATCGACAATTCACCATCCAGGACAGAAAAATCATAATGACACCACCAGTCAGGGAAAGAATAAACCAAGAATCTTACGATGGCCCGAAAAATGCAAAACGAATAGACCTCGCTAAACTAGGTGAAAAGCCTCAGCTGGTCTATATCGCAACTGATTTAGAGCCTGAAGAAGAAGAACTGCTAACACAACTTCTCAAGAAGTATAAAGATGTGTTTGTATGGTCCTACAAAGACCTCAAAGGAGTTGATCCATCGATATGCCAACATACAATTCCTTTGAAATTAGATGCCAAACCTAGCAAACAACGTCCTTACACATATAAGGACACATTTGCTAAACGAATCAAAGAAGAGATTGACAAGCTGATGGATGCTGAATTCATCTATGAAATCGAACATACAGATTGGGTGTCACCCATTATGGTTGTCCCCAAAAAGAATGGAAAGCTGCATGTGTGTGTGAATCTCAAAAAAGTAAATGGAGTCACCATAAGGGATAATTATCCCTTGCCGATCACAGAACATGTACTTGAGAGGGTGGCTGGGAAACGGGCTTATTTCTTTCTAGATGGGCTTTCAAGGTATAACCAACTGGAAATTGCAATAGAGGATCAACACAAAATAGTGTTTGCCACAGAATGGGAAAGATATGCATATAGAGTTATGCCTTTTGGCTTAACCAATGCCCCGGCTACCTTTCAAAGGTTATTGACTCATGCGTTCAAAGAATACCTGAGAATATTCTTAGAAATATATATAGATGATCTTTGTGTACCCTCTCTTCTACGAGAGGAACATATTGACCATTTACAAAAGGTATTTGAGAAATGTAGATCATATTGAATCTGTCTCAACCCGAAAAAGTGCATTTTTTATGGTTAGGCAAGGCCGCATCTTAGGACATATTGTCTCAAGAAATGGCATAACCACTGACCTAGACAAAATTAAAGTCATAGTAGACTTGCCCAAACCTACTAATGCGAAACAAGTGCAATCCTTCATGGGACACTACGGATATTATTGAAGATTCATATATATGTATGCAGTCATTGCACAACCTCTGTATCATTTATTAGTCAGTTTCGACTGGACTGAGGAGTGTGAAACTTCATTCCGAAAGTTTAAGGAAAACCTTGTATCAACACCTGTACTTAAAGCACCAGATTGGGAAAAGATATTCCATGTTCAAATTGATGCATCTGCATATGCAATTGGGAGTATTCTGGCTCAATTTGGAGACGGAACAATGGATTTTCTAGTTTGTTATGCAAGCCGACAGCTAAATAGTGCAGAAAAGAACTACACAACCACTAAAAGAGACGGGTTAGGAATGATTTATGTTGTAAAGAAATTTCGGCATTATTTGCTCGCAAACAAATTTGTGTTCTTCACAGATCATCAAGCTCTTTTGTATCTAGTAAATAAACCATGCAATACTGGAAGAATTGTACGCTGATTTATTATATTGCTTGAATTTGACTTCACAGTGGTAGTCAAAAAGGGTAAAGCTCATCTACGGGTGGATCATCTTTCAAGGCTGTAAAACGGGGAAGCTCCCGAAGGAGTAGACGATGATATACCTGAGGCTTATCTTTTCAATATTGAAATGATACCCAAATGGTCTCAAGAAATTGTTAGCATTCTTTCCTTTGGAGGTAGATTTGATAACAGGGAAGACATATCCAAACAACAAACAATTCGACAAACAAAAAACTTCCAGTTGATTGCAGGACGATTGTATCATCTAGGATCGGACTAGATTCTATGATTATGTATAAATCCGAAGAAATTCGAGTGTTATCTTGAAGAAGCACATGTCCAGGATTGTGCATTTCATTGTTCAACAATGAAAACACACCAGAGACTGAAACAATTAGGGGTTTATTGGCCAACTATGTATGTTGATACACATGCTTATGTTAACAATTGTACTATATGTAGTGCCAAATGACCAGAGGATCATGCGAAATTGCTTCAGGTAAACATTGCACCTGCATGGAGTCAATATATCATTGATTTCTTAACCACAAGGACATTTCCTGAAAACATAACAAAAGCACGAAAAAGGGCTATAGAGCTGGAGGCTCGCGACTATAATTTAATTAGGAACCAACTCTATAAGCGAGGAAAGGACAATCAACTTAGAATCTGTGCAAGTGAAAGTGAATACCTGCTGATTTTAGAGCACGCACATGGAGGAATAAGTGGAGGCCATTTTTCAGGCGATAAGACGACAAAAATTGTCTTAACCACAGGAATATGGTGGCCTACATTGCATATGGATGCTGAGGAGTTTGTAAAGCGTTGTGACGCATGTGAGCGCACCAAAGTGAGGATAAAGAGAGATGAGATG
The DNA here is from genome assembly GCF_014529385.1 of Adiantum capillus-veneris. NCBI lineage: Eukaryota > Viridiplantae > Streptophyta > Polypodiopsida > Polypodiales > Pteridaceae > Adiantum > Adiantum capillus-veneris. Next base: position 19,803,791 of record NC_140947.1, read on the forward strand.
CCACTACGGCCAATGATGGGAGCAAGGGCATTTGCAAAATGGGGCATTGATTTTGTAGGGCCTATTTCACCCCCTGCATATCGCACCCATACCCAATATATCATTGTGGCTACGGACTATCACAAAATGGGCGGAAGCCAAGGAAACACAAAAAGCAGAGGCAAGAACCACTGCACAAATTTTGTATGAGAATTTCTTTGTACGATACGGGTTACCAATAAAAATTGTCAGTGATCGAGGAACACATTTTCTTAATGAAGTCATTGAATATCTGCTAGAGGAATTCATGGTCATACATAGAAAATCTGCTCCATATCATCCACAGGCAAATGGACAAGCTGAGGCCACAAATAAAACACTGTGCACTGTTCTGACTAAAATTGTATCAGAGTTAAGGACAGACTGGGATCAACAGTTACACTCAACACTATGGGCATACAGGATTGCTTATAAAACATCAATAGGAACGACACCGTACAACATGGTGTTTGGTCTAAACGCTATATTACCCATAGAGTTTTTAATTCCAAATCTACGAGTAGTGAAACGCTTAGAATGGATAGGGCATGAGCTCTCTTCAAGAGTGGATGATCTTGAAAATATATATGAACTTCGCTTGAGAGCTGTAGCTTTGATCTATGCTAAAAAGAGAAGACAAAAAGAGTTTTTTGACAAGCATGTGCACACGAAAGAGTTCAAAACAGGTGATTATGTGATTGTTTATACCTTGAAGGAACATGCCAAGAAACTTAAAAAGCGAGGGATGTGACCCTTTGTGATTAGTGACTTATCACAAAGTGGAGCTGTTAAGCTTGCTACATTAGCAGGTGAAGAAATGCCAAATTGGATTAGTGGGTGTCGATTAAAAAAATATCATTTACCACTAACACAGGATATGCTTCAGCAAATCCATCAAGAAAAACAATGGATGAAGGAGAAACAGAGGGTATGAGAAGAAGGTCAAGCAGAAGCAAAAGAACGAATTGCAAAAAGAAGGCTTCTACGACAACAACAACAATGTGGATCACCGTTGCGAATAAATGCTATTCAACTAACGAATTTTGGAAACACAGTGGAGCCATATAATTGCAGTCAAAGTGGGTAGCAATCAAGTTGAATCAACGGCATTGCTTGATTCTGGAACCCAAGCAAATATGATCTCTTACAAATTATACAAACAGCTCAAGCCCATAGGTCAACTACATCCTACTCCACAAGTGCTGGAAAGTAGTACATCACATTCGCTGAAAACATTGGGCTAGATTATATTGCACGTACAAGTAAATCAATATATTTACCCACACAAGTTTTATGTGGTTGAGGATGAAAGCACACGGGACAACCTTGGCAAAAAGAGTATAATGTGTAGATAGATTGGAATGCGGATGCAATCAAAATTCAGCATGCACAAGAACAATAGGTGATAGCTTTTGCTCAGCAACCCCGGAAGAACCAAATGGCAGCAACACAATCACTGGATAAAGAACCAAAAGAATGGGTGCCACTAAAGAACAACATGATACCCATGGCGCACAAACAGGGGACTGCCAACCATGTTCACTACAAGCATAAAACAACACGGACTGCAATGAAAAGATCAAGGTTAGCAACATGCAAAAAACAAGTATGGGTGTGGAAGGATAGAGGTGACATGGCAGACAAACCACAATACAACAGAAGAAGTACACAAAAGCACACAGTTCAACCAACAAACAAGGGAATAAAAAAGATATGGATCCCAAAGAGAATGCTCAATAACAATTTAAATGCGACTCGCATTTGGATCCCGAAACCAAAGCAACAGGAACTCCCTTTAGTACAAGCAACATCGGCATGCGTCTCACAACATATGAAACCGGCAAACCGATCAATGCGGGTGCCAATTAGCAGCACAACAATGACAACCATGGAAGTAGCAATAAACCTACAAAAACCTCCAAAGCAAATCTACAAATGGAAGGCAAAAGAGACAAAGTCTATGGCCAATTCCACCACGACAATTCTCCCCAAGGAGACAACCATGGCCATATCGACTGTAGCGGCAAACCAAGTGACTTTTGCACGAAAGACGATCAAACAGAGAGTGGTGGAGTTAGAAATTTTACTTGCAAAGAAAATCCGCCAACCAAATCAACAACAAACAGGAAACCTCGATGCCGAATGCCAATAAGCATCTTGCTTATACCCTCCTCTTGCACATAATTAATTTTTCCATGCATTGACTGAGTATGCATTATATAGGGCCACATCACACGGCCAAGCATTAACACATTTTTTAACCCATGCACGGCACATACACCAAGGCGATACCTTGTCGTCTGGGAGGACTCCAGCTAGGAGGGGGAGGCATTCTCAAATGCGGACCCAATGGAAAAAAGAGCATAAAGGGCATGTTTTTCGACCTAGCTTCTAGAGCCCTGCAAGAGGCCACCAAATGGAAAATCGGTGGAAAGGTGCCCAAATGCTACCAAAACTCATGGGTAGGAGCATCTCGACATGCTCGACAAGTCTATATAGCCCACATGGCCATAAGGCGACCCGAAGCGGCACTAAGCTTCAGAAACGACATCGGACACACAAAGCGTCAAATAGCTCTCACGGCCAAACCGCATGTCCGTTTGTCACCAAACTTCACGAGCGGCTTTCTTAGACCATCAACAACCAAGTCCTATGGTGGTAGACCACCCCAAGTCATCGACGACATGTAAACGCAACCATGGGTGCTTCCAGAGCGACAAATTGCCAAACGGAGCTCCGATGAAGTCAAAGTCGACAAAAACCATATGGCGAGGATCCCCAAGGGACCGTGAAGCTATGGAGACCAACATCGAGAAATTTCATCGCCGAAAAGCACTCCAAGAGTCAGAAAATGGCTTGGAGGCTCTGAAATCCACACAGAGAGTTTCTTTCTATCAATTTGACTTTTTTGTTGAAATAATGCTTAAAAGGGACTCAGGGGGGCTTAGGGCAGGCAATCATCAGGAGACATCCTACGTGTAGGATGTCTCAATGCCAAACCTGGGTACCAAACTCAACATCTCTTATCACACACTGCTTTTGAATAGCCTGTACATGATAGCCACCAAGTTTCATCACATTTGAACAAAAATTGACCTCATATGCACCAAAAAACACAAAGTCAGAGCATAGAGGCAATAATGGGGCATAGACCTACCAAAACTTGTCCAAATCACATGAAACTTGCACAATATACTCATGAACACATTGCCAAGCTATTTGTCGGTTCACAAGTGAAAAATGATGAAATAGACATCCTACGCGTAGGATGTCTAAATGACAAATTTGGCCCCCAACTGGCAGTTTTGAGTTCCAGATCTCTTTATAACACCTTCCTAAGCTCATATATCAAGTTTCAAGCCATTCTCATCACATTTGGCCCCCAACACCTCCAAGATGCACGTTTTGAGTCCAAAAACACTACATATGCTCTTACCAACACCAATTCTTGTCCAAATCAAAATCCAAGAGCAGGGCCATGTTTCACATGCCAAGGGCTAACCCTAGAACCAACTTCAAGTCATTTTGATGAAAAAGACATCCTATGCGTAGGATGTCTCCAGTATGATTTTGACCTTCTGTGGAAGAAATGACTTCATGGAATCCACATGGTGCAAGGAGCCTGTATGTCAACTTTCAACACATTTGAATATCATTTTCCCCCTGTTGAGGACATCCTACCCAATTTGTGAGCCTAAAGCCTAAATCTGCCCATAAATGCACTTTTTGATGCCCAAACCCAATTCCAATCACATAGCCATGTTGCACAGGTCAAGGGCACCAGCCTACCAAGTTTCACCAAAAACATGCAAGGTAGACATCCTACGCATAGGATGTCTAAATGATAATTTTTGACCAGAAAGTTACTGTGGGTACATGAAGAGTTTCCCTAGTTCCTTTTAAGTTTTATTTTCAATTTTCAAGTCATTTGGATAGTTAGAACTCAGTTTCTCAGCTAATATGGAAAAAACGCTAACTTCGGACTACTGAGTGCAACAGGATCCATGGCAGCCGCAAAATCACCTGCAAAGAAGAAGAGGATGACAATAAAAGACTATTTAGAAGAAGTGGAGCCGTTTGTGATCCCAGAAGGAACTCTGAAGCCCACAAGCACATGGATATAGGATGATTTGCTAGAGTCCAATGATTTGAAAATCTACCAAGGCGTATTCAAAGATCTTAAAGGAAATGTAGTAGAGCTACCCATGGTACCACGGGGGCTCAATGAATTTGTCATAAGTAAGATGGGAGATTACTTGGAGAAGCTGGATCTACATAACTACTTTGAAGCTTTGCCATCTGGGATTGACATCAAAAGAGTATGGGAATTTGTAACCACTATCAAAGAAGATGGAGTGGCCCGAGTCACTGATCTGCAAGGCAAGCCAGATACCATGATTGTCATCAAAGAGAGGGTGGTGGCAGCCGCACTTGACATCTCCAACAAGGGAGATAGTGTGACAAAGAGGAGAGATGAAGTCAAAGTCTACTCAAAAAAGAAGAACAATTACACATGTGAAGATATTGCAAACCCAAAAGTGGCTATCATGAGCCAACTCTACAACCAATACTTCCACATGTGTACAAAGTGGCCACAAAAGTACAAGATGCCACCTAGAGCCATTGCTACCACCTTCACCTGGGCAATGCAAAAGAGCAAGCCAAAAGTGATCAATTATGCTGCTTACATCCATGACAACCTGGTGAAATGGGCAACAAAAATCCAACCTACATTGTACCTGGTGAGCTAATAACAAAAGTGGTCTATGGAGCACTGCATGCCAAGGGAAACTGGCCTGAACCTCCCTCACAGAATGATTGGCTAAAGCTGAAAGAAGATAAAGAAGAAGAAACTCCAAGAGCACCCAGAGTAGCCACAAGGTTGAAGCGCCGGTTAGAGACTGTGCAAGAGGAGTAGCTAGAGTCGAAGAAAGGAAAGAAAGAAAGTTTACAAGTGCCAATCAAATAGACCAAGTCACAGAAAGCGGCACGGCTCGAAAGACTGATGGAAAGCTTCAAACCCGAAAGAGAACTCAAGGGAGATCTAAGCGAGTTGTGGAAGCCATCCCTGGAAGCCATGTCGGGATCATCTCGAAGGGTGTACCGAGATCGGTTTGAAGACTACATCAAAAATTTTGAGATTTTAGATGCTACGACAGAGAATATCCCGAATGTCCCTTTTACAGAAGAAGAAGTGGACGAAGTACGACGGCAACTGCTAGAAGAGCAGGAAGGCCAAGAAAGAGAGAGAAAGACCAAGGCAGACCGGGATTTCAAGAAGAAGCCACCCACTCCACCGTCAAGCAGGGAATCTAGCCCACTGCCATCACCACCTCCCCTTATCCCTCCATAAACCCAACAAAAGAAGGATGAACAAGAAGATTCCAAGCAAGAGAAGAATCAAGAGGAAGAGTAGAAAGAAGAAGCTGAACCAAAAGAGGAGAAGCTAGATCCAGAAGAAAATAATTTCAGAATATTTCTTGATCTACTAGCTGTGAGTTAGTCTCGAGAAGAGGCAGCTACAGTAGCATTTGAGTTGACAAGCACAAGGCCCAAGGAACAAATGTAGAGCCTTCAGTTAGTGGAATTGAAAGAGATGGCCATGTTGAGATGTCGAGCTCTACACGTTGAGTTGGCATCCACTACAGGTCTTGGCCGCTTACGGCATTTACTCACTGGCGCGTTAGGTGACCGACACGGAGGATCTCTGCCAGTGATTCTAAAGCTGGACTACACTTATAGTGCCAGCCTAGTACGCTTCTAGCGAGTTCACACTTAGTGACCGCATGTACATATGTGCTACTTTTCAGCTTTAGCACTTAGTCATTTTGTACTCTCTTTTCTGTGAAGAAGAAGAAGAAGCTTTCCGTCTTTGTGTGCTTTGTGCTTGTCTTGTGTATCTCTCTTGCATCCTCATTCTTTACATGGTATCAGAGCCTGGTGCAGGCAAGAGAGGCTAAGAGAGCAAGAGCATCACAATCCACGAGTTTTTCGCACAAGTTTTTGAACAGGTCTCCAAAGTGCAGTATACAGAGATTTACTGTACAAGTACAGTGGTTGTATGTACGCTTGATTGTGGACACTCGTTGAGTATAGAAAGCGTTATAGGTACCACGATAGCAGGTTCAACAGATTTGTAGGTTTTTGCAGATTGCAGATATTTTGTCTTAGTGCTTCAAGATGTCTGACGGTTTCAGTCAGATTGTTATTGAGAAGCTTGAGAAAAATAACTACCCTGCATGGAATTTCAGAATAACAAATTTCCTAAAAGGAAAAGGTTATTGGGACTATGTAGAAGGAGACAATGAAAAGGAAGCAGAGATTCCCGAGGCAAATGCTACAACAGAACAAAGGAAAGCTTTGAGGGACTGGCAACAAGGCAAGAGCAAAGTGATGTATTGGCTTTCTATGAGCATCACAGATGGCACGATGGGCTATCTATAGGATGCTGAAACCCCCGCCATTGCATGGAGAAACTTAGGCAGAGTGTTTGAGGTGAACACCAAGGCCAGGAAGCTTCAACTAAAGTCGGAGCTAAATCAGGTTAAGAGGAACAACCTCTCAATCAATGATTATGTCTTGAAGATCAAGAGTATCATTGAGGCTCTTGGATCTATTAAAGTCTCAGTGGAAGACGATGACATTGTCCGTGCATGCTTGGATGGTCTAGGAGATGAGTATGTACATTTTAGGTTTTCCATGAATACAAGAGAAGACATCCCCGTATTCCAAGATTTGATTTCTATGCTTATTCTTGAGGAGAAGAACCTTGACACATCTTCTTCTCATGGCAGAAATAATTTTGAACAGGCCTTCTATTCTAACTCCAACAGAGGTAGAGGTAGAGGTCATGGTCGAGGCCCTAGGGGTTGCAGGGGCCAATTTTTGGAAGGTCAATCAAATCAAAACAATACAGGTGGCAGGGGAAACCAGTCTCAAGGGAGTCAAAGAGGTCGTGGTGCAGGATCAAGCAGGCAACAACATACTCCAGATAGTAGAGAATGTTGGACTTGTGGTGAAAGAGGTCACATGTCACGTGACTGTCCAAAGGGAAAAGCAAGTGGAAAGAGAGAACAGGGCAACTATGCATCTACTAGCAGAGATGCAGATGATAGCAAAAATGAGCGCATGTTTGTTATGCAGCATGTAATGAATACAATGACTGCAGAGAATTCCACCCAAGATGATGTTTGGTGTGTGGATTCAAGTGCCTCTAATCACATGACGTCTCGTGGAGAGTGGTTTAGAGATATGCGCAAACCAGATGTGTCAGGCTATGTGCAGACAGAAGATGACACAGCTCACCCCATTGCTCATGTAGGGGACATACCTCTAAATACGAAGAGTGGGAAATCAAAGTACTTAGCAGATGTACTTCATGTCCCAAACATTACAAAGAATCTTGTTTCTGTTGGACAAATGGTTGAGCAGGGTTTGCAGGTTCGCTTCAATCCAAATGGCTGTTATGTAGAAGATTTCCAGAATGGCTGTAAGCTGATCATAGAGGGCAAATGTGTGGGCAGAATGTTTACGCTGAATGTAGACACGCCTGAGATAAAAGCTGCATTATTTGCACAGGGCACAGATGTTGTGGCTGATGTTGACATTTGGCACAAACGCATTGGCCATGTCAATGAGCAGAGATTGCGCAGCATGCAATCAAAACAGATTGTAAAAGGTTTGCCCAAATTCAAGGTGGATGGTATGCATAAAGTGTGTGCAGCATGCCAGTTTGGAAAACAGTCAAAGGGCTCATTTCCACATGAGCGCAATGTATGTAAAAAGCCACTTGAGGTGGTGCACACAGATGTTTGGGGTCCAACCGATATTATGTCTCTTTCATTGATGACCATACAAGGAAAGTATGGGTCTACTTCATGCGCAACAAAAGTGAAGTGTTTGGTCACTTTCAAGACTTCAAAGTCATGATTGAGAAGGAGACAGATATGCAAATCAAGACATTGAGGTCAGATGGAGGGGGAGAGTACTTCTCCAATGATTTTTCAGATTTTCTGCGAATGCATGGTATACGCAGGCAGTTTACATGCAGATATACTCCACAACAGAATGGGGTCGCAGAAAGGAAAAACAGGCACATTGCAGAGGTTGCACGTGCATTGATGAATGAGAAGAACATGCCTCATCATTTCTGGGCTGAAGCCGTAAATACATCTGTGTATATTATGAACAGGACACCTACAGCTGCGGTGCATGATGTAACACCCGAGGAAAATTTTACAGGTACAAAGCCTGATTTGGCACACTTGAAAGTGTTTGGCTGCATAGCTTACGTGCATGTACCAGATGAGTTGCGTAGGAAATTGGATCCTAAAGCAGAGAAATATATTCTTGTGGGATATTCCCTTGAACAAAAGGGGTACAGGTGCTACAATCCTACTACACGAGAATTACGAGTGAGCAGAGATGTAGTCTTTGATGAGATGAGCAGCTGGTACAGTAATGCACATGGCACTATTGGGGCTGATGTAAAAGATGATGTGGTTGTACAAAATGTGAGGCCACAGTCACAGGTTTTGAGTGGACCACAAGAGTCCTCTTCTCGTGGCTCTGTTGAGAAACCATGGAATGGTAGACTACGTACGCAGGTTACTCCACCAACAGGTACAGGGAATGTATCACGAAAAGGAAAGGAAAAGGTTGATGAACCTCCCTTTATGGCTGATGCATCATCAGGTTTTTCACATGTAGACATGGATTCAAATGGTTCTGAACAAAGTCTTGATGAGGAATTTGGAATTTCGGCTGTCAGGACACCTGGTGTAAGGAAAGTACAAGAAGATGCTAGAGGGCAAAGGAGTGACCCAGGACCGCGCAGATCTAATAGAGTCAGAAACCCAGTTCAGAAATTGAGTTATGATGGGTATCTAACGCATAACCAAGCCTACATGGCTAAGGTGATACAGGATGTGGAGCCCACATGTTTTGAGGATGCAGTTGGAAATGTGCATTGGGATGATGCAATGAATGAAGAGATGGCTGCATTGGAAGCAAACGACACATGGGAGTTGGTGCCATTGCCAAGTGGCAAGAAAGCTATTGGCTGTAAATGGGTGTATAAAACCAAGCATAAGGCTGATGGTAACATTGAGCGTCACAAGGCAAGGCTGGACGCAAAGGGTTATGCACAGACATATGGCATAGACTATGAGGAGACCTTTGCTCCAGTGGCAAAGATGATGACTGTGAGAGCTGTCATAGCAGTGGCTGCATCTAGAGGATGGATTATGCATCAAATGGATGTAAAGAATGCCTTCTTGAATGGTGAGTTGCAAGAGGAAGTGTATATGGATCAGCCACCTGGTTATGTCGATCCAGGTTACCCAGATTATGTATGCAGACTTCTCAAAGCTTTGTATGGTTTGAAGCAGGGCTCTAGAGCATGGTATGACAGGATTGCCAAGTATCTTGTCAGTATTGGTTTTAGGAGAGCTCATGTTGATCATTCACTCTATGTACGTGAGAGTGATGTGGGGATTGTGGTCATTACCATATATGTAGATGACCTTATTATTGTTGGTGACAATGCTATGGAGATTGACCATGTGAAGGGTCTTCTCAAACAAGAGTTTGAAATGAAAGATTTAGGCGAGTTGCGCTACTTTCTTGGCATTGAGGTGATCAGGACTCCAGAGGGTGTATGGCTATCACAGAGACAATATGCTTTGGACATGTTGTCAAAGTATGGTATGGCTGATTGTAAGCCAATTTCTATTCCCTTGGATGTGAATGAAAAACTGAGTGCAGAGAAGGGTGATGTTGTTGAGGATGTCAACATGTACACGAAGATTGTGGGTAGTCTAATCTACTTGACTATCACGAGGCCAGACTTGAGCTACACAGTAGGCTTGGAGAGTCAGTTCATGCAGCTTCCGAGGAAGCCACATTTGGATGGAGTACGACGCACACTTAGGTATGTGCAAGGTACTCTTGACTACGCATTGTTCTATGCAACAGATGCACCATTAGCATTGTATGGGTATACAGATGCAGATTGGGCAGGTAGCATTGTTGATAGGAGATCTACGAGTGGCTTCATGTTCTCTTTTGGGAGTGCTACTGTTACTTGGAGCAGCAAAAAGCAGCCTACGGTTTCTTTATCGAGCACAGAGGCTGAGTACAGAGGTGCAGCAGTTGCGGTGTGCGAGGTAGCTTGGCTACACACATTACTTGAGGACTTGGGAGTGCAGGTGGACCAACAGATTTTCATCCATTGTGACAACCTCAACAGCATGCAGTTGGCTAGGAACCCAGTGTTCCATGCCAGGACCAAACACATAGAGGTCCATTACCACTACGTTCGAGAGCGAGTGTTGGCGGGCAACATCGACTTGGTCTACGTCAGCACAGAGGAGCAGATAGCACATATCTTTACCAAGGCCCTCTGAGCTGAGAAGATTCGACGTTTCCGGACTATGCTTGGACTCTGCGACATGCAGAGCTCGAGGGGGAGTGTTGAGATGTCGAGCTCTACACCTTGAGCTAGCATCCACTACGGGTCTTGGCCGCTTACGGCATTGGCGCGTTAGGTGACCGACACGGAGGATCTCTACCAGTGATTCTACAGCTGGACTACACTTATAGTGCCAGCCTAGTACGCTTCTAGCGAGTTCACACTTAGTGACCGCATGTACATATGTGCTACTTTTCAGCTTTAGCACTTAGTCATTTTGTACTCTCTTTTCTGTGAAGAAGAAGAAGAAGCTTTCCATCTCTGTGTGCTTTGTGCTTGTCTTGTGTAGCTCTCTTGCATCCTCATTCTTTACATGCCACTGATACAGTGGACCTACAGCCACCTACCAACGATTGGGATGTGGTGATGCAAAAGCTAACAGGGCCTAGAGCAAGATCAATGGCCACGGAGAGTGAGATTAATAATCTCAAAACCAATGAAGTTCATATCAAGGTTGAAGTCGACTCACTACAAAAACAAGGCCAAGAGAATATGGACAAACAAAAAAAGCTGCAAGCTAGTTTGGACGTGGCATTACAAAGATGCCAGGAGATGGAACGAGAGAATCAGGCAGCCGAACACAAGCTTCAAAGAGCTGAAGAAGAATACAAGAAAATCAGCAAGTCATTGACAGATGCAGAGAGAGAAAGGGATAATCTAACTCTACAACTTGCTGAAGAATCTAAAGAGGTTGAAACACTAAGGAATGCCAAGGAAAAGGCAGAGATAGAGCATGAAGCGAGCTAGGATGAAGTCATAGAGCTGAAAGACCAGATTAAAACAGACCATCCAAAGGCTACGAGCATCTCCGGCCAGAGTCAGAGCTCCTAGCTCGACTGGCACGATTTCAGAGACTGAGCTATATGAAGAACAAATGAAGGAGCTCCAAAAGGAGTTAACATTAGAGAAAAGGCAAAGGCTGATGCTGGCCGAGGGGTCTTTGGTAATGTAAAACCGATTGGAAGAAGAGAACCAGGCCATGAAGAATGAGCTAGAAGCCGTAAAAACAAAGATGGATGAAGATTTTTAGAGATGGCAAGCAGAAAATGAAGCCATCAAGAGGAAGCCTGAAGAGGTGGAAAAGATAAATGCAGATCTAAATGACCTCCTAGTAAACATCGGAGAGCAAGCGGAAGAGGCAAAGAAGACACTTCAACAGCAGATAGATGAGCTGAGAGGCCAACAACAAATGGAAGAGTAGTAGTTTAGTACTGAGCCAGCCGCAATGGAGGGGATCGACATAGAGAATGTGTTAGATCCAGCGGACACCACGATGCAAGAGGAAATCCTTGTGGAACCCTCACAAGAACCCTAGAATCTGACACAAGAAGAAGAAGAAAAGCTGCAGAAGGCCATAGAAGCGGCAGTAAAAGACACAACCAGAGAAGCATTGGAATGGGAGCAGAGGGTGTTTAAATCAATGACAATTCAGAAGATAGATTGCACTAACCTTCGGCGTGAATGGTTACAACCTTCTCTCCCATATCCTCTGCTAAAGTACGAAGCTGCTACTATCAACAAATGGATAAAAGAGGAGCCAACAATGCCATTGTACAAAGCAAATATCTCCAAGCCTGAATGAGTCAAGCTGATAGTGGATTCTTAACCCAGGTGGAGAAAGGCATGGCTCACAAAATATCCTCCATGTTTAATCCATCTGGTAGAGGCACCTAAAGTGATCAGAGAAAATCTCAGTTTCTGCCCTCTACCAAGGATGAGGACATGGAAAGCCCACGAGCTGTTGTAGAGAAGCCAACCCACTTGGCTAAATTACCCGAAGCTGCCAGGCTTGAAGGCAGGCGAGAGAATAAGTGAGCAATACATGGTGAAAACCCTAACGGGCGCCATCAAATTGTTCACTGGCTCGCCTGACCTATCTTGCATCATGATGAGAAAAATATGTAAAACCCTTCTGGCTTTGAAACCTTCAAACCAGGCCAGGTGACAGACATTATCTTTTTCTTTCAAGATATATACAGATGTGCATACGATCTGTCTGCTCAGCCATCTCACGAGGTGATACATGCACTATATCAGAGAATCATGTTTCTGCCTTCTTATCACCTCCAAGCCTTTGAAGAAGCCTTCTTCACCGGCTTCTTCACAATCAGCACAGATATATTCAGCCCAACGCTAATGGCTCAGCATGCGAGATATGAGTCCCTTCTCAAGATGAGAGAAAGCCTACACTGAAGAAGCAACTCAAGAGCCATGTCGGGGACGACATGAACAAGGAGGGGGGGAGTGTTAGCAACTGGACACATCCTACGGAGCTCGGAGGAATATTATTTTTTGTAACTATCCTTTGAGAAAAAACCGACATTTCACCTTTGTAAATAGTGGGGCTTGCAGAAGCTTCCAGATTGTATCCCATTTTTGACATTTAGATTGAGTAGATGGTTAAATTGGAACATTAGGGTTTGAGATTGTAAGGTATTTATACCACTTTTGACCTTAATGAAAAAACCTTTGTCATTTTTAAAAAAGTTCTGTCTGTGAGGGAGCGTATTGTGTACGAGAGAGAGTGAGAGTTTCATCTTGACGCTACGCGCGCACCAGTGGTCGAAATCGAGTGCTGAGAAGTGCAGCGTGTGGCCCCCGACGAGAGCTACGCGCCAATACCTACATTGTGGGTGTACGGTCTGGTTTTGCGAGCTCGACCTACGAGATTTAACTGGTGATTTGGTGAGCATACGTTATCCGTTTTCACATTTCAGCATATCCACGCGTTCCCATTGAGTAGGGCTACATATTAGGCACTTAAGTTTTCGGAAACAACGACCTGCAAATTTCGACCAGACATCCTACGTGATTTTGCACCAGCTGTTTAGGGTTGGGGTTTTGGTTCATGGACCTTAGGGAGAGCAACCTATTGGTGTTAGTAGGGTCTCCTTCAAGTTCTGTGTCATTTGGAGAACGTTTGATGGGTATTTGGCTCTTGAAAGCGTTGTAGGAAACCTCCTCTTATGCACTCCTGAAGGCTGTAGCTTAGACATTGGGTAGAGACCTCTGTAGGAATTAGTTCGGAGTTGGTCGAGTGTAGATTGACACCCTATGCTTGCTTTCATGTGCCTGCGGGTCGAGCTTCGTCCTTAGCTGAAAAATCTTGTCAGGTGAGTTCTCGCTATGTTGACGTCCGTCGCGGCGTATCCGCCAACAGCATTGGAACAGATCAGGCGTGAGCTAGAAGAGCTCAAGTCTCAACAGGAGACTAAGGCTATGGTTTGGTGCAGCTCATGCTGCTCTCTAGGGCACCCTCTACATGAATGCCCCCTTTGGGTTTACTGCCACTTCTGTGAAAAGTATGGACATGAAGACAAAGACTGCTACTACCTCAAGGGATTGCGACAAATACAACAAAGTCTTGGTCCTACTCTTCAACAAGGGCCAGCATCTACATCCAACATGGTTTCTCCCTGTGGCCATCCACACCATATGACACCTTTATTGACAGTCCCTCCTATGCATGGTATGCAAAGTAATTTTCCGTCTCAGAGATTTTATCATACCCATGCTCCCTCATCACCTCAAAGCTTTTATGCCTCCACCTCCAACTCCATGCACCTCGAGCAAGGACCACCTCGCCCTTCGACTCGCCCATTAAATCAGCCCATTTTGTGCTACAGATGTGGCAAATGTGGTCATTACCAAAGCAAATTCCCTGTGCTCAAAGGGTCCCCTCCCTGCCGTCATTGCCCTGGAATGACGGATCACTACAATAAGGATTGCCCTAAACTGCGTGCATCCACGGCTTTGAACCCAAGTCAAAGCCAGAATGAGTTAACATTTCCCAAGCTCAATCTGATAGCAGTTAGCACCGTTCCTCAGCTGCCCCCTTCTACCCACGTGGTTGCCTCTCAAAATAAGGTGCATTTGGTAGAGGAGACATCAGGTGTCCTCACTCGGGCCCAGAGAGCCGCTCTCGGTCTTAGCATTTCAGCAAGTTCAACTCCCTCATACATTCTCACAACAATGCATACCCTGCCTTCAACTATTGACAAGCCATCCCCCAATGCCAAGAAAGAAACCAAATCTTTGCTCTCCAATATTTATGAAGCTTTCTTGAAAGCAGTTTCCGATCTACAGAAGATCAAGGTACCAAAGAAACCACTGGTAGAAAAAGACAAGCTTACAGCAGAGACAATCTTGAAGAACACCTTCCAACAAGTGTCCCTCTATGACATGCTGCGGCTAGATGCAAGTCTCAGAATTGACACCCTTGTAGCTATTCAATCCCTTTACCCTAGAGCAGGTCCTAGTGGTGGGCACCTCCCAGTGCGACCATCAGACTCCTATATGATATCTCTACCCAGTGGGCATAGTGGACAATGTGCCCTTGCAGGTACAAGACTTTACTTTTAACTTGGATTTTGTTGTGGTTTGTCTTCTCGAGGTTGAGGGCGGATTTCCCTTGCTCATCGGTAGACCATAGCTGCGACAAACTAAATCAATTCATTATTGGGGAAATGATGCCATGTGGATACATACTCCTAGGTCCCCGATGCAACCCATTCTCCTAGAAGGAGGCATGGATCCCGTCATGCAACATAGTTCTTTGTCCCTAGCAACCAGTTTTAAATTGGAACAGCCTACTCCACCTGACAGGTCAGACGAGGATCTGTTGGAGTGGTTGGATGCTACCAAATATATGCCCTATTATGGAGTCTCTATTCACTCTTTGCCTGAAGGTACACCATTTCCAATGTTTCCACAATAACTAAACCTAATGAGCCACCCGAGCTAGCTCAAAGGTTGAAGGTCATACAAGCTACCCTTGATGCACCCTTGGTGGAAGCCTTTGAATTTTGTGAGCCTATGAAGAATCATAGAAGCGGGAAGAAATCTCCTCTACAGGAGTTCACCCCCCCTCAAACATCAGCCCCATTGGTGTCTGCTTCTCCGAACAGAACAAATCTATCTTGTGTGTCTTAGCGAAATCCCTTCATAGAGCCCGTCCTGCTTGATGAATTCCCTGCTCATGATAGCTGTCTTGATCATAATGGTCTCCTCACTCTTGACCCTACCCTCCACCTCACACTCACTCGCTCCCTACCCACCCCTCGCCCCTGCCCACTCACCCTCGCCCCCTGCCCAGGCCTTGCCCTCCCCCTCAGACTCACTCGCTCCTTGCCCACTCATCCTCTCCCCCTACGCACCCCTAGTCCCCCCTCACTAGCCCTTGCCCCTAGTACCTCCCCCTCGCCCCCCCCTACCCAACCCTCACCCCTAGTTCCCCCCTCACCAGCCCTCCTACCCCCTACCCACCCCTTCCCCCTACCCACCTACCCCCTCTGTCTCCCTCGTCCCCCTACCCACCCCTCACCAGCCCTCGCCCGCCCTACCCACCCCTCACCCCTACCCTTCGCTTCACACCCCCTCACCCCCTTACTCACCACCTTGCCCCCCCTCACTAGCCCTCGCCCCCCCTACCCACCCACCCCCTCTCTCTCCCTCGTCCCCCTGCCCACCCCGCGCCCCCCCTCATCAGCCCTCGCCCCCCCTACCAGCCCCTCACCCCCGTACCCTTCCCTTCAGTCCCCCTCGCCCCATTACTCACCACCTGCCCCCCCCCCCCCCCCCCCCGCCCCCCCCCAAACTCACGCCTCGCCCCCCCTCCCCACCCCTTGTCCCCTGCCCATACATGGCCCGAACACTCCGTTTGAGGCTTCTCCTAACCCTCTCCCCGGGGTACTTTCACATTGTTTAGGCTCTTGTCTTTAGCTTGAGGAGATGGAGACCTTCTATAATTTAACAATCAAGCGGCCCTCTGGCTTTGTTTCCTTGTTTCAGGAGATGGCCAGCCGCACAAAGGGCAAGAGCAAGTTTTTTGTAATCCGATCACAGCAGACCAGCAAGTTGAAGAGCTGCTGTTTCCTTGTGGCTTTCAAGCATTCACCTAGTTTCCATCCTGTTGTTTTTAATGATTTTTATTATGCCATCACGAAGGAGGTTAACCTTATTTGCAGTGTTACTCGGGCTTATGGTTCTCCCTCTTTTTGAGAAGAGTGCTGTTGTAGAAAGTGTTGCAAGGTTCATCTCCAAGCATGGACCAAGTCATTTTCCTCTCACTTATGGAGGATAAAGATGCACTAGATCCAAACCAAGCATATCTCTTTGCTGTGGAGCCTCATTCTATTTTGCCAATTAGGATTCTTGGACTATGCAATCATAATAGGTTCCTGCCTATTCAAAGGGTTAAGGAATTTGCAAGCAGTGTAATGTTTTTAACTCCACTTTTGAGGCATGTAAGGTCATAGGATTCTTGGACTATGCAATCATACTAGGTTCCTACCTATTCAAAGGCTTAAGGCGTTTGCGAGCAGTGCAATGTTTTTAACTCCACTTTTGAAGCATGTAAGGTCATGGTTGGGCCTAGCACCTGCTTCACGAAAGATGTACGGATGCGGTACCTAGTGGTTTTCTTTCACAATTTTTTAGTATTCCTCTCATCGAGACGATGAGCGGTCTTGTGGTGGGAAACCTGTAGTAGGTTACAATGTCACATTCACAGGACACACAGTTAGTTTCGTTGGACTGGTCTGGTTCACATTGTGGACGGACTCTCTGGGCTGGGTAGTGACACGTGGTAGGGATATGGACGGTGGTCTAGTGGACATGGTGGCCAGGTCACCACCACCACTCAGTTTGGGGATAGACCTAGATGGCTGGCATTTATGAGCCGTTGGTGGCTCTTTATGGTTGTACATGTGAGTAGTATCTATTGGGTCATGATTATCATCTTCTTCATATATGGTTCATCGTCTTTGTCTAGAGGAGTGAGTCTATACACACAGAACGTCTGTACCATCCCTGCACATCTGAGCCTCGACACCCCCATTGTACGTGTGAGTTCTGGGCTGGAGCTGAGTGTGCTACCACGCCAAAGTCTGTATCGGTTCCTTTGAGATAGTCGAGTCCATATGTTATGGTCTATTGCTGTGTCTCTGTGTTGATTTGTTGTTATCTATTGTTTCCTGTGTTTTCGTTCTGTTTTGAGTGAGATGTCACACACATTGCACTGAGGAGCACCCATTGTAGAGAGCACGACATAATATCCATGCTACAATGCTATGTTTTTAAGATACTGTAGGTACTAATCTAGTACTAAACTTGCTTGGAGAAGTGACCCCTAGGGTCAATTCTCCACTTCTCTTTGAATGCAAACTAGGTGGAAGATTAGTCACTGAATCCATGGACAAGTCTTGAAATGGGCCTTTGGGAATAGGTAATGGCATCAAAGGACCTTGCTTCTTGCCCGTAGGGGCTTTTAGTTTTTAAACAAATGGAACACTACGTGACATATCTAAACACATCTTTTCACATTTTACTAGCCAATAACAAAATCTTTCTACTTTTTTTGACATGGTAATCATGCCTCTGTGCCCACCCAATGTGCATTGTGCAACATAGCTTGCCTAAGAGAAGGTAACACCCAAAGACAGTGATGGAAATACAAGAGACCATTATGAAAGAAATGGTTGATGGGTCCTTGAGTGGCAATAGCTTGTAACCATTGCTCACCAAACTCGGAATTTGCATATTGATTTTTTAGGTTATTAATAGGTACTCACGGAATGGAGATTGTTTAACTTAAGAGCCAAGATCTGTCATTTGTGACTTGATGCATCTGCAATGGGGTTAGCTTTACTAGAAACATATTCAATAAAACCACCAAATTGCTCAAATATTTGAGATCACCTTGTTTGGCGGTCACTCCAATGTGCACTAGGCCTAGACTGGAGCCACTTACGAGTTTGATGATCAGTATAAATATTTAAATTTCTACCATACAAAAAATACGAACGACAAAGAGAAGCTTCTTATTGTACATCAAGTAATTATTTCTTTGTTGTTTAACTTCCTACTAAGAAATGCCACTAACATGCCGTGTTATTGTGGCATAGCTTTTATGGCAATGTTGCTCACATCCGTCCATACCTCAAAGGGGTTAACCAAAGAGGCAAAGATAAGACACAGTGCAACAAAGCCTAAACCGATGCTTCGGGCAAGACAAGGCACCGATGGCGAGTTTTAACCCCTCCCAAAACATCAATCATCGTGTTGTTCTTACCATTGTTTGTACCATTCTGTTGGTTATGAGGGTTTTATGGGGTACTTGAAGGCACTTTGTTCTTCTCTTCGGGTTTACCTTTAGTTGTGCTTCATTTCTTGTTCAAGAGTGATTTTGACGGCGTTATTGTAGGCATAGGGTAGAAAACCTTCACATGGAATTTAATGTACTTGTCTAAACCAAAGAGGAATACCTCCTTACACTTCTCATTTGACTTACACAATTGAACACCATTTTGCAAGAAACGGTTAGAAAAGACATAATTGGAGTTCCATGTTTCTTGAGATCTTGCCATTTCTCTTTTAATAAATCAAGGTATTGATGTGGCATAAACCTATCCTTGAGCTTAGCCTAGAAGTTGACCCAAATGTAAGAAAATGGGATGTCATCCTCACGTGCAAGGTGCTCAATCAATCGTGCCTCTTGCTAGACTTAATACCAATCAATTGGCATCACCCAACAAATACATGGAGGCTGTCACTTTATCGTTACTATTTTTCTTGTTAGTAGCAAAGTAGCCATTAAATTGTTGCAACCAAGAATAAATCGTAGATGCATCTATCTTACCATCATGCTTATTGAAAGTCAAATTTTAGTGATTGGATTTTTGGAGTCATCCTCTCTACTTGGTCTTCATTACTTGTTGGGATCCTTGGGTGGATCGCCCTTTGAAGAGAGCACGTGAAGGACCAAATCTTACAGGCATTGGTCCCGGATTGCCTTGCGCTCTAGGTCCTTAGTTGCTCTCTTTTCTTCAGCCACTATGTGTTGAGGTTTGCATTCTCTCTTGACTATGACATGTTGAGCCGCCTTTTCCCTTTTGGCTTTGGCACGCTGAGCCTCCTACTATACATCATCTCCATCATAGAATTTACCAAAGCCTCCATAGAATTTGGTGCAATCTGTGGTGTAGATGCAGGGGATGGGAAGGTCTCAATGGTACCCCTGTGTAGGGACATCTTCTCCAAACTTTAAAATCATCACCTTCACGCAAAGTATCCATTACGATTTGGGTGATGAACATACACTAGGTACTAGGGTACTTAGAATACTTGCATACTTGGGGTTCTTGGTGTTGGTTGAAATTTGCACTTAGGAAGGATTTTCTCTTACCCAAGATCAACTTCTTCCTTATAGTGCACCCATTGTCCGTCTTGTTCTCACAACACCAATGTTTATTTTTTTGCCTTACATCTATTGTCCTACTGCAGCGTGCAAGGTGTGGTCTCAATGAGTGGAAAAGAGGAACAAGGAGGGGCTGGAAAAGCCCTTCTTTTCTGGGTTACTACCACTCTTCAAAAACACAAAGTAGAGAGATTGACATGCCCAAGTGGTTTTGGGCTAAGTGCAGTCTCGAACAAGCAAAAAAGAACTATGTGGTTCTTTTGTTGGAATTAGGGTTGCAGAGAAACACACACAGCTTGGAGAAGACAAAGGAAGCTCAAGGCACACAATAGAGAGTGTGTTACTTAGTGTGCAATGGAAAGATAGATAGCCCTAGAGTGATGGGTGTATATACAATGCACGGGGGGAAAAACTTTCTAAAGAGGGAAAAAATGCCCCGGCGGTCCTAGTGTGTTTACACACATCACTACCACATGTATATGGTAACAAATCCCCCCTGGAGTGATGCGGTGAACGACAGCTGGCACATGAGTAAAGGGAAGTGCCATGCCCTGAGGACAGGATCAAACCACAAAGGGGAGTAAGCCCAAAGCTTTGTGGAAAGCTTCAAGCTTCTCATGTAACAATGCCTTTGTGAAAAGATTTGCAAGGTTGTCCTGTGTTGGCACATAAGCCAAGCTGATCTCTCCTGCTGAGAGCCTCTCCCTGACATAGTGGTAATGCACCTCAATGTGCTTTGTGCGAGCATGAAAAACTGGGTTCCTTGCAACTGCCAATGCGCTCTGACTGTCAGTGTAGATAGTGTTGGCAGTGTCCTGTCTAACACCCAAATCAGCCATAAGGCGTCTGAGCCATACACACTCAACCGTAGCTGTGAAGACTGCCCTGTACTCAGCCTCACAACTCGAAGTGGCCACAGTAGGTTGCTTCTTTCTCAACCATGATATACATGAACTGCCAAGCATGAAACAAAAACCACTTGTGGACACTCGCGTGTCAAAACAACCAGCCCAATTTGAGTCCGAAAAAGAATGTAAGTCTGGCGGCAATGATCCCCCCTTGGGATAAAACAAGCCAAGATGTAAAGTGCCACTAAGGTAGCGGAAAATCCTCTTGACAGCCTACCAATGCTTAGACCCTGGGCTATGCATAAATCTGCTGACCTGTGAGATTGCAAACTAAATATCCGGCCTCGTGGTGCATACATAAATGAGGCAGCCAACAACATTTTGGTAAAGAGTGACATCAGCAAGATCACCAGCATCATGTAGACTCAACTTTAAACCTGTTTCCATGGGAGTGGCAATAGGTTTGCAATCCTCAAGTCCAAACTTACATAGCAATGTCTCTATGTAACTTTTCTCACACAAGGCAATACCACCATCACACTGCTTAAACTGTATACCCAAATAATGATGCAACAGCCCCAAATCTTTCATCTTGAAAGTAGCATTCAAATCAGCCTTAAATTCAGCAATATGTGTCTCATTTGGTCCAGTGATCAACAAATCATCCACATAAAGAACCACAATGAGAAGTACATCACCCTCACGCTTTACATACAATGTGCTTTCTGTTGGACTATTACGAAAGCCTTGTTTGACCAAATGAGTGTCAGCTTTCTCATACCAAGCACGAGGAGATTGCTTCAACCCATACAAAGCCTTGTTACATTTGAACACTTTGTCCTCTTGTCCTTTGATGACAAAACCGCGAGGCTGCATTACATAAACTTCCTCAAATATGTCACCTTTCAAGAAAGCAGTAACAATGTCTGATTGATGTACATCCCAACCAAAATGAGCTGCCAATGCACATAGAAAACGCACAGTAGTCATACGACAAGTGGGAGAAAAAGTCTCTTCATAATCTATGCCTTTTTGTTGTGCATAACCCTTTGCAACAAGTAGAGCCTTATGGCGATCGATCTCACCATCCGGCTTGCATTTCAACTTGTAAACCCACTTTGTACCAATGGCATTTTTTCCAGGAGGCAAATCACATAAAGTCCATGTGTCATTTTCTATAAGTGCATTATATTCTGATTGCATGGTAGCCATCCAATTTTCTGACTTCTGTGCTTCATCAAAAGAAAAAGGCTCTTCAACATCATGTAAGCTAGACACAGCCAAAGCATAACAATTTGATGCATAAGATGCATGGCGAGAGCCTGAACGAGTACGACTAGACAAAGGTGCATCCAATTTACTGTCATGCAAAGTGTGCACCAGCCATTTTGGCATACCTCTAGCCTGCTCATTTTCAGCCCTTTCCTCATCAAGTACATCATGTACATTTGCATCAGTAATAGGCTGATCTAAAACATTTTCAGAAACCCCCATAGGCTGTACATTTGCCTCATTGGAACTTACATTTGTATTTCCACCACTGAAAAGAGGCAACAAAGTGTCATAAATGTCGTGCGAGCTTACATTACTGTCTCTGGTACATGACAGCAAGGGCTGAACAGAATCTTCCACAAACACTACATCCCATGAAACCAGACTACGTTTTTTTTGCGGATGATACAACCTGTAACCTTTGCTTTCAGCACTATAACCAACAAAAATACATTTGACAACCTTATCATCCAATTTTTTGCGTTGCACTTGTGGCACCAAAGCATACGAGAAATAGCCAAAAACACGCATGTGCTCAATAGAAGGCTTTCTTTCATGCCATGCTTCATATGGAGTAATAGACTGTAAAGCTTTTGTAGGACACCTGTTAAGTACATAAGTGGCACACATGACAGACTCAAGCCAAAAAGAATGCGGTAAAGCTTGACTTTTGACCAAACATCATGCCATTTCCGTCAGTGACCTATTTTTCCTCTCAGCAACACCATTTTGCTGAGGTGAGGCACTATACATTGGTGTTTTATCCCGCGACTAGCTAGAAATGCATTAAATTCATGAGACATATACTCCCCCCCTCGATCGGAACGGAGGGTGCCCATAGTACATTTCGAGACATTTTCAGCCATAGCCAGAAATTGTTTGAAGCACATAAAAACTTCGGACTTCGCTTTAAGAGGAAATACCCATGCATGCCTGGAGTAATCATCTATGAAAGTCACGAAGTACAGGTAATTTCCCAAGGACGGAGTTTGCATGGGCCCACAAACATCACTATGCACAAGCTGCAACCTGCATGTGGCCCGAACTGAACCATCCTTTGGAAACTTAGAACACTGCATCTTACCCAACATACATCCTTCACAAACATGTTTGAGAGGTGCTTCAAGAGGCGGCAAAGAAGCAACCATATTAGATTTCTACAAACGCAGCAACTGGCAAAATTCAGATGTCCAAAACGTGCATGCCAAAGTTTTGCATCTAAAATAGCCCTTGAATCTGCAACAACATTTGCAAAATTTTGTCTACACTTGTCATACAAAGTGAGCTTATACAGCCCACGACACAAAAGGCCAGATGCAACATTTTCATCACCAAAACTGAGATCATGAACTGTACATCTGTCATCCACAAATTTGACTACAAGTCCAAGTCTAGCAAGTGCGGATACAGACAAGAGATTCTTCTTGATCCCAGGTACATAAAGTTCATCAACAAGTGTGAAAGAACTGCCATTAGCAGTAGTGAGCACAATCTTTCCAACTCCCTGAACTAGAAAAGAGGCATTGTTGGAACAAGTGACTGAATTCCCATGAGGGACAGACTCAAGAGAGGTAAACAATTCACGATGTGAGGTAATGTGCTTTGTAGCACCACTGTCGAAATACCACACATGTGAATCTGCAGCAACTGACAAGCATGCATCATGGACAGCAGGATTGTAAGTGCACTCTGCGCTAAAAGCCCATTCTGCATCAACATCAGCATTATAGTCTCCTTTCACAGAAGACTCAACAATGGCTGCATTTGTAGTGGAACCAACATTTGCAGTGGAACCACCCTCTTTCTTCTTAGCCTCTTTGGCCTTCAACTTAGGACACGACTTGATCAAGTGATCATTGGCTTTACAATAATGGCAACGCATCTTCTTTTTGCCCTTATCACCAGAATTTCCAGACGAAGTGCTGCCAGTAGAAGCATTAGGAACATAATTTTTGCCACTCGTAGCAGAACCATAAGAAGTGGCTGCATTACTGTTACCACTCTTTCTTTGAGAAGCAAGAAAAGCTTGTTCAACTGCACGCTGCCTAGTCCTGTTTTTTCTGGAAAGTGACTCTTGCAACAGCAATGTGCATAATGCATCAAACTTGACAACTTCAGGATTTCCTTGGGTCATAAGTCTCCAAGTACTAGCAAAAGTCTGGTAGGAATCTGGTAAGGCATCAAGAACAGTCTGCACAAGGGAACTATCTGAAATGACTTCACCTGCAGAAATAAGCTACTCATTGATATCCTTGACACTAGCAAGGAAAGTGTCCATATCATCTTCCTCATGCATAATCTTCGACTCCAGCTCTTTACGCAACAAAGCAATTTTAGCCTCATTGCGGCTTGCATAAAGACCTGCTAAAATATCCCAAGCCTGTTTTGCAGATTTTGCTGAACGGATGTGAGGAATAATGGTGCGCTTCACAGACAACGCAATCAATGCATGAGCCTGCGCATCCTTAACATCCCAACGAGATTGTTCTGCCGTAGGCAAATCAACTCTAATAGCAGCAATCCTTGCAGCAAGACCTGCAACATCCTCAACATCGCCTACATCCTCAGAACCAGGATGTACATCAATGCCCTGCACAATGTTCCAGACACCCTTTGACACAAGAACATGTTGCATCATATAAGCCCACATAGGGTAGTTGTCCTCATCCAACCTATCCCTAACAGCAAACATCTTGAACACATCTGTGTTGTTGCTGTCAGCCATGGTAAATGCTGCACCTGATGTGAAAATTGCCCGAAAATAGGAGAAACGGAGCGGGAACAACCTGTGCTATATAGCACAAACCGTAGAAGACTATAAGGCACCTGTTATGCAGAAAACGGCACTGACAGAAATTCGGCACAAAATGACGAAATAGCCTGTGCAGTACTGCTTGTAGTGGAAACGGAGGCCGAAATGAGCCCAAATCAAAATTCTGAGCAGACCAAGCTCCTCGAGCTTACCCAAAATTTTTGTCGACCTGCGAACGCTCGCCAAAGCTCACTGAAATTGGAGAAAGTGAGGAGGCGTGTGCTGGAGCAGTTGACGACTAAGCCCGGGAGGACGTGACCTGCTCTGATACCAATTGTTTGAATTAGGGTTGTAGAGAAACACACACAACTTGGAGAAGACGAAGGAAGCTCAAGGCACACAATAGAGAGTGTGTTACTTAGTGTGCAATGGAAAGATAGATAGCCCTAGAGTGATGGGCGTATATACAATGCACGGGGGAAAAAACCTCCTAAAGAGGGAAAAAATGCCCCGGCGGTCCTAGTGTGTTCACACACCTCACTACCACATGTATATGGTAACAGCATCTTATGGCTTAATGGCCCTTAATACAAAGGGATGAAGAAGACGGGAACATACCTGATATGCAATGGAGTAAGGGTGGAGTGGCTATTAAGTCTAGGGCAGGGACACAAAACTTCTTTGATAACAATTTTGAGAGAGGTTCTTCAAATTCTTTTCTTGAATGATGATACTGAACACTACCCAAGAGCTCTTATGCCAATGTAATGTGCAACTAAAGTGATTGATGGTGAATGATCATGATGAGTGCTCAGTGGGTACTCAAGGTTCCTTTTACTTATGAGAGAGTTCCTTATACTTCATGAGATATATTGTGAAGACTAGAGAGAGAGAGAGAGAGAGAGAGAGAGAGAGAGAGAGAGAGAGAGAGAGAGAGAGAGAGAGAGAGAGAGAGAGAGAGAGAGAGAGAGAGAGAGATAGAGAAGAGAGAGAGATATTGTGAGTGAATGGAGAGAGAGAAAGAAGATAAACACTAGATGGGGTCCCAAACCCCCTCCAAGGGCCCCCCTCTCTATTTATATGGAGGCATTTGAGACAATGGATTTGGATGTTGATGGGATCTTGCAATGATGCTTGGATCTGCGAGGCTAAAGGTTGAAATTGAAAACGCTAGGATTGATCTGGCTTATAATTATAAGATGACAGCAAGGCTAGGGCTAAGATATGAAATTGATGAAGACCTAGGGTTGATTCTACAAAACGTGGCTGATCTTATGCAGCATGCTAAATCTCCAAGTGCTTGAAGGAGTGATGGAAAACATTGAAGCTGATGGAAAAAATCTAAAGGGTTGAAGTGATGGTGCAAAAATGTAGGTGCCGTATGGTTCTTGAAAACATTAGGGTGCTAAGGTACTATAGGTACTAATCTGGTATTGAATTTTCTTGGAGAAGTAACCACAATGGTCACTTATATATGCCAAAGATTCTGGGTTGATCAAGGCTTTAGAAAACCCCATGACTTGGTAAATCAATGCAATATGTCACTTATCTATAAGTTAAAAACCCCCTGATTAGAGGTGCTTTATATGCAATTATTGCCTAGGCTTGGTACCAATGCTTTTGTAGGGAAACACTCCTAGTGCCTACAACTAGCGAGCAACTAGCAGACACTCATTGTGCTCATTTGAAATCAAAGGATATGAAACTAATTTAAAGTCCTTAAACATGAATTTCCTATGTACAAGATTGCAAGGGTGTCTAAACACTTCCTAGGGTGTCCTAAACCCTAACCATAGGAGTTATAGCTTGTCCACATGCACATAGGATTAGATGTGTACGTGACACAAAATGACTACAGAACTGCTACCTTCCTAAAGTACGGGCCCATGATGGTTATTGTGAAGGTGTTGATGATCACCAATAGAAAGTGTTCCTTACCTTTGTAATCATGGCATGATGGTGTTGGCAAAGCACATTGACTATATGAAATTGATGACGAGTCAATTGCTAGGCCAAAGAAAGTTATTTTCATGTGAGGTATAGAATTTTTGCGCGTCTTTGTTGTGTGTATAGACACTTATTAAGCCATGTTCACTGTTAATAAACCATAGTGATGTTTTGCTAACACAGTGGGTATGCAACAATTGGTTGTAATATTGCAATATTGTTATTTTTCTGTGGAGTTAATTCCTTCATTTGGCCTCAGTAATTGGGAAGATGATGGAATTAGTATGAATTGAAGAGGGATAATTGGTGGTCAAAAGTGGCAGACTCATTTACCAATGGCTTATCGATAGTATTGTCGTTTATCTTACCAATTATGCACTCATGGGTGATTGTTGATGGAGTGAATCCAAGAAAAATGTTTTTTTTGGGGGTGGGGAGATTGAGATTCATTTTGGATGTGTAGAGGTTATGATTTTATTGGTATAGAAATTGTAAGATAAGAGGTTTTATTGAAGTTAAATTAGCATCCAAATGCACAAATAACCAAAGGAAAAAAGTAGTGGAAAAAACTGCTTTGATATATATGTATATGCTCATAAAAGCAGATATGGTGTAGGGAAAGGTCTTTTACTGACCTTTCCCCGTAAAAACTGCAATCCCATGGTGACTGGTGGGGAGTCAGGAGCCACGGTGAGAGAAATTTTTACGGAGGGAAAGGTCAGTAAAAGTCCTTTCCTGATCGTCAGGGTCCAGGGGAGGGGGGCTAATGAGTGTTCTTTGACAAAAACACATGCTAAGCTACTGGCACAATGATTACATTGTCTGAAGGGAATAATTGTCTTACATACGTATGGGTTGCAGTTCTACATCCCATGAGGACTCTTACGCACTTACTTCATAGTAGTTCTCCACCCGCAGCTCCTGGATCCCTTTACAACTTACCATGCGATGATGCTTAATTACAAGCCTCATGTGCTATAGGCCATCATGCTCAGATGCAGCTGTAGCAACAACAACATCAATTTTATTGGAAATATTGATTTTGTGTGTTGACTTGGCAGAGATCCAATGGTCACAAGAAAGGATTACGTAAAATGATGTTGAGAAGATGGGCGATACAAATTAACTACAACGAAGATAACTTTCTGCATGCTGAGGTGGTGCACAATAATTGGAAATCATTGCCATGTAAATTATATATGCTGAGTTGTCTCACATCTGATGGCGCTGGGCAAAAATTACCATCTGTAATAGCTAGTAGATGATTAGCCTAGATGGCATGCCCCACAACCGTGGACCTTGATGGAAATGGTAGTAGAGTACCTAGAACTACAAAAGGGAATTGTTAGACGAAATAACAAAACAAGGTGAAAGCATTATGGACTTCATAAGACTATTGAGAGGAATTTGATATTAAGAGGCTTGTGTGTGTGTGTGTGTGTGTGTGTGAGAGAGAGAGAGAGAGAGAGAGAGAGAGAGAGAGAGAGAGTAACAACAATATTTTATATCATTTGTTATCATTATAAGATATTATGTTCTTTGAAAACAAGTGTAACAATGGACTATTTAGACTATAATATATTCCAAAAGCATAAAAAATAATGACCGAAAAAACATTTGGAAACATTGTAACAAATTGAGAAAAAAAAGGTAAAAGAGGATGAGAAAGATAGAGAGAGGTACACAAATGTCAACACACTTCCACCAGGGCCTACAAGAGGCAGTAAAAAAGAAATGTAGTTGCCATGTGGCACTAA
This sequence comes from Adiantum capillus-veneris, assembly GCF_014529385.1. Classification (NCBI taxonomy): domain Eukaryota; kingdom Viridiplantae; phylum Streptophyta; class Polypodiopsida; order Polypodiales; family Pteridaceae; genus Adiantum; species Adiantum capillus-veneris. The sequence continues at coordinate 19,832,052 of NC_140947.1, forward strand.
TACCCCCCCCCCCCCCCCCCCCCCCCCCCCCCCAACTCACAATAGTGAGTGTATATATATTAAAGTGAAAGAAAAAATTTACAAAGGAAGCCTTTCTCCAACCGATCCATGACACATTAGGGGAAGTTTAAGGTCTTGAATTTTCTCTAAAAGAAATGGTAGAGAGAGAAAATACTTTTCATTTTTGGAAAAATGAACAAGGAGTTTTAAAACTCAAAATTGGGGGGGGGAACCTTTATATTTTACTGGGTGCACGGGATGTTACTTTTTGGGGCCCCATCAAATTTCCCACTGCTCATTCTGTCCTTTCTCTACACCTTTCTATGCACCATATCCACATCATCATATTTCCCACATCATCTCCAGGAATCCTGCAAAAGAGGTATCTGTAATCTCCATGTCGAGTCGGGAGATTAATATTCCCCTCTCCAAAAAGAAATAGGCTTTGTGAAACTCCTTCTATCATACAAGCATTGAGATTGGAACAAAAGAAGCACATTGAGGATAGATGGTAGATTATGTCACATAGACTCCATCACCAAATGCACGCCACCATTCTTCAATTGTTCTTCATTGATGAGATTTGTAGGAGATGGTATTAAAGGGCTATTAGGCTATACACAAAAGCTTGCAGTAGAGACGAACATTCTTAAGTTGGAAAATTATTTGCTACTTCAATTCAAGGATTCTCTTAATCATTAGCTTCAAGAAAGCAAGGAGAAGGTAAAGAACCTCCAATCATTACTGAATACTGTCAGAAGAAAGAGACAAAGGAAGTTGAAGACAAAGACAAAGGAAGTTGAATAACATTGAGAGTCTCAAGCGAGGAGGTGGAAGATGCAACAAAAGAATCAAAGCAATTAAGTAAAATTTCTTTTTCTTTTCAAATTGATATCTGTTTTACAAGTTGGTATTTTTGGGTGCTATAGTCTTTCCTTGTGTTTACCTAGGTCCTTAGTTCAGTCAGACTGCTCACAAGGAAACATAAGAGGTGCATCACAATCATTTTGTGAAGTGATTCCACATATTCTTGCTGGCAACTTATTGAATGAAAGAAGATTTAGGGTTCCTAAAATTGATATTTGTTTTACAAGTTGGTATCTTTGGGTGCTATAGTCTTTCCTTTGTTGGGGTTAAGGCCTATGTGCCTTGACCGGTCGCCCAGATCATGGGCGCCCGCCTACTGTTACCCTATACTTATAGTGAGTATACTGTATAGGGGGAGCTGCCACTTCACAGTCTCCCCACCCACATCGTGTGTGTGTCTCCTTCTCTCTCTCACTCTCTGTCTGTGGTGCTCCTCGATCCCCTTCAATTGGTATCGGAGCGTAGGTGCGGAGGGAGCGCGTGTGTGCACAGTCACGACAACAGCGGAGAGCCAGTTTCATTCCCGAAATCATGTCCGCGCGCGCGCACTTTCAAGAGTGCAAACAGGGTTTCGACTTCGGCATCGGCAAATTCAGCTTTTCGAGAGCGTTTCCAGCAGGTGTCCTGCCATTTTACCCCCCTTTCGAAGTCATTCGAGCCATCAGAAACCTCATTCGAGCTACGGTTGAGGAGCTGCATTTTCAGCCCTCTTTTGGCAGTTTATGTTGCATTTTTGGGTCGAAATGGAGGTTTTTTGGCATAGCTTTCACACCCGGACTCGGATACATGTGATCCAGGAGTCTACCTTGGGGTTTTGGCACGCTCCGGACGCGCTAGTCATATAAAAATTTTAAAATTCTGAACGCTGAATTTTTTGCAGCAGCAGTTGTTTATAGTGTGTCGAGGATTCCACACATGGTTTGCTCTCAGATGTGAGAGTGATATTTACTGCAAGTTTCCTCACAGGTGGGAGGATACAATGTATGCCTTATCTGGTTTGATGCTCAGGGAGACTAATGTGATTGCATTTTGAGCTCGGCAATGTATGCCTCGAGCATGTTTTTTGGCAGTCACAGGTAGAGCAGATATTTGTGTACTAGATTTGCAGGTGTTTGCAATGATGTGTGCAAAGTGTGGAGATTTGGTGCATGCATTTGGAGTGCGGTTTGATGCGATTTGGTTGATCATGATTTTGAGTGTGCAGTCAGTTTGGTTACTGGTTTTGTGGCCGTTTTACTGACGAAACTCTGGCGAAATTTTCCCAGGAGTTTTATGCGTATCATTTATGCGATCTAGGTAGAGATTGCGGGTTGCACTCAGCATTTGCGTGCGGTGTTCTCTGCAGGTGGGAGATTTGTGCGTGTGTATGCATCGATACCGCACATTGTGGGCTTGGTGATTAGCTCACGGGTTTGACAGGCGTACAGTTATCTCGGCACACTCACAGGAGTGAGTATTGTGATGTATGCTTGTGTGGCTACGAGCTAGGTAGCCGGATTCTAGCACTAATGGCTTGAGGTTTTTCAGCAGGGTTGATTAGTTGTTCGATGACTGATCTCGGCATAGAGCATAGGGGAGGTTTGCAGGTATTCGACGGATACTTGCAGGAGTGCATGAGCTCTTATAGACTATTTGCAGAGCTTGGAGCTAGCTCTGTGTGGCTTCCGCAGTGGGATGTTTGTCTATCAGTAGAGCCGGATGCACTAGCTCATCGAGAGTCAGTGGGCATAGGTTGAGAGAATCTCTCACCTTCTATTAGTTCTACACTAGTAGATCTTGCTTAAAGACACATTGGCCTTTAAGTGGGAGGTTGTTGGGGTTAAGGCCTATGTGCCTTGACCGGTCGCCCAGATCATGGGCGCCCGCCCACTGTTACCCTATACTTATAGTGAGTATAGTGTATAGGGGGAGCTGCCACTTCACAGTCTCCCCACCCACAGCGTGTGTGTGTCTCCTTCTCTCTCTCACTCTCTGTCTGTGGTGCTCCCCGATCCCCTTCATCCTTGTGTTTACCCACATCCTTAGTTCAGTCAGACTACTCACAAGGAAACATGAGAGGTGCATCACAATCATTGTGTGAAGTGATTCCACATATTCTTGCTGGCAACTTATTGAATGAAAGAAGATTTAGGGTTCCTAGGAAAAAAATGCATCAATGGATTTTTGCAAAGTTCTACTTTGGACAAAGATTACATTCAAGGCGCTTTGGACAAAGTTGGAATCAATAGAGCAGGTTACCGAAAGCTATTCAAGCTCATCAAAAAAAATCTAAAGAAGTCAAGAGTGAAAGGTGTTGGAATTAGGGTTGGAGAGAAATGCACACAACTTGGAGAAGATGAAGGAAGCACAAGGCACACAATAGAGAGTGTGCTACTTAGTGTGCAATGGAAAGATAGATAGCCCTAGAGTGATGGGCGTATATATAATGCTCGGGGGAAAATACCTCCTAAAGAGGGAAAAATGCCCCGGCGGTCCTAGTGTATTCACACCATCACTACCACATGTATATGGTAACAAATCCCCCCCTTGAGTGATGCGGTGAACGAGAGCTGGCACATGAGTAAAGGGAAGTGCCATATCCTGAGGACAGGATCAGTCCACAAAGGGGAGTAAGCCCAAAGATTTGCGTAAAGCTTCAAGCTTCTCATGAGACAATGCCTTTGTGAAAAGATCTGCAAGGTTGTCCTCTGTTGGCACATCAACGAAGACGATCTCTCTTGCTGGGAGCCTCTCCCTGACATAGTGGTAATGCACCTCAATGTGCTTAGTGCGAGCATGAAAAACTAGGTTCCTCGCAACTGCCAATGCGCTCTGAATGTCAGTGTAGATAGTGTTGGCAGTGTCCTGTCGAACCCCCAAATCAGCCATAAGGCGTTTGAGCCATACACACTTAATCGTAGCTGTGAAGGTTTCCCTGTACTCAGCCTCACAACTCGAGGTGGCCACAGTAGGTTGCTTCTTGCTCAACCATGATATACATGAACTACCAAGCATGAAACAAAAACCACTTGTGGACACTTGCGTGTCAAAACAACCAACCCAATCTGAGTCCAAAAAAGCATGTAAGTCTGGCAGCAATGATCCCCCCTTGGGATAAAACAAGCCAAGATATAAAGTGCCACTAAGGTAGCGGAAAATCCTCTTGACAGCCTGCCGATGCTTAGACCCTGGGCTATGCATAAATCTGCTGACCTGTGAGACTGCAAACTGAATATCTGGCCTCGTGTTGCATACATAAATAAGGCAGCCAACAGTAGTTTGGTAAAGAGTGACATCAGCAGGATGGCCAGCATCATGTAGACTCAATTTCAAACCTGTTTCCATGGGAGTGGAAATAGGTTTGCAATCATGAAGTCCAAACTTACATAGCAATGTCTCTATGTAACTTTTCTGACACAAGGCAATACCACCATCACACCGCTTAAACTGTATACCCAAGTAATGATGCAACAGCCCCAAATCTTTCATCTTGAAAGTAGCATTCAAATTAGCCTTAAATTCAGCAATATGTCTCTCATTTGGTCCTCTGATCAAGAAATCATCGACATAAAGAACCACAATGAGAAGTACATCACCCTCACGCTTTACATACAAGTGCTTTCTATTGGACTGTTACGAAAGCCTCGTTTAACCAAATAAGTGTCAGCTTTCTCATACCAAGCACGAGGAGATTGCTTCAACCCATACAAAGCCTTCTTACATCTGCACACTTTGTCCTCTTGTCCTTTTATGACAAAACTGTGAGGCTGCCTTACATAAACTTCCTCAAATATGTCACCTTTCAAGAAAGCAGTAACAATGTCTGATTGATGTACATCCCAACCAAAATGAGTTGCCAATGCACATAGAAAACGCACAGTAGTCATACGACAAGTGGGAGAAAAAGTCTCTTCATAATCTATGCCTTTTTGTTGTGCATAACCCTTTGCAACAAGTCGAGCCTTATGGCGATCGATCTCACCATCCGGCTTGCATTTCAACTTGTAAACCCACTTTGTACCAATGGCCTTTTTTCCAGGAGGCAAATCACATAAATTCCATGTGTCATTTTCTATAAGTGCATCATATTCTGATTGCATGGCAGCCATCCAATTTTTTGACTTCTGTGCTTCATCAAAAGAAAAAGGCTCTTCAACATCATGTAAGCTAGACACAGCCAAAACATAACAATTTGATGGATAAGATGCATGGCGAGAGCCTGAACGAGTACGACTAGACAAAGGTGCATCCAATTTACTGTCACACAAAGTGTGCACCAGCCATTTTGGCATACCTCTAGCCTGCTCATTTTCAGCCCTTTCCTCATCAAGTACATCATGTACATCTGCATTAGTAGGCTGATCTGTAACATTTTCAGAAACCCCCATAGGATCTACATTTGCCTCATTGGAAATTACATTGGTATTTCTACCACTGAAAAGAGGCAACAAAGTGTCATAAATCTCTTGTGAGCTTACATTATTGTCTCTAGTACATGATAGCAAGGGCTGAACAGAATCTTCCACAAACACTACATCCCGTGAAACCAGAATACGCTTTGTTTGCGGATGATATAACCTGTAACCTTTGCTTTCAGCACTATAACCAACAAAAATACATTTGACAGCCTTATCATCCAATTTTCTGTGATGTGTTTGTGGCACCAAAGCATATGCCTAACAACCAAAAACACGCATGTGCTCAGTAGAAGGATTTCTATCATGGCATGCTTCATATAGAGTAATAGACTACAAAGATTTCGTAGGACACCTGTTAGGTACATAGGTGGCACACATGATGGCCTCAAGCCAAAAAGAATGCGGCAAAGCTTGACATTTGACCATACATCGTGCCATTTCCGTCAGTGACTTGTTTTTCCTCTCAGGAACACCATTTTGCTGAGGTCTATAAGGCACTATACATTGGTGTTTTATCCCACGACTAGCCAGAAATGCATTAAATTCATGAGACATATACTCTCCCCCTCGATCAAAACAGAGGGTGCCCATAATACATTTCGAGACATTTTCAGCCATAGCCAGAAATTGTTTGAAGCACATAAAAAATTCGACTTCGCTTTAAGCGGAAATACCCATGCATGCCTGGAGTAATCATCTTTGAAAGTCACGAAGTAAAGGTAATTTCCCAAGGACGGAGTTTGCATGGGCCCACAAACATCACTATGCACAAGCTGCAACCTGCATGTGGCCCGAACTGAACCATCCTTTGGAAACTTAGAAAACTGCATCTTACCCAACATACATCCTTCACAAACATGTTTGAGAGGTGCTACCATATCAGATTTCTACAAACGCAGCAACTGGCAAAATTCAGATGACCAAAATGTGCATGCCAAAGTTTTGCATCTGAAATATCGCTTGAATCTGCAACAGCATTTGCAAAATTTTGTCCACACTTCTCATACAAAGTGAGCTTATACAGCCCACGGCACAAAAGTCCAGATGCAACAATTTCATCACCAAAACTGAGATCATGAACTGTACATCTGTCATCCACAAATTTGACTACAATTCCAAGTCTAGCAAGTGCGCATACAGACAAGAGATTCTTCTTGATCCTAGGTACATAAAGTGCATCAACAAGTGTGAAGGAACTGCCATTTGCAGCAGTAAGCACAATCTTTCCAACTCCCTGAACCAGATAAGAGGCATTGTTGGCACAAGTGACTGAATTCCCATGAGGGACAGACTCGAGAGAGGTAAACAATTCACGATGTAACGTAATGTGCTTTGTAGCACCACTGTCGAAATACCACACATGTGAATCTGCAGCAACTGACAAGGATGCATCATGGATAGCAGGATTGTGAGTGCACTCTGTGCTAAAAGCCCATTTTGCATCAACATCAGCATCACAATCTCCTTTCACAGAAGACTCAACAATGGCTGCATTTGTAGTGGAACCGGAATTTACAGTGGAACCACCCTCTTTCTTCTTAGCCTCTTTGGCCTTCAACTTAGGACACAACTTGATCAAGTGATTCATTAGCTTTACAATAATGGCAACACATCTTTTTTTTGCCCTTATCACCAGAATTTCCAGACGAATTGTTGCCAACAGAAGCATTAGGAACATAATTTTTTCCACTCGCAGCAAAACCATAATAAGTGGCTGCATTGCTGTTAGCACCCTTTCTTTGAGAAGCAATAAAAGCCTGTTCAGCTGCACGCTGCCTAGTCCTGTTTTTTTTGGAAAGTGACCCTTGCAATAGCAATGTGCATAATGCATCAAACTTGACAACTTCAGGATTTCCTTGGGTCATAAGTCTCCAAGGACTAGCAAAAGTCTGGTAAGAATCTTGTAAGGTATTAAGAACAGTCTGCACAAGGGAACTGTCTGAAATGACTTCACCTGCAGAAAGAAGTTGCTCATTGATATCCTTGACACCAGCAAGAAATGTGTCCATATCATCTTCCTCATGCATAATCTTCGACTTCAGCTCTTTATGCAGCAAAGCAATTTTAGCCTCATTACGGCTTGCATAAAGACCAGCCAATATATCCCAAGCCTGTTTTGCAGATTTTGGTGAACGAATGTGAGGTATAATAGAGTGCTTCACAGACAATGCAATCAATGCAGGAGCCTGCACATCCTTTACATCCCAACGAGCTTGTTCTGCCGTAGGCAAAACAACTCTAATAGCAGCAATCCTTGCAGCAAGACCTGCAACATCCTCAACATCGCCTACATCCTCAGAATGAGGACATACATCAATGCCCTGCACAATGTTCCAGATGCCCTTTGACACAAGAACATGTTGCATCATATAAGCCCACATAGGGTAGTTGTCCCCATCCAACCTGTCCTCGGCAGCAAACATCTTGAACACATCTGTGTTGTTGTCAGCCATGGTAAATGTTGCACCTGATGTGAAAACTGCCCAAAAATAGGAGAAACGGAGCGGGAACAACACGTGCTATATAGCACAAACCGTAGAAGACTATGAGGCACCTGTTATGTAGAAAACGGCATTGAAAGAAATTCTACACAAAATGACAAAATGGCCTGTGCAGTACTGCTTGTAGTGGAAACGGAGGCCGAAATGAGCCCGAATAAAAAATCTGAGCATACTGAGCTCTTCGAGCACGCTCAAAATTTTTGTCGACCTACGAATGCTTGCCAAAGCTCACTGAAATTGGAGAAAGTGAGCAGGCGTGTGCTGGAGCAGCCGGCAACTAAGCGCGGGAGGATGCAACCTGCTCTGATACCAATTGTTGCAATTAGGGTTGCAGAGAAACGCACACAGCTTGGAGAAGACGAAGGAAGCTCAAGGCACACAATAGAGAGTGTGTTACTTACTGTGCAATGGAAAGATAGATAGCCCTAGAGTGATGGGCGTATATATAATGCTCGGGGGAAAAAACCTCCTAAAGAGGGAAAAAATGCCCCGGTGGTCCTAGTGTGTTCACACACATCACGACCACATGTATATGGTAACAAAAGGGGTTTTTGCTTCCAAAGCCATCAGTTGTTCAATAGGCCAGGCTCAATTTTAATTCCAAGGTCATGGAGATGCTTGGAGAGCCTTTCCATATCAATGACACATATGATGGTAAGAAGAAAGACCTCAAGTTTAACTCTTTCAACAATTTTTACTTTGACTTGAAAACTTTGCAGAGGGCTATGATAAAATTCTATGATCTTCAACATACTGAGGTGAATGGGCAAGCCATTTTTGTCATCAAATTAAATCGGAGTGAATTTGTGAAGGGTAGATATTTGAGAGAGTATCAATAACCCTCATGCACAAAGTTGTTCATACCACAAAGGGAAAAAAACCCTAAAAATTGTAGTGTGCAGTTAGAGAAGAACATTTGGTGGTTGGGGGATTTTGAGGTTGATAGTAAAAGTTTCAATGTGTTGAATTGGGTATTCCACCACACTAGTATCCCTACCTTGATGGGAAGGAGATAGATGTTGAGGGCTTTGGTAGGTACAAGGTGGAATTGAACATGGGGGGGGGGGGGGGGGGGGGGGGGGGGGACGTGAAGACACTTAAGTGTATGAACAATGTGTCAAGGCGTTAGACCTTAGTTTTTCCATATGCATGGCACAATCTCAATTTCCAAGAAAAGGAAATCATAGGCCTTGTAGCTGTGAAATTTGTTGCCTCCTAAAACTAACACATTGGCCTTAATAATGATGTACATAATACAATAAAGGTAGTTTGTTTTTTAGCATTGTGAAACACCAAGGTAGAGTGTTCACACCTTAGAATGGAGCATCTAATTCTAGCAAGTGAAAGTCCATCTTCCATTGAGAATTTGTGCAAAAATTATGGCCAAGATAAGGGATATTTTGAGAATTTAAGAAGAATTCTAGAGAATTTTGGAAGCATTGGATAACATTTTCCAAACATGAAAGGTATTTAGTGGACTTTTAAGATTTGAGGGTTGCATATACATATTATGGAGGGGGCCACGTTGAGTATATAAGCACCGTAGAAAGGGGGTATATGGGTCTTTAGAATTTGTAGAAGGGGGTTGGGCTAGTGCCATGGCTAGTGCCACGGGGTCCATAGATAGAGGGTTTTTCCACATGGTTGCATGCATGTGAGATGCCCCCCTAAGTATAAGTGAATCCCCCACCGCTTGATCAGGACAAGGTACGACATGGTAAGATTATCCGACAGTACCTTATTAAGTTCAAAAATTATCCTTTTGAAGATGCTAGATGGATACAAGGAATATAGCTTAAGGATAGTATGAACCTTGTCAATGCTTACAATGCTACATTACAGTAAGAAATTGTAAATGTTTCCTTTAAACGATCAATGTTTTTGTCTTATAAGATTAATTCTCTTTTTCTTGTGCACAAATTTAAGTAGTATGCATGCTTAGAATCACGTTTGTGATGACGACGTCTATCAAACACTAATTAGAATTTGTCACTCTACTTTGGGAGAATGAAATGGACTCAAGAGCAGACATGCTTGCGGTAGGTAAGTCTCCCAAGCCCCAAATGGATTAGCCATCCATCTTGGAATAATGTCATAGGGTAAAAAGGGATCATGTTGATGGCCACGGCTAGCACACAAGAAGAGCCCAATTTTTGTAAAACTTATTCTGACAAACTTGTTGTAATTATTCTGAGACTCAATTGAGTTTTAAGATATTAATTTAGTAAGTATGTGGAATCTCCAACTCTACAGTAGATGATAGGATGTAATCTTGCAGTTAGAACCTCCAAAGCTAAGGTATAAAAGCCAATTTCTGTAAACCTAATACAACTTTTGAATGAATCAAATTTTGAGCTCCACTAAGTATACATAATTGCGTATTGTGTGTGGAGAGAGAGTGAGGTATTCTTCTTCTCCCTACGTGCTCTATGGTGGCTACATTGCAAAGTCGACTTCACTTCACCATTGTGTTAGCAACGGCGAGAGCTACACTTCAACGTCAAGCTTGCGCGGTGTCGGTCTCTTTGCAAAGAGCTCTTCCAGGAGCTTTGAGGTGAGTTTTCTCTCCAACCATGCATCCATTTAGTGATTGCTATATGTCATTGCGACCCTGATAGGATGAGCTACGCCTTAGGCCTAAGCGTGTCAAGAATCGGTGACCTGTAAATTTTGACATGTCTTTATAGGCAATTTTTGCACCAGTTGTTTATGGGTAGTAAGTTGGGCTAGAGACCATAGGGTGGTGTCCTCTAGGTGTGTAGAGGTTAGCCCTTGAGTTTTGTGACGGTTCGACAACTTTAACTTGCATTTTGGTGAGCATTGGCTTCATAAGAAAGGTAGCGGTTGCGTGTTTTTAATGTGTTTCACTTGATTTCCTTTGGCAGTGATTGGCTTAGAAGGTCAAGTAGTTGTTTAGCCTAGTTCTCACTTTGCTAGCAATTGCAAGCAGTGTGTCTACCTAACAACATTGGCACCACTGTCAAGGACAAGAGCCCTAGGTAGGTAACCTTAGACTACTCCTACGAGTAAAAGTACCTATGGTTATCGGAGTTGTGTTATTTCACTTTAGGAAGGATCGAGGAGTGGGACTCTTTGGATCTTAGGGGAGTGCTAGTGAGCATGTGTCTCGTCCGAGATTTTCCATCATAGGTAGTATTAGACTCAGTTAGTGTTGGTTGAGTGAATTGTGAGGAGATACAAGCGTTAACAAGTCCAAAAGAGACTTTGAAGCGTTTTCTCCAATCATAAATACAAGTCCTTATACATGTTTTGTAGGACTAGTTGTAAATAGGACAAGTGATTATGATCTAGAGTTGTCCATCTCTGTTGGGTTGCATTTACAATCTTAGAAAGGTAGATTTTTGGAAAGAAATGCAATAAAAAAGCTTCAATAGAAAATTTGGCATGGTTGAGTGTTGTTGGGGATAAAAGAACACACATATGCAAGAGAGCTGGATGAGAAAGGTGCAATTTTTAATCAATAGACATCATACACATATGATGTCTAGGCCCTAGTTGGAGACCAAATTTGACAAAACAGACTAGACCAGAGTGTTCAAAAGGGATGTTATACCCCAATGACACCTTGAGACTAGAGTCTTGGCTAGCAACTGGTCCCCTAAAGACAAAAGTTGTGAGTCAAAAGCGGAAACTTGTGAATCTGTGAATATTTTTGCATGAGAGATTGGTAAAAGGGTTCAAAAAGTTGTACCAAAGACTAGGGGATTCTTGTGCATGATTTTTGTACAAAAATTCACCAGTAAACATTATATGCGTATAATATCTCTAGGGTAGAATAGCAGGTAAATTAAACTTTTGACAGCTTACCCACAGTCTGCAAGTTGAGTGAAACACATGAACCAAGTTTCACTTCATTTGACCTTATTGAAAGAGTATTGAGAGAGTTTTACTCTTTTTGGTAAAGTCGGTATTGGCACAACTAATAACTACATCATCAACCTACTGCTCGCCAATTTATCTATTACTACTAAGGTGACATTTACTAACTATTGTGGCAATACCGTATACACTTCTTTTTTGTCTGGTAATCAAGGATTTTCCAACTTATCAGATTTTGCATCCCGTGACATCATTACGTGACTCACGAGTAGCTAACAAAAGTGAGGATATTGTGCAAATTAGTGATCCAAATATTGCTATGAGCACACTTGCATGTTGTAAACATCAAGGGGTACCTGGAACAGAATTTGAACTCCATTCTGAGCAAAGAGACATTATACATGTATAATGTCTAAAGGCCAGATCTTGAGCAAAAAGGTCTCATCTCAGTAAGTCATTTTGATTAAGAACCACTTCAAAGCAAATAGACAAACTTACATTGAAATTGAAGCAACTTAGAGTCTTATAAAGATCTAGAAATGGAATGAGGAAGATGATTGCTTAAATTTATCCTCTCTAGCTCAATAAGGGTTAGAATTGAGAATTGAGAATTGAGGCTTTCTGGAAGTTTAGGGTGTAGTGAAGGACCTCTAGGATAAAACTCATTCCATTCTGAACTAAAAGACATTATACGCGTATAATGTCTCAATAGCAATTTCAGAGTCCAAACCTGACAGAGCTTATCAGGGTGTCAAGCATCCTAAAATAAGCTCGGGATTCAAGTTTGAGTAAAAACTAAGACTTTAGACATCATACGCATAAAATATATGCAGACAAGTTTAATGCTTAAATTGGGAATCTCTAATCCAGGAGTCTTCTCTATGATCCTAGAATTCCACCTGCCTTGACAAATCAAAGATTGGGACTCACATGAGAATTTTGTCTCTATATTCAGTAGTACTTTGCAAACAATCTATTGTCAAAAGATATGCAGAATCTAAAGTTTTGTACAAACAACGGGAACCAAAAATCCCTCAAGTTGATAGTCAGTTGGGAGTGCAAAGTACTCCACCATTCTAAAGAGCATCTACAAAGAGAGAAGATACAAATGAGAAATTGCAAGCAGGCTTCTGAGGTACGAGGTTTGTATTGATAGTTGTTTAAGCAAAGAGTTTGATGAATTTGAGATCGGGAAGGTGCATCCAAGGAGAGAAGAGAGTGGTAGCAAATCAGACTAGCTTAGTGTCAAATGAGGAGAGCGTGAACCACACAAGGATTTATCCACTGGCACCAATTATAGAGGATGGTAGTGAGATTGACACCTCTTTGGAGAAATCTTTTTACCTCATGGCTGACCAAAACATCACTATTAACCAACAAAACCAAGCGGGAAGAGGTAGCACCTCTAGGAATCCGACTTAGACCACAAGGTATACAACCCTTTATTTAGAAGGACCAAATGTCCATGGAGCTTTGTTATATGCCAATGCAAAGGGAGGTAAAAGCATATGTAAAGAGACAAAACTAGTTGATGGAGTGAAATCCCTTCTAGTGTATGATGATGGAGACATATTCCATGATGATGAGGGAATACATTACTCATTGTTAAGGACCCTGAGAACTATAACAAATACGGGGAAAATGTTTCAAAAGGGAAGATGGTTTTTGAGATGACAGAAATGCCTCCTCGGATAGATCTTCCTAACGCCATCCTGGTGTTTGACAAAAAGGTGACTAAAGTAGTGACAAACCAAGGAGTGGTAGGAATCTACGAGTACGCAAATGGCAGGGCCAAAATATATTTTTGGTGTTTAGCACCCTATGCTTTCAAACTAAGCATGAAAAAGACTTTGTACTTGTTTTTGAATGAATTAGCTGAAGGGAGTCTCATAATATATGTTGACAAGTATGGACAGGAGTATATGCTGATAGAGAAAAACGAAAGTAGTGAGAATGATAAACACATGAGTGATTCCAACAACAGAGCCAGTTGCAACTCAAGGCCCAAACCCTAAGTCATAATAACTAATATCTAATTCTCTAAATGATTTTCTCATGTTAAACTGATCATTTAATATGGGGAAGTACCAGGGGAGAAAAGGCTAGAATATTGGTTAAGCTGGCAAACCGATCACAGTAGGGATCCAAAGGAGGGAAAATAGGGATCCAAAGGGGTGCCATATGCAAAAGAGCAATGTGCATCAATGGGCTTCAAAGAAGGTTCAGCCCATCAAGACTTCCAAAATGCTAAGGTTCCAAAATTAAATCAAATAGTCAATGGTCAAGCCTTAGGGAAAATTTGGATGCTTGTGGGAAGACTCAAAATTCTTCCCACATCCCTATCAAGGAGGGGGAGAGCCATATTTGTAGGGATGAGAGAGAAACACACACACACACACACACACACACTCTTCCAAGCTCCCTTTACACAAAGGGCATAGTGGACACATGTCAGCTTCCTAGCCCAGTTGCCCCCAAGGTGCATTCAAATCCTATTGGATGGAAATAGCGGTGGACCAATGAGAAATATGGTAGAGTAAATTTAGTTTAATTCATCTAAAAACACTTAATGAAAGAACCAATAGAAATTAAGCTCTCTAGAAGACTATTGGACAGTCTCCAAAGGGATCCAAAGAGCATTCAGCAGCCCAATGGCTTGCCTAATTCCTATTGGCGAGAAGACTAACAGGTCCAATGAGAGTTTAATTGCATTATTTAAATACCTAAAGCTCTCACAAAAGGGGAAAGGGGAACACATGTCACAAGGCTATCACTTATGTTTCTTAATTGTCATTGGCTAAGCTTTGCAGGGGCCAATAGGATGCCAGCATGAGCAAATAGAAAGAGGGGTCGACCGAGAGAGAGAGGGGGCTGATTTTTGGAAGGCATTATCACACACACACTCACACAATTTCATATGTGAAGTAAAGAAGACTATCTCCTTCTCAAGCTTTAATGTGAAGCTCATCATCTACTCCAGCCTTGTGAGAAGGAAGGCCTACACCAACAACTCTTGGCTTTGTGATGTAAATCCAACCAAGAGCCAAGATCCAATGCATGCTAATCTCCTCTACCATGCTAATTACTAAGCTATGCTAAGCTATTAAGAGTGATTATATGAGGAGACATACTTCTTTCTCGTAAGAATACTCCTTCTTCCTCTTGATCTACTCTCATATCCCGCAAGATCTCACCATCTTTGAAGTTGTGTGAGGTCTTGGGTTTGAGATAGACCGTGAGGGAATTGATGTTGTGATTTCAAGTGTAAGCTTGATGTTGAAGCTTCCATCTTCATTGCACCAGCAAGTTATTGAAGGAACACAAAATATTGTACTGTAAAATGTCTCCCTTGATGGGGGAAGCCTATAATACAAAGCCTTTTGGAGGGGGGATCGGTTCCATGTAAATCCGGTCCTCAACTGTTGTGAATAGCTTAATTTCTCTCTTTTTGAAGTATTATTCATGCCTATCTAAAGTAGTGACGGGGGCTTTTCACAAGCCAAGCTCCCATACCCCTCTTCTCTCGTCCCCACCTCATGAAAACCCTCTCTTAGGGAGGGAGTGATAAAAGGCATTGGAAAAAGTAAGAAAAAAATAAATTATGATTATGTAAATATATGAGAAAGGTAAAATAGGCCACCTCATGTCTGCGGGGCAGCCCATCCCCACCTTGCCTCCTTTTTCTTCACTGTTGCCCTGCCGTGTGTCCCTTTTCCTCTCCTCCACTCAAAAGGTCAACCCCCTCTCTCTTCCCCTTGTCCTTTCTCCTTTCTCTCTCCCCTCAAGCTACCCCACCTCTCACCAATAATGCATTCTAACTCACCAATAATGCACCCTAACTCACATGCAACTTACCCTATCTTCCAAAATAGTATACCCCACCCCCCCTTTCTCTCTCCTATCATATCCCATGACCCAAATACCCCCCCCCTCTCTCTAAAGGGCGCCATGTCTCTTGTCTTGTAGCTAAATAACCTCCCCCACACTCACACACACTCAGTTTCACTAAAAAAGGTGCCCAAAGACCCATCCCCACCCGGTGGTTACCTGCTTTTTCTTGTGTTCACACACATCTCCACACAGATTCACCTCTGAACACACTCCCCTCTCTCCCCTCTTGTAATTACTTTATTCTCCATGTCACCTCTCACTTTTTTTCATCAACCTATCTCTCTCTCTTAGTCTCTCTCTCATGAGACTGCTGTTCTGGCACATATACACACAGCCAGACAAGTGGGGCCCACAGTCACATGGCCTATGTAGATAATGATTTCTTCATTTCTAATTCTAGAATTTCTCCCCCCATCCTTCCCTATATAAAGAGGGGTCACCATCACAGTAAAGACACACACAACATCACCAAAGAATACACTATGCACTGTGTGTGCCTAGTGCACACATAGACACCCACACCATCACCATCACCGCAATCACCATGCTCGTCTTGAGCATGACCTCTACACCCTTGGGCTATGGAAGATGAAGGGCGACTAAATGAAGGATGATGGCCATAACCCTCGTGCGAGTCTTCGCCATCAACTCCCACCTATCCGCCATGTGCTCTACCACTCTCTCCCTTCTCATTCCCCTACCCTATGCTCCCCATTTCATCTCCTTATTCTCTAAATAAAGCTTGAGGTTTTGTGAGTATGTTTTCTTGCAATGTTTTGCCCATGTGAGTTGTGCGGAATCACCACCTAGTCTTGTGTTTGGAGTGAGCTTGTGTATGTGTGAAGGGTGTGCGGATTCGCCATCCTTTTGTGGTGCCTAAGTACTAAGCCGCTATACCCCCTCCCTCACTCTCTCTCTCTCTCTCTCACTTGATCTCATTCCCTTTCCTCTTCATCATTACTCCCAAGCATCCATCTCTCTTGGATGAAAACTTTGTTATGGTGGTGTGTTGTTTGCGTCCTAGCCGCTGAAGCTAGGTGGTGCCCCCTGTTTGCTTTACCATGACGGCTCGAGGCGCGCCATTCGGTCCCCGGTGTTCTAGAGGCCGTCGGGGTTTGGGGTTCGCTTTGCTCCCGTCAGTAGGTGTTATGGTTTTGTTGCTCTCTCCATCCACGCACTCTTGCTATGCTCATTAGGAATCTAGTCTTAATGAAATGCTAACTATGTCTATGTTATTTTCCACTACACATTGGTATCAGAGCACAAGGTTTCCCTTTTCTTGCTCAAGAAGAGAGGTCCTCTAGCTGACTATAAATGATTGGTATTATTAATTGAAATTGAGTAAGTAGAATAGGGATTTTTCAGCCTTGCAGTGCGCCTGCTTCGTGCAGTTAACGGGGCATCACCATCGAGAGCTATGGTCTTAATAGTGGAGTCCTATGGGGCTTCTACTGCTTAACCACGATTGAGCTATTAGAAGCTTGATAGGAGCCGTATTGTTTTGGTGGTGAAAGAACCTCTCTTCTATTCCTTGCAATTAATGATATTCGAGCCATGGGTATAGGAGCTTGAGTGCTTTTCTAAAGGGGTTAAGAGGAGTAGCAACTAGGGCTTGAAGTGCCAAAGTACATTTAAAAATTTTACACATAAAAGTTGTTAGAATGGCTGAAAATAGTAAAGAGAGTGAAATTAATGTTAATAGCTTTGATTTTGCTAATGAACAGGCTACTAATGATGCCCCTATGCTTGTTAATTACCTTGTTACTACGCTTCAACAAGCCATGGGAAATCCACCCCTCCAAAGTGAAGTGCAACGACAGCTATGTGCTCATGGGATCCTCCAAACTCCCCACCAAGAAGAGAGAGTACCTAGGAGGCCTCCTTGTGAGACTTCCAAAAGAGTCCTCTCTCCGATAAGGGTAGAAGAAGAGGATCCGTACAAAGGGCTCAAAAATCTACTACTTGACGATGCATCTCCTTCCCAAAGGAGAACTCAAGTTTCAAGGATTCTCAAAATGAACCTAATGCTTTAGCAAAAGAAAATATAAACAATCACAAGGAATTAGAGTTATCCAATTTTCTCAAGGGATTTCAAGATGTTTTTATTGATGACATCCCTTGTGAACTACCTCCTAAACGAGGCAATGATGACCATGAACTTGCACTTATTCCAGGAAGTTCACCGCCTAATAAACCTGCTTATACAGTTTCTCAAGCTCAACAAGACGAGATTATGCAGCAACTGCATGAGTTAGTTGAGGATGGCATGGTTAGCCCTAGCTCATCTCCATTTTGTTCACCCGTGTTATTAGTGCAAAAAAAAGACGACACATATTATATGTGTGTCGAGTCTCGACTATAGAGCACTAAATAGGATCACTATCAAGAATAGGTTTCTCGTTCCACGGGTAGAAGACCTATTTGATAAGCTACAAGGGTCAACACTTCAATAGGATTGATCTAAAAAGTGGCTACCATCAAATAAGGATAGTTGATCAAGACATTGTAAAGACCGCATTTCACACTACGTTTGGTCTTTATGACAAAATTGTCATGCATTTTGGCTTGACCAATGCACTAGCCACATTTAACCTCTTGAGAACCTTTACTGGAGTGTTCTTTCATGATTTAATCATCTGATCTAATTCACTAGACAAATACAAGAAACATCTCCAGGTAATATTTCAAGTCTTACGAGAGAATAAACTCTATATTAATCAAAAGAAAAGTGAGTTTTTCTTACAACATATTCAGTATTTAGGTCACATTATCTCTCAAGAAGGCATCCAAATGGATCCATCAAAGCTAGAGGTAATCAAAGGATGGCCTAATCCAAGGAATCTACATGAATTAAGAAGCTTTATAGGTATGTGTGCATACTATAGACGCTTCATAGAAAAGTTCTCACAAATCGCGAGACCATTATATGACCTAACAAAGAAAAACATTAGGTATACATGGTCTATCAAGGAGAACAATTCTTTCAAAAAGCTTAAAGAAAAGCTTATCTCTCAAACTGTGTTTACACAGGCGGATATTTAAAAGCCATTTGAGTCCAATGTGATTCTTGTGGTGATTGCTCCAAGAAGGGCATGCCATAGCCTATGAAAGTTGAAGGCTCGACCTTGTTGAGAAAGCTCTAGTCATATATGAAATGGAACTCCTCGCACTTCTACATGCCTTAGACTCGTGGAAGCACTATTTATTGGGGACTCCTTTCATTGTTGTGGATGGATCACCAAAGCCTTAAGTAATTCATGACGCAGACCAAGCTCTCCGAAAAACAAATGAGGTGGGCAAATTTTCTTTTGCAATTTCATTTTCATATTGCTTGGCAAGCATAATCAAGTAGCCGATGCACTCTCAAGACGGCCGAGAGTGAATGTGGTTTCTATAGCAACTCACAATTATCTATCTTCTATGGTAGATGAGTACGCTATTGATCCCAATTTTAGAGATGTGATTTCAGCCCTTGCACTAGGGAAGAAATAGGAACCATTTACCTTACAAGATGATTATCTTCTCTATGGCAATAGACTATGCGTTACTAACTCACTACATGAGAAAGTAATGTATGAATCTCATGCTCCTCCTTATACGGGAAATAGAGGGATTCAATCTACCCGAAAAGGGATAGAAACATACTTCTATTGGCCTGCCATGAAAGCAAACATACAAGAGTATGTTTCTGAATGTGTGGTATGCCAAAAGACAAAGTTTGATAGAGGGAAGCAACCTGGATTGCTTCAACCTTTGCCAATCCCTAATTCACCATGGGAGAGCATATCCATGGATTTTATCTTTGGATTGCCTAAGTCTATCCAAGGGATTACTGGAATATGGACGATATTTCAACAAACAAGCTCATTTTCTACCTGTAAAAAAGACTACAAAGCCCATCAAATGGCAACCCTCTTCATATCACAAATATTCAAGTGCCATGGCTTGCCAATGTCCATAGTGTCGGATAGAGATCCTAGAATGACTAGTAATGTTTGGAAGGGTCTCTTTGAGAATTTAGGGACAAGGCTAAACTTCTCTTCTCAGCCTCAAACGGATGGCCAAAGTGAAATAGATAATCTAACAATTCTTGATCTACTAAAAGCCTACGTAACGGAGTAGATCAAAGGTCCCAATGGGAGAAGTACTTACCGTTAGTGGAGTATGCCTACAATAACACTATACATACCTCCACCGAAGAAGCACCTTTTGAGGTAATTGAGGGAAGATCAAAAGTCCCTTGCTACTTAAGGTACACGGGAAGATCGTCATTGTAGATGAGTATAGCTGGACCTACAAGAACTACAAGAATCTTTCCAAAAGATTAAGGATGCTATCTCTATCTCACTGTGAAGGCAAAAGGTTGCTGCTGGATAAGCACAAAAGAGCTCAATCCTTTAAATAAAATTATCGGGTCTTACTTAAATTTCCCAAGGCTCGATTAAGGAACACAATGGGCAAGAATCCTACAGGACACCAAAAGTACTATGCTAAATTAGCAAAAAGTTAGATTCTTAGACCAATCAATGAGATGGCCTATCAACTCAAGTTGCCCAGTCATTGGATCATACACAATGCTTTGCATGTGAGCCTATTAAAGCCTTACAAAGGAGAGCCACCTCAATAACCAACTATTGAAGACCTACTAGACTCAAGAGTCTAGTGGGAAGACTCAAAAGTCTTCCCACATCCCTATCAAGGAGGGGGCGCACCATATTTGTAGGGGATGAGAGATAAACACACACACTCTTCCAAGTTCCCTTTACACAAAGGGCATAGTGGACACATGTCAGCTTCCTAGCCCAGTTTCCCCCAAGGTGCATTCAAATCCTATTGGATGGCAATAGTGGTGGACCAATGAGAAATATGCTAGAGTAAATTTAGTTTAATTCATCTAGAAACACTTAATAAAAGAACCAATAGAAATTAAGCTCTTTAGAAGACTATTGGAAAGTCTCCCAAGGGGTCCAATGAGCATTCAACAGCCCAATGGCTTGCCTGATTCCTATTGGCCAGAAGACTAAGGGGTCCAATGGAGTAAAATTGCATTATTCAAATACCTAAAGCTCTCACAAAAGGAGAACACATGTCACAAGGCTATCACTTATGTTTCTTAATTGTCATTGGCTAAGCTTTGCAGGGGCCAATCGGATGCCAGCATGACCAAATAGCAAGAGCAGTCGACCGAGAGTGAGAGAGAGGGGGCTGATTTTTGGAAGGCATTATCACACACACACTCACACAATTTCATGTGTGAAATAAAGAAGACTATCTCCTTCTCAAGCTTTAATGGAAATCTGATCATCTACTCCAAGCTTGTGAGAAGGGAGGCCTACACCAACACCTCTTGGCTTTGTGATGCAAATTCAACCAAGAGACAAGCTGCAATGCACGCTCATCTCCTCTACCATGCTAATTACTAAGCTATGCTAAGCTACTAAGAGTGATTATTGTTAAGTATGGAGCCTAATTTACCCTTGTAATTTTCTATGATAAAAGCGCACATTTGTAAGGCCCCCATTATGAGGAGAAGCCATCGTGCGTGAAGGAAAATCACTCATCGGAAACCAAAATTTTCATGGACAAGGATCAGGGGCAACTTTAGGGGCCTCGGCGGCGGAGGCCCCCGAGACTTTTTTTTCTCTCACCAGAATATTCCCTTTTACCGGAATATTATGGCCGGACGGCGGCCGAAAAGTGGTCGAAAAACAACCGGTCGGTTTGGCCGATGGCCGGTAGTCAATGGCCGGTGGCCGGAGGTCGAAAGTCAATGGACGGTGGCCGGTGGCCGAATTCAATGGCCGGTGGCTGAATTGCAAAGCGGACATGTCTTCTCAAGGGCGGCCACACATGGGCGGATTGGAGGGTCCGATTTGGACTTATTCGCACAAGGGCGGCTACACATGGCTGCCTCTCATAAGAAAGGGCAGCCCTTTTGGCCTATAAAAGGAGGCCATTTCTACACACGTTTCATAGGGTGAAGTTGATGCAACAAGGTGAGTTTGAGGTGGTGTGGTGAGAGTGAAGCAAGGCAGGAGCTCCATTAAGGGTATAATCCCTTTGTAAACTACTTCTTGTTTGGAAGTACTAAAGCCATTGAGTGGCTGCTTTCCCGTGGACATAGCCCACATTGGGTGAACCACGTATATCATGTGTACTCTCTCTCTCTCTCTCTCTCTCTCTGTCTCTACTCTATAATCTCGTGTATGTAAATCTATCTCTCTCCATTAAGTAATCTACTCAATTATCTATTTAGCTACGTCTTATTTCCTAACAACTGGTATCAGAGCAAGGTTTGCTCGTAGCTAAATTATCCCAAGGAAAGGATTCCTTGAATTGAGTGGGAGTTATGGCGGAGGAAGGGAAGCTCAAAATTGAGAAGTTCAACGGCAAAAACTACCAACATTGGAAGATGCAGATTGAAGATTATCTCTACCAGAAGAACCTCTATTTGCCACTAGGCGGTCTTGCGAAGAAGTCCGTAGCAATGGCAGATGAAGCATGGATTGTCCTTGATCGAAAGGTACTCGGAACAATCCGGTTAAGCTTGGCCTCAACGGTGGCCTTCAATGTTTCGGAGATGAAGACCACGGAGGACTTGATGAAGTCACTTGACGACTTCTACGAGAAACCATCGTCATCCAATAAGGTATTTCTTATGAAGCGCTTGTTCAATCTAAAGATGGCAGAGAATGGTTCAGTTGCAGAACACCTAAATGACTTTAACACAAACATAATTCAACTTCGATCGGTGAAAATCAATTTCGATGACGAAGTGCGAGCTCTCCTTATACTATCATCTCTAGCGGATAGTTGGGACAACCTTGCGATGGCTGTAAGTAATTCTATCTCTGGTACAAATACTCTTAAGTTTGATGATGTTGTGGGTGTTTTCCTAAGCGAGGAAATACAAAGGAGAAGCACAGGAGAATCATCAAGTGCTGCATTGTCAGTGGAAACAATAGGAAGGCCTAAGGATAGGTTCAAAAGCCAAAAGGGTCGTGATCGCTCAAGACAGAGCAAGTCACGCACAAAGTCAGTTCTTGAATGTTGGAACTGCGGTAAGAAGGGCCACGTCAAGAAGGATTGCTGGTCCAAGAAGAAGAAGGTGACTGAGTCTCAAGACAACAAGCCAATATCAGAGGCCAATGTGGCAGGTAAAGTAGAGCAAGATGCTCTAATTCTCTCATTAGACAATGTGTCTAATTCCTGGATAGTAGATTCTGGGGCTTCATTCCATGCGACACCACATAAGCAACATTTCCAAGATTACACCAAAGGTAATTTTGGGTATGTATACTTGGGAGATGATGAAGCTTGTGAGATTGTCGGCAAAGGTACAATTTATGTCAAAACTGCTAACGGAAATGAATGGAAGCTTAAAGATGTTAGGCATGTTCCTTCTCTTCGCAAAAATTTGATCTCTACAGGACAATTGGACGATGAAGGTCACAACATTGCATTCGCAAACAAACGGTGGAAGATCTCAAAGGGATCTTTGGTGGTTGCCAAGGGAGAAAAGGTCGGTACACTTTACTTGTGTACTGTTAGCACGCAACCTTCAGCCTGTGCAGCAACTACAGAAGTTGACAATGCCGTGTGGCACTACCGACTTGGGCATATGAGTGCCAAAGGAATGCAAATCCTTCAAACAAAGAAGCTTCTACCAGGTTTGAAAGAAGTGGACTTAGAGTTCTGTGAATATTGTGTTTATGGTAAACAAAAGAGGGTAAAATTTCAAAAATCAAGAAATGAAAGAAAAAATAGAAAACTTGAGTTGGTTCATTCTGATGTTTGGGGTCCTGCAAGTACACCATCACTTGGTGGCTCATTGTACTATGTAACATTCATAGACGATGCGACTAGAAAAACATGGGTTTATGTCATGAAGAATAAATCCGATGTATTTTCCATATTTCAAAGGTGGAAAGCCTTTGTGGAGAATGAAACAGGTACCAAGGTTAAATGTCTCCGATCCGATAATGGAGGCGAATATTGCAGCCAAGCTTTTGAAAGCTTTTGTGCTAGCAATGGCATTCGGAGGCAAATGCAACCCCAAGGACACCTCAACAAAATGGGATTTCGGAAAGGATGAACAGGACAATCATGGAACGAGCACGAAGCATGCGGCTACATGCAGGCCTACCGCTTGAGCTTTGGGCGGAAGCTGTAAGTACTTCTGTGTACTTAATCAATCGGTCACCCTCAACGGCATTGGATGGGGGAGTTCCAGAAGAGGCATGGACAGGTAAACCGGTGAATTATGCATTTCTCAAAGTGTTTGGGTGTGAGGCTTTCATGCACATAGATAGAAGCCTAAGATCAAAGTTAGATGCAAAGTCCAAAAAGTGTTTCTTCATTGGCTATGGAGAAGGAGACTTTGGGTATCGCCTATGGAATCCTGAAGATGGTAAAATCTTAAGGAGTAGGGATGTAATTTTTAACGAACAAAATATGTACAAAGATTACTTGGAAAGAAAACAAACAAAACAAACAGGTGATGAGTACATGGAGCTTGATGACGGTGAAGACTCAAGGACTGAAAACTGTGACAATGTGCAACAACATCAACCAAATGAGGAGCCTCAACCTATTCCCCGAAGATCTACAAGAGCAAGTAGACCTCCAGAAAGGTTTGTTCCTTCCTTCAACCATCTCTTGATCTCAGATTCTGGAGAGCCGGAATCATATGAAGAAGCTATGCAACATGAACCTATAGAAGAATGGATGAAGAGCATGCAAGTGGAGATGGACTCACTACATCGCAACCAAACATGGGAGTTGGTTGAGTTGCCTAAAGGTAAGCGGGCACTTCAAAACAAATGGGTGTACAAGCTAAAGGAAGAAAAAGGTTGGAAGAAAAGGTACAGGTCTAGGCTTGTGGTAAAAGGATTTTCTCAAAAGAAAGGTATTGACTTCAATGATATATTTTCTCCTGTTGTAAAAATGAACTCAATTAGGCTTGTCTTAAGCCTTGTGGATGCTCATGATCTAAATCTCTAGAAAATGGATGTAAATAGGGCATTCCCTCATGGTGACTTAGAGGAGGAAATCTACATGCTTCAACCAAAGGGGTATGAAGTAAAAGGTAAGGAGAAAATGGTTTGCAGATTAAAGAAGAGCTTGTATGGTTTAAAGCAAGCATCAAGACAATGGTACTTGAGGTTTGATCGATGGATGTTGGATCATGGATTCACAAGATGCAACTCGGATCATTGCGTCTACACGGAGAATTTGGGAGATGGGAACTTCATCATCCTAATGTTGTATGTTGATGACATGTTGATTGCAAGTGCTAACATGCAGGACATCAAAGACCTAAAAGAGGAGCTGTCCAAATCTTTTTCAGTGAAAGATTTAGGTGCTGCAAAGAGGATACTTGGTATGAAAATATCAAGGGACAGGACGAAGAAGACAATAAAGCTATCTCAAGAAGATTACATCAAGAAGGTACTAGAAAGGTTTGCAATGCAAAATGCAAAACCAGTTTCTACACCTTTGGATGGTCATTTTAAACTAACGAAGGATATGTGTCCAAAGACACAAGAGGAGATAGCCTATATGTCTAAAGTTCCATATGCTGCAGCGGTAGGTTCTGTAATGTATGCTATGGTCTGGACAAGGCCAGAAATTTCACATGCAGTGGGAGTTGTGAGTAGGTTCATGGACAACCCAGGTAAAGAGCATTGGCAAGCTGTGAAGTGGATACATAGGGATCTAAAAGGGACAACAACAAATGCTTTGTATTTTGGAGGAACTGATATTTTTCTAGAAGGGTATGGTGATGCAGATATGGCAGGTGACAAAGATACTCCAAGGAGCAGTACTGGCTATGTGTTCACTGTTGGAGGCACAGCGGTAAGATGGGCTTCAAAGTTGCAGAAAGTGGTTTTACTTTTTACCACGGAAGCAGAGTATGTAGCAATGACGGAGGCAAGCAAAGAAATTCTGTGGCTTCACAGATTCTTAGAAGAGCTTGGATTCAAACAATACAATTGTGTCTTGTACAATGATAGGCAAAGCGCTATCCATCTTGTGAAGAAATCAGCCTTTTATTCAAGGACAAAGCATATTGAGGTGAGATATCACTTCATACACACTCTTTTGGAAGAGGGACAGCTAAAGCTAGGAAAGGTGCATACAAGTGAAAATCCTGCAGACATGTTTACAAAGGTGGTCAACAAGGAGAAGTTGAGCTTTTGCTCATCTTCAATCGGCATTCAAGGATAAGAAGACAGAATGGAAAGCAGTCACAGGTTTGGTTTGGAGATTAGTCTCCAAGTGGGATATTGTTATGTATGGAGCCTAATTTACCCTTGTAATTTTCTGTGGTAAAAGCGCACATTTGTAAGGCCCTCATTATGAGGAGAAGCCATCGTGC
Source organism: Adiantum capillus-veneris (assembly GCF_014529385.1). Lineage (NCBI taxonomy): Eukaryota > Viridiplantae > Streptophyta > Polypodiopsida > Polypodiales > Pteridaceae > Adiantum > Adiantum capillus-veneris. Next base: position 19,857,929 of record NC_140947.1, read on the forward strand.
GTGAAGGAAAATCACTCACCGGAAACCAAAATTTTCACGGACAAGAATCAGGGGCAACTTTAGGGGTCTCGGGGGCGGAGGCCCCAGAGACTTTTTTTCCCCTCACCGGAGTATTCCTTTTCGCTGGAATATTATGGTCGGACGGCGGCCGAAAAGTGGTGGGAAAACAACTGGTCGGTTTGGCCGGTGGCCGGTAGTCAATGGCCGGTGGCCTGTGGTCGGAAGTCAATGGACGGTGGCCGAATTCAAAAGCGGACTTGTCTTCGCAAGGGCGGCCACACATGGGCGGATTGGAGGGTCCGATTTGGACTTATTCGCACAAGGGAGGCTACACATGGCTGCCTCTCATAAGAGAGGGCATCCCTTTTGGCCTATAAAAGGAGGCCATTTCTACACACGTTTCATAGGGTGAAGTTGATGCAACAAGGTGAGTGTGAGGTGGTGTGGTGAGAGTGAAGCAAGGCAGGAGCTCCATTAAGGGTATAATCCCTTTGTAAACTACTTCTTGTTTAGAAGTACTAAAGCCATTGAGTGGCTGCTTTCCCGTGGACGTAGCCCACATTGGGTGAACCACGTATATTGTGTGTACTCTCTCTCTCTCTCTCTCTACTCTATGATCTCGTGTATGTAAATCTATCTCTCTCCATTAAGTAATCTACTCAATTATCTATTTAGCTACGTCTTATTTCCTAACAATTATGTGAGGAGACATACTTCTTTCTTGTAAAAATACTCCTTCTTCCTCTTGATCTACTCGCATACCCCACTAGATCTCACCATCTTTGAAGGTGTGCGAGGTCTTGGGTTTGAGACCGTGAGGGAATTGATGTTGTGTTTTCAAGTGTAAGCTTGATTCTTGAAGCTTCCATCTTCATTGCACTAGCGAGTTATTGAAGGAACACAAAGTATTGTATTGTAAAATGTATCCCTTGATGGGGGGAACCTATAATACAAAGCCTTTTGGAAGGGGGACTGGCTCCATGTAAATCCGGTCCTCAGCTATTGTCAATAGCTTATTTTCTCTCTCTTTTTGAAGTATTGCTCATGCCTATCTAACTAGGTGTTATTCTTTTGTTGCTCCCTCCATCCAAGCACTCTTGCTATGCTCATTAGGAATCTAGTCTTAATGAAATGTTCACTATGTTTATGTTATTTTCCACTACACACAAGTTACTAGACCATTAAATGTTACACCCTACCTTAGCAAGTCTACAAATCCCTTTGAAGAAATGGAGGATATTGCAAGGTTTCCATCTAGTCAAGCTAGAGTCGTTGGAAGGCCAAATTTTCGTTCATATCTGAACCCAAACCCTAAACTTTGCAATCCTGGTTGCGACCCACAGTGACAAGGGAACAGGAATTCTATAGATCAAAAGTCCATATCACAATAGGACCATATGTGACTGCCATAGTATCACCAATGCCCACTTATTTTTACACTTATCCCAAGGAGGGCAAAGGATCGACGACGATGCTGACCATGGCAGGATTCCGCTATTTGAAGAGGGAAAAGGACCGATCATGATGCCAACCACAACAAGATTCCCCTATATGGAGAGGATCAAGACGAAAAGAAGATTTGCAGCGGAACCACTTGTTGATGGAACCTATAGAGGATTCGGGTTGGGAGAAGAATTTGACACCATATCAAGACATGAATGAAGACCTGAAAGAGGAGAGGGAGAAGAATTTGACGCCATATCAAGACATGAATGAAGACCTGAAAGAGGAGAGGGACGAGGATATTCTGCAGTAAGGCTGGAAGACCACAAACATGTTAGACCCTCTCAAGTCCAGAAATGGGTTAACAAGAAATATTCAAGCGAAAGAGACCCTAGAGACCATGTGGCAGCATTCTTGAGAGTGATCCGAGTAGAAGAGTGTTAAGTATGGAGCCTGATTTACCCTTGTAATTTTCTGTGGTAAAAGCGCACATTTGTAAGGCCCCCATTATGAGGAGAAGCCATCGTGCGTGAAGGAAAATCACTCACGGGAAACCAAAATTTTCACAGACAAGAATCAGGGGCAACTTTAAAGGCCTCGGGGGCGGAGGCCCCCGAGACTTTTTTTTCGCCGGAATATTATGGCCGGCTGGCGGCCAGAAAGTGGTCGGAAAACAACCGGTCGGTTGGCCGGTGGCCGGTAGTCAATGCCCGATGGCCGGTGGTCGGCAGTCAATGGCCGGTGGCAAGTGGTTGGAAGTCAATGGCCGGTGGCCGGTGGTCAGAAGTCAATGGCCGGTGGCCGAATTCAAAAGCGGACTTGTCTTCTCAAGGGCGGCCACACATGGGCGGATTGGAGGGTCCGGACTTGGACTAATTCGCACAAGGGCGGCTACACATGGCTGTCTCTCATAAGAGAGGGCAACCCTTTTGGCCTATAAAAGGAGGCCATTTCTACACACATTTCATAGTGTGAAGTTGATGCAACAAGGTAAGTGTGAAGTGGTGAGAGTGAAGCAAGGCGGGAGCTCCATTAAGGGTATAATCCCTTTGTAAACTACTTCTTGTTTTGAAGTACTAAAGCCATTGAGTGGCTGCTTTCCCGTGGACGTAGCCCACATTGGGTGAACCACGTATATCGTGTGTACTCTCTCTCTCTCTCTCTCTACTCTATAATCTCGTGTATATAAATCTGTCTCTCTCCATTAAGTAATCTACTCAATTATCTATTTAGCTACGTCTTATTTCCTAGCAATTGGTATCAGAGCAAGGTTTGCTCGTAGCTAAATTATCTCAAGGAAAGGATTCCTTGAAGTGAGTGGGAGTTATGGTGGAGGAAGGGAAGCTCAAGATTGAGAAGTTCAACGGCAAAAACTACCAACATTGGAAGATGCAGATTGAAAACTATCTCTACCAGAAGGACCTCTATTTGCCACCAGGCGGTCTTATGAAGAAGCCCGCAACAATGGCAGATGAAGCATGGATTGTCCTTGATCGAAAGGCACTCGGAACAATCCGGTTAAGCTTGGCGTCAACGGTGGGCATCAATGTTTCGGAGATGAAGACCACGGAGGACTTGATGAAGTCACTTGACGACTTCTACGTGAAACCATCGGCATCCAATAAGGTATTTCTTATGAAGCGCTTGTTCAATCTAAAGATGGCAGAGAATGGTTCATTAGCAGAACACCTAAATGAATTTAACACAAACATAAGTCAACTTCGATTAGTGAAAATAAATTTCGATGACGAAGTGCGAGCTCTCCTTATACTATCATCTCTACCGGATAGTTGGGACAACCTTGTGATGGCTGTAAGTAATTCTATCTCTGGCACAAATACTCTTAAGTTTGATGATGTTGTGGGTGTTCTCCTAAGCGAGGAAATGCGAAGGAGAAGCACAGGAGAATCATCAAGTGCTGCACTATCAGTGGAAACAAGAGGAAGGCTTAAGGAGAGGTTCAAAAACCAAAAGGGTCGTGATCGCTCAAGGCGGAGCAAGTCACGCATAAAGTGAGTTCTTGAATGTTGGAACTGCGGCAAGAAGGGCCACGTCAAGAAGGATTGCTGGTCCAAGAAGGAGAAGGAGACAGAGTCTCAAGACAACAAGCCAACATCGGAGGCCAATGTGGCAGGTAAAGTAGAGAAAGATGCTCTAATTCTCTCATTAGACAATGTGTCTAATTCCTGGATAGTAGATTCCCGGGCTTCATTCCATGCGACACCACACAAGCAACATTTGCAAGACTACACCAAAGGTAATTTTGGGTATGTATACTTGGGAGATGATGAAACTTGTGAGATTGTCGGCAAAGGTACAATTTCTGTCAAAACTGCTAACGGAAATGAATGGAAGCTTAAAGATGTTAGGCATGTTCCTTCTCTTCGCAAAAATTTGATCTCTACAGGACAATTGGACGATGAAGGTCACAACATTGCATTCGGAAACAAACGGTGGAAGATCTCAAAGGGATCTTTGGTGGTTGCCAAGGGTGAAAAAGTCGGTACACTTTACTTGTGTACTGTTAGCACGCAACCTTCAGCTTGTGCAGCAACTACAGAAGTTGACAGTGCGGTGTGGCACTACTGACTTAGGCATATGAGTGCCAAAGGAATGCAAATCCTTCAAACAAAGAAGCTTCTACCAGGTTTGAAAGAAATGGACTTAGAGTTCTGTGAAGATTGTGTTTATGGTAAACAAAAGAGGGTAAAATTTCAAAAATCAGGAAATGAAAGAAAAAATAAAGAACTTGAGTAGGTTCATTCTGATGTTTGGGGTCCTACAAGTACACCATCACTTGGTGGCTCATTGTACTATGTAACATTCATAGAAGATGCGACTAGAAAAACATGGGTTTATGTCATGAAGAATAAATCCGATGTATTTTCCATATTTCAAAGGTGGAAAGCCTTTGTGGAGAATGAAACAGGTACCAAGGTTAAATGCCTCAGATCTGACAATGGAGGCGAATATTGCAGCCAAGCTTTTGAAAGCTTTTGTGCTAGCAACGGAATTCGGAAGCAGAGGACAACCCCAAGGTCACCTCAACAAAATGGGATTTTGGAAAGGATGAACAGGACAATCATGGAACGAGCACGAAGCATGCGGCTACATGCAGGCCTACCGCTTGAGCTTTGGGCGGAAGCTGTAAGTACATCTATGTACTTAATCAATCGGTCACCCTCAACGGCATTGGATGGGGGAGTTCCAGAAGAGGCATGGACAGGTAAACCGGTGAATTATGCATTTCTCAAAGTGTTTGGGTGTGAGGCTTTCATGCACATAGATAGAAGCCTAAGATCAAAGTTAGATGCAAAGTCCAAAAAGTGTTTCTTCATTGGCTATGGAGAAGGAGACTTTGGGTATCGCCTATGGAATCCTGAAGATGGTAAAATCTTAAGGAGTAGGGATGTAATTTTTAACGAACAAAATATGTACAAAGATTACTTGGAAAGAAAAAAAACAAAAGAAACAGGTGATGAGTACATGGAGCATGAGGACGGTGAAGACTCAAGGACTGCAAACGGTGACAATGTGCAACAACGTCAAACAAATGAGGAGCCTCAACCTATTCCCTGAAGATCTACAAGAGCAAGTAGACCTCTAGAAAGGTTTGTTCCTTCCTTCAACCATCTCTTGATCTCAGATTTTGGAGAGCCGGAATCATACAAAGAAGCTATGCAACATGAATCCAAAGAAGAATGGGCGAAGATCATGCAAGTGGAGATGGACTCCCTACATCGCAACCAAACATGGGAGTTGGTTGAGTTGCCTAAAGGTAGGCGGGCACTTCAAAACAAATGGGTGTACAAGCTAAAGGAAGAAGAAGGTGGGAAGAAAAGGTACAAGTCTAGGCTTGTGGTAAAAGGGTTTTCTCAAAAGAAAGGTATTGACTACAATGAAATATTTTCTCCTGTTGTAAAAATGAACTCAATTAGGCTTGTCTTAAGCCTTGTGGCTGCTCATGATTTAAATCTCGAGCAAATGGATGTAAATACGGCATTCCCTCACGGTGACTTAGAGGAGGAAATCTACATGCTTCAACCAAAGGGGTATGAAGTAAAAGGTAAGGAGAAAATGGTTTGCAGATTAAAGAAGAGCTTGTATGGTTTAAAGAAAGCATAAAGACAATGGTCCTTGAAGTTTGATCGATGGATGTTGGATCATGGATTCACAAGATGCAACTCGGATCACTATGTCTACATGGAGAATTTGGGAGATGGGAAATTCATCATCCTAATGTTGTATGTTGATGACATGTTGATTGCAAGTGCTAACATGCAGGACATCAAAGACCTAAAAGAGGAGCTGTCCAGATCTTTTTCAATGAAAGATTTAGGTGCTGCAAAGAGGATACTTGGTATGAAAATATCAAGGGACAAGACGAAGAAGACAATAAAGCTATCTCAAGAAGATTACATCAAGAAGGTACTAGAAAGGTTTGCAATGCAAAATGCAAAACCAGTTTCTACACCTTTGGCTGGTCATTTTAAACTAACGAAGGATATGTGTCCAAAGACACAAGAGGAGATAGCCTATATGTCTAAAGTTCCATATGCTGCAGCGGTAGGTTCTCTAATGTATGCTATGGTCTGGACAAGGCCAGACATTGCACATGCAGTGGGAGTTGTGAGTAGGTTCATGGACAACCCAGGTAAAGAGCATTGGCAAGCTGTGAAGTGGATACTTAGGTATCTAAAAGGGACAACAACAAATGCTTTGTATTTTGGAGGAACTGATATTTTTCTAGAAGGGTATGCTGATGCAGATATGGCAGGTGACAAAGATACTCGAAGGAGCAGTACTGGCTATGTGTTCACGGTTGGAGGCACAGCAGTAAGCTGGGCTTCAAAGCTGCAGAAAGTGGTTTTACTTTCTACCACGGAAGAAGAGTATGTAGCAATAACGGAGGCAAGCAAAGAAATTATGTGGCTTCACAGATTCTTAGAAGAGCTTGGATTCAAACAAGACAATTGTGTCTTGTACAGTGATAGCCAAAGCGCTATCCATCTTGCGAAGAACTCAGCCTTTCATTCAAGGACAAAGCACATTGAGGTGAGATATCACTTCATACGCACTCTTTTGGAAGAGGGACAACTAAAGCTAGGAAAGGTGCATACAAGTGAAAATCCTGCAGACATGTTTACAAAGGTGGTCAACAAGGAGAAGTTGAGCTTTTTCTCATCTTCAATCGGCATTCAAGGATAAGAAGCCATAATGGAAAGCAGTCACAGGTTTGGTTTGGAGATCAGTCTCCAAGTAGAAGAGTGTTAAGTATGGAGCTTGATTTACCCTTGTAATTTTCTGTGGTAAAAGCGCACATTTGTAAGGCCCCCATTATGAGGAGAAGCCATCGTGTGTGAAGGAAAATCACTCACCGGAAACCAAAATTTACACGGACAAGAATCAGGGGAAACTTTAAAGGCCTCGGGAATATTCTTTTTCGCCGGAATATTATGGCCGGACGGCGGCCGAAAAGTGGTCGAAAAACAACCGGTCGGTTGGCCGGTGTCCGGTAGTCAATGGCCGATGTCCGGTGGTCGGAAGTCAATGGCCGGTGGCCGGTTGTCGAAAGTCAATGGCCGGTGGCCGGTGGCTGAATTTAAAAGCGGACTTGTCTTCTCAAGGGCGGCCACACATGGGCGGATTGGAGGGTCCGATTTGGACTTATTCGCACAAGGGCGGCTACACATGGCTGTCTCTCATAAGAGAGGGCAGCCCTTTTGGCCTATAAAAGGAGGCCGTTTCTACACACGTTTCATAGGGTGAAGTTGATGCAACAAGGTGAGTGTGAGGTGGTGAGAGTGAAGCAAGGCGGAAGCTCCATTAAGGGTATAATCCCTTTGTAAACTACTTCTTGTTTTGAAGTACTAAAGCCATTGAGTGGTTGCTTTCCCGTGGACGTAGCCCACATTGGGTGAACCACGTATATCGTGTGTACTCTCTTTCTCTCTGTCTCTCTCTACTCTATAATCTTGTGTATATAAATCTGTCTCTCTCCATTAAGTAATCTACTCAATTATCTATTTAGCTACGTCTTATTTCCTAGCAAAGAGGTCAGGGACTTTGATACACAATTTAACGGATTTGGACTCACCTTAAAGGAATACACCACCACCTGGTTTGATTCTGTTGAAAGACGGGATTTTGAGACCATCCAAGAAGTATTTGATGAATTTGTGGAGGAATTTTCTCAAAGAGGAATAGCCCAAAATATGGTTTCACAAATCCATAAGTTCAAGCATAAAGAAAGAGGGAGAATCTGTGAGGAAAGTAGCCTCACGATTGAAAAGATATGTAAAATTTGTCTCGGTGGAAGAATTACCCACTCAATCCAAACTCGTGTTGATACTCATCCAAGGATTGAGAAACGCGGATCTTCAAAAGGATTTTCATATGAAGGAGAGCTCAACTCTGAACGAGTTGACTAAGGAAGCTCTATACTTAGTAGATAATTGTGCAATCTACAAGGACTTAGATGATGATTTTCCATCACAGCATAGTGGAACTAGGTCCGTGAAATCTGTACAAAAGAGTGAATCAGTTGGGAGTCAGGAACAACTCATTGTAGAAATGTTCAAAAGAATAAGACCATTTGCAAAGCCACAGGCTAAGAGAGCAAAATGGTGTGCCATTGAGCAAAAATGGACCAATCATGCAACGAAGGAGTGTTACTTTAACAAGGGATTTGTGAGAGAGAGACCGTATGTCCCTCCAATCCACGTAGCACCTTATCAAGTACCACCATTGCCTAAGGTATACAACATGGAACTTGCCAGGACGTGTAGGGGTTGAATGGCCACAACCAATCCTGGGGCAACAACCACCCCTGCCAAGAGTGAGACCAGTGGGTGTAAGGTATACGCCTACCATAGAGGAACTAGAGGATCAAGCATTAGTGCCTGCGACGACTACATATTATGAAGAGCCAAGTGGTTACGTGGAAAGAGACAAGAGCACCAGAACCATGGACCTTGAGTGGAAATGTTGGAACGCCAACTGCCATACAGACTACAGCCGAAAGCAGATATAGCTTAGATGAGAGAATGTTGACGTTCATTGCACATGGAGGGTTAGCGGGACTAGAACCTGCTTATCAACAACGAGGAGCCCAGGGAGGACCTCAACAACCAAAAGGACCTTGCTACAAGTGTGGTGGGGACCACTGGTTAAGAGATTGTCCCCATGATGAAATAATCAGAGTAAATGCATATTGCACTGAGTATGGAGTCACTCATCTAATTCCCAATTTCCCAAAGTATCCTTTCAAGGGAGCAAAGGTGACATTGAACATACTACGGCCTGAACCATCTAGTAGTGCTTCGGAAAACAATAAAATGATACGCATATAGGTTATCACGATATCGTAAGCACAGAGGGCAAGAGAAGAGTCATTGATTGAAGAACCCCGAATAGAGACACCTATTGTCAAGAGGAAAAGTCAGTGAAACACGTGGAAGGCTAGGAAAGCACATATGAAGACCAAGAAGAAGACCAAGAAGAAACGTGAGCAGATGGCCCTAACAGAGGAGTTAAAAAGAACTAGGGACAAATTAGAGAGATTGGAGAGTCAAACTAGTCCAGAAATAGGAATTCTAGAGACCAGAGAACATAGCGAGATATAGAAATAGAGGAGGGCAAGCTCATGTGGATCACTGCTAGTTGAAGAAGTGACTGAGTCCCTCGACGCACTTATGAAAGCCTATGAAGCGTGACTCCACATGAGCTAGAATAAAAAACACAGATGGATAACTTATCCCTACGCAAAATTGGAAAAAAAAAAATTGGAGATGTGTTAGAAACTGATCCAAACTGCCCAAACTCTGCTGGAACCACCTAGTTAAACCAAAGACTAGGATAGAAGTTCAATTCTATCACCTATCACTCCATCGGGGCATGAAACAAAAAAACCGATAAGGAACCCTCAATTGAATTAGAAAAGCCTATGATAGTAATGAATACTATAGATCCAATGTCTGAGGGATTCCATTCTACCTAAGGCCTAAGGCCTATAGAGACGATCACGGCTTAGACGAGCTTTGGAGACAGATAAGAGAAGCAAATGAAATAGTGGGCCTAAGTTAGAGATTTAACCAAATCAGTACAGGGAGGAACGTCTTTTTTTCGCCAATAGAGGAATTTGAAGTAGAGACCCGAGTGGATCTAGATATTTGATCTTATTGGGGGGATATAGGATCCAAAAGATCTTTAGAGATTCAACCTCAATCTTTGAAAACGCTACCTTCATACATAGGAGAGTACGAGGCAAAGTCTGATGTGAAGGCTGTGCCAACACAAAGACTTTCTTCAAAAAAGACGATGGACTCAAAAGGGCTGATAGACATATTATCCACACCAGTGACTTGCACCATCACATTAGCTGAGCTTCTTAGGATAAGACCAAACATGTGGGTGACTGTTGGGGAAATGCTTAGAGAAGTTTGCAGTCAAGGACTCAAATTCAAGGATCAAGAAGGGATTTGCAAATTAGAAAAACCTCAATTGAACACGAGACCTGTACCCTTAAACAAGACTGGAGAGTATTGTGAGGGTAAAGATGGTAATACTACACTTCTAGTGGAATTCCAAAAGGTAACAACAATACAAATTCTCAACAGTGGAGCTGGTGTTGCTATTGCCACCAAGAAGATTTGAAAAAAATGGGGGATACCGGCCTTAAAGCTACCATGACAAAATTGCAACTAGTTGATGGGTATACTGAGAGACCCCTAGGGCTTCTAGAGAAAGTAATTTTGTGAGTTCTTGCGGCATTGAGTATGAGCATATTTTTGCTATAGTGGATTTCGGTAAGAAGAACAATCATGACATCATACTTGGACGACCCTTTATGAGACAACTCAAGATGGTTCAAGACTGGGGGTACGATCACATATACCTAAGGCACATGGAAACCACGGCACACATAAATCTAAAATATCATAGCTACAGAGACATGAACCGAACACTAGTGGAAGAATTTGTTTGCGGCTACATTAGCAGGGTCGAAACTTCCACATTGGTTAGGCAAGCCAAAGAGCTATGGATGTGCGGTGCATCAAATTGTGGAAGCTTGTAAGGAGAAGAGTGTATATTGGAAAGAGCACTTGACGATGATAAGGGATATATTTATGAGCTTTTCCAGAAGAGGCCCTCAAGTCATTGGAGTGGACCCAAATACTAGCAACGCTAGATGTGTGTGTGATTTCAGAGGGCCCCACTACAAAGTTCTACGACAAGGACGGATATGATGTGGTTCCTTACTATATAGTCAGTATGGTGCAAGGGAAGAACAAGAGAAACCCTCAGAACAACCCAAGACTGATGAAATGGAGAAACAAGCTAAAGAAGAGTTTTACAACTCTCTATAGCAATTTGAACGTGAGGATGATGCGGACAACGAGTGCTTGGACAACATTAGTGACCAAGAGGACACAGGAGCACATGTACGATTTTACAATTTTTCAAACCAAAAACCTTGACGTCAAGCACACTACAAGAAAAGAAGAGCTAGAGGCAAAGCGAGAGAGAACAACATGCCTAGGATAGGGGACAAACACACTTTTTGATGCTTGTAAAAGCTAACGAGTGTATCTAGGACAAAATATCAGGGAGATGCTCTCAAGTCCAAGATCCAAAAACAAAAGCAAGAATTCTTTTTTTAAAAAGCTCAAGAGTCCCAAACAAAACCCAAGAAAACAAAAGAACTTGGGCAGGATATAAGTGGAGAGCCTAAGTGGACCAAGATAGAGAGTGAAGAAAAATACAAAGAGCTTAAGAAAACTCTCAGGGAAGTATGGACAACAGAAGTAGAGAGTGGTGAAGACAAAAACGAGAAGAATGAGGATAAAATGAGTGTGCCATCCCACTACAAAAAGTTCACCATACAAGACATAAAGATAGTGATGATGCAACCCCTCCGGGAGCAAAAGGACAAGGAGTCTTACGATGGATGCGAGGATGAAAAAAACATAGACTTGGTAGAACCAGGAGAAGAGACACGACTAGCCTACATTGCAACGGATCTAAGTCCAACAGAGGAAGAAAAGCTCATCAGTCTTCTTAAGGAGTATAAGGACGTGTTCGCTTAGTCATACAAGGACCTAAAAGGAGTAGATCCTATGATATGTCAGCACACAATTCCCTTAAAACCTAACACCAGGCTTAGTTGATAGAGACGATACACGTACAATGATACATTCGCTTAGCGCATCAAAGAGGAGATTGATAAACTAAAAGACGTTGAATTCATCTATGAGATAAAACACACCAACTGGGTTTCTCCCATTGTGGTGGTACCTAAAAAGAATGGTAAATCATGAGTGAGTATGCATCTAAATAAGGTTAATGCAGCCATGATAAGGGATAACTAGACCTTGCCTTATATAGGCCATGTCTTAGAACACGTAGCAGGCAAATGGTCATACTCCTTCTTAGATGGGTTCTCAGGTAACAACCAGCTTGCTATTGCCCCTAAAGATCATTACAAGACATCATTTTCCACGGAGTGGGGTATATACGCATATAGGGCGATGCCATTTGGATTGACGAATGTCCCAAAAACATTCCATAGATTGATGGTACATGCCTTTAGGGAGTTCTTGATAATTTTCTTGAAAATTTACATGGATGACTTATGTGTACACTCTCTCTTGAGAGACGAACATATTGATCACCTCAAAAAAGTGTTCAAGAAGTACAAGACTTACCGAATCTATCGTAACTCGGAAAAATGCATATTCATGGTTAAACAGGGCAGAATCTTGGGACATATTGTCTTTGAAAACAACTGATTTGGATAAAATCAAGGTGATTGTAGAAATGCATTAGGAAGAGGATGGGGTCTAGGAGGGCCTCTTTATTTGCCATGAGATTATGGAGCTGATTAACTTTTTGACGAATAGATGTATGCCATATGTGCAAGAATGGTGGGTGTGTAAGAGAGGTGTAAGAGTGGTCAAAGGATGCACTTTCCCCCCCAAAAAGGAGGTAGACAACTTTATAATTTTTGGCCTTCCATAACACCTACATATGATCTCGGATTTGAGCGGAGACTATAGATCTAGAATCTACACGCCCAGCTCTTTCCATAGATATGTTACATGATATACTTTTTCATGCTAGATTTTAAATTTTATTTTGAGGGAGAAATTTGAATTCAAATAAACTAGGCGTTTTTCTATTTGAATTCAAATTCGTCCTTTGATTTCTTTCTTAATACTAAAGGTTTTACTCGCTTAAACTGCCAAATAAAGAGGCCCTTCTAGACTCCATTCTCTCCTAATGGCCTAGACGCCAAAATGCAAAACAAGTACAATGCTTCATGGGACACTCTACAGAAGGTTTATACATATGTATACAATCATCACCCAACCTCTATATAGACTTATAGTAGCCTTTGAATGGACAATTGGGTGTGAGGAATCATTTGAGAAATTGAAGAAAGCTCTCGTATCCGCTCCAGTATTGATAGCACCACTTTGGGAGAAGATCTTTGATTTTCATATAGATGCTCTGACATTTGCTATTGGATGCATCTTGGCTCAACTAGGAGAAGGAAATATGGACCTTCCAATATTCTATGCAAGCAAGCAACTCAATAGTGCTTAAAAGAATGATACCACTACGGAGCGAGAGGGGTTGGGAATGATATATGTTGTTAGGAAATTTTGGAATTATCTCCTTGCAACAAACAAGTTTGTATTTTTTACAGATCATCAAGCTCTCCTATACCTCATAAACAAACCATGCAATATAGGGAAAATTGTACGATGGTTTATCATTTTGCTAGAGTTTGAGTTTACAATTGTGGTTAAAAAGGGAAGCACATCTACACGCCAATCATATTTCAAGATTACCAAATGGAGAAGGTCCAGAAGTATAGATGATGACATTCTTGACGCTTATCTTTTCAACATTGAAATGATCCAATAAGCGGTCAGAGGACATTGTCACCCTACTATCCTATGGAGGGGAGTTCAATAGAATAGAGCAGGAGTGTAAACCAAAAATGGTTCTACACGCAAGATATTTCCAACTACTTGGTAGACGTTTGTATCAATTAGGAATCGATTATATTTTGCATTTATGCATAAGTCCAAAGTAGTACGATTGTTACCTTCAAGAAGCACATGTACAAGACTTAGCATTTCATTGCGCAAAAACAAAACATATCAATGGTTGAAAAAATTAGGGGGGGTTTATTGGCCAACCATGAAGATAGATGTTCAAGAGTACATTACTAATCGTACTTCTTGTAAGCCTAAACCTCCTACAGAGCATGCTACCCTATTTCAGGTAACAATTGCCCCAAGGTGGGGCCAATACATAATTGACTACCTAACAACAAGGAGATTTCCTGCAAATACCTCTAGAGAAAGACAGAGATCTATAGAAATAGAGGTATGAGATTACATACTAATTGAAAATTAGCTCTATAAGTTGGGGAAAGACAATCAACTTTGGATATGTGCAACTGAAGGTATGTACTTGCCACTCCTAGAGAATGCACATGAAGAAATCAGTGGAGGCCATTTTTCAGGGGACAAGATGAAAAAAATTGTCTTGACCACGGGAATATGGTGGCCTACATTACATATGGACATCGATGAATACGTGATTCCTGCCTACATACCAAAGTACCAATACAAAGAGATGAAATGCCACTAAGGCCAATGATGGGAGCCAAAGAATTTGCTAAGTGGGGTATATATCTTGTTGGACCAATCTCACCACCCACTTACAGATCTCATGCCCAGTATATCATTGTAGCTACAGAATATCTCACAAAATGGGCGGAAGCTAAGGCCACACAGAAAGCTAACACTAGGACCACTGCACAGTTTCTATAAGAACATATCTTTGTTAGATATGGCCTACCCATAGAAGTTGTTAGTGATCGTGGCACACATTTCATCAATGAAGTGATTACAAATCTCTTAGATGAATTCATGGTGATCCATTGGAAGTCCGCTCCATACTACCCACAAGCGAATGGATAGGTTAAAGCCATAAATAAGATTATATGCATTGTACTAACAAGACTTCAATTGGCACAACATCATAAAACATGGTGTTTGGCCTTAATGCTATATTGCGTATTGAGTTCCTGATCCCAACACTCACAGTGGCAAAACAACTAGAATGAACGTGCCATGAACTATCTTCCAAGATAAATGACCTTGAAAAATTAGAGGAACTTTGCCTAAAGGCTGTAGCTTCTATCTGTGTTAAAAAGAGAAGGAAAAAGAATTTTTTGATAAGCATGTATGCTCTAAAGAGTTTAAAATAGGAGACTATGTCCTGGTTTATACATTGAAACAACATGCTAAGAAACTTAAAAAGCAAGGGATGGGACCCTTTGTGATCAAATACTTATCACCAAGTGGGGTTGCCAAGCTTGCAACATTGGATGGTGAAGAAATGCCTAATTGAATTAGCGGCTGTTGAATTAAAAAGTATCATTTACCACTAACCCAACATATGCTTCAACAAATACATGCAGACAAGAAAAGGTCTCAAGAAAAACAATGAATAGTCAAGGAAGCTCAAGACAAAGCAAAGGAATGAATCGCTAAATGAATTCTTCTACGGAAACAACAACAACACGGGCGGCCATTACAGATCAATGTCATCAATGTGGTGGATTTTGATGAAGAGCATACAAGGGATCCGATAATACATGTCAAACTTGGGGATATGCAAGTGGAGACTCATGCACTTCCAAATTCAGGAGCTCAAGGTAATCTTCTTTCCTATAGCTTATACAAGAAGTTAGAACTTTCACAAACACTCAAGCCAACAAGCTAGGTAATTCAAAGTTATTTGAAACATTCCATCAAGGCAATGTGATGGATCATATTACATGTACAGGTGAATCAATATCTGTATTCACATAAGCTTTATGTGGTAGAAGATATGTCAGTGCAACATCCATTGTTGCTCGGACAAGCTTGGCAAAGAACATACAACGTACAAATTGATTGGATCTCGGATACAGTTAACATTCAATCTACAAAAGAAAATCAAGAGGTTCCCTTTGTGTTATAACATAAAAACCAAGCTTTGATAACAAAAATATACGCTACGTCCCAACCAATAGTTAGTAAAAAGCAATGGGTTGCAAAGAGCAAGGCCAAAGTCATTCCTAATGAAGAGCACAAATATGGGAATCGTCCAAAGAACCTAGTCGACAAATCCATCAAACAAAAGCAACCAAAACAATCACAAGTTGTACGAAAACAGGTTTGGGTCAAGAAATCAAAGTTCGAACAAATTACAAATGCAAAGCATCAAATTACCTTGACATGGCCAAAAGGCAGATCAAAAAAACAAAACCACAGGTACCAGCAAGTGTGGGTGCTGAAGACATTGCTTATGAAACAAAGTAATCAACAACAAATCTAGATTCCCAAGAGGAACAATGTGCAAATCCATACATCAATAATTCATTAGATGAAACTGAAATTTTGGCCATATCATTGAGAAACAAGGGTAAAGCAAATTTGGTACCCAAGAAATTACGACAAGTTCAACAAGACCATGCACAATTGACACTTGAGGGTATCCGATTCAACAACACTATCACACAGACAATGCAACAGGCACCAGCAATACAAAAGCATTCATTGACGATCAAATAGAGAGCAAAAGAGCTAGAATGGTTTTCATTTCCCTGCTCCAATCTTGGTACTAGAAATAAAGAAAACCTCACCATCGCATGCCACTAAACATATTTGCTTATGCCCTTCTCTCGCACAACATTGATTTTCCATGCATTGACAAAGTATGCATATAGGGCTACATTACATGGCCACCATTAGCACAATGATTGATTCCCATGCACATCACATACCCTAGGAAGATACACCGTCATCCAAGAGGACTCCAACTAGGAAGGGGGGAGGCATTCTCAATGGGGACCCAACATGCTTACAAGTGTAAAAAGGGGCACTGTTTTTCATTATTCTAGGGTTTTTTATGTTTGAGTGGGAGAATTTTGGTAAATCCGAGTATATATGCCCTTAATTAATATGGTACAACAAGAAGCAAAGGACAAACTGAGAAAAACGGAGTCATCCAACCAAAAACATGAAAAGCAAGTGTATATAGAGCAGTATCATGCTATTTTGGATTTATTTTGATTTATTGACATTTTTGGGTTACTTTCATTAACTTCCTTTCATTTTTTGCTAAGCTCGAGAGAAAAATAGAAAAGTCTAATGCGATGGAGACGGAATGACAAAAGAAAGAGACAAGAGCGATCAACGTGTCAAGAATAACATGCGGTGAAGTCGGTGTGCAATTATGGAAAAGTTGCAGAAAGCATGACTCTAGCAATTTTTGGACAAAACAACAAATTTTCCAGAAATGGGACATATGGAGTCCAAATGAAGAAATTTTTGAGCCCAAGGTGCACCTCGCGACAAGATAGGAGCACATGTCAAATTTCATGACAAATGACCCGGGAACCCTCAATATAAGATATTTTGGGTCCACTTACTACCTCATTTCCACTATTCACAAGTGGGAGAGAGCTAGATGTTAAGTATGGAGCCTGATTTACCCTTGTAATTTTCTGTGGTAAAAGCGCACATTTGTAAGGCCCCCACTATGAGGACAAGCCATCGTGCGTGAAGGAAAATCACTCACCGGAAACCAAAATTTTCACGGACAAGAATCAGGGGCAACTTTAAAGGCCTTGGGGGCGGAGGCCCCCGAGACTTTTTTTTCGCCGGAATATTATGGCCGGACGTCGGCCGGAAAGTGGTCGGAAAACAACCGGTCCGTTGGCCGGTGGCCGGTAGTCAATGGTCGGTGGCCGGTGGTCGGAAGTCAATGGCCGGTGGCCGGTGGCCGAATTCAATGGCCGGTGGCCGAATTCAAAAGCGGACTTGTCTTCTCAAGGGCGGCCACACATGGGCGGATTGGAGGGTCCGATTTGGACTTATTCGCACAAGGGCGGCTACACATGGCTGTCTCTCATAAGAGAGGGTAGCCCTTTTGGCCTATAAAAGGAGGCCATTTCTACACACATTTGATAGTGTGAAGTTGATGCAACAAGGTGAGTGTGAGGTGGTGAGAGTGAAGAAAGGCGAGAGCTCCATTAAGGGTATAATCCCTTTGTAAACTACTTCTTGTTTTGAAGTACTAAAGCCATTGAGTGGCTGCTTTTCCGTGGACGTAGCCCACATTGGGTGAACCACGTATATCGTGTGTACTCTCTCTCTCTCTCTCTCTCTCTCTCTCTCTCTCTCTCTTTCTCTCTACTCTATAATCTCGTGTTTATAAATCTATCTCTCTCCATTAAGTAATCTACTCAATTATCTATTTAGCTACGTCTTATTTCCTAACAGCTGGTATCAGAGCAAGGTTTGCTCGTAATTATCTCAAGGAAAGGATTCCTTGAATTGAGTGGGAGTTATGGCGGAGGAAGGGAAGCTCAAGATTGAGAAGTTCAACGGCAAAAACTACCAACATTGGAAGATGCAGATTGAAGACTATCTCTACCAGAAGGACCTCTATTTGCCACTAGGCGGTCTTGCGAAGAATCCCGCAACAATGGCAGATGAAGCATGGATTGTCCTTGATCGAAAGGCACTGGGAACAATCCAGTTAAGCTTGGCGTCAACGGTGGCCTTCAATGTTTCGGAGATGAAGACCACGGAGGACGTGATGAAGTCACTTGACGACTTCTACGAGAAACCATCGACATCCAATAAGGTATTTCTTATGAAGCGCTTGTTCAATATAAAGATGGCACAGAATGGTTCAGTTGCAGAACACCTAAATGACTTTAACACAAACATAAGTCAACTTCGATCAGTGAAAATCAATTTCGATGACGAAGTGCGAGCTCTCCTTATACTATCATCTCTACTGAATAGTTGGGACAGCCTTGTGATGGCTGTAAGTAATTCTATCTCTGGCACAAATACTCTTAAGTTTGAAGATGTTGTGGGTGTTCTCCTAAGCGAGGAAATGCGAAGGAGAAGCACAGGAGAATCATCAAGTGCTGCACTATCAGTGGAAACAAGAGGAAGGCTTAAGGAGAGGTTCAAAAACCAAAAGGGTCGTGATCGCTCAAGGCGAAGCAAGTCACGCACAAAGTCAGTTCTTGAATGTTGGAACTGCGGCAAGAAGGGCCACGTCAAGAAGGATTGCTGGTCCAAGAAGAAGAAGGAGACAGAGTCTCAAGACAACAAGCCAACATCGGAGGCCAATGTGGCAGGTAAAGTAGAGCAAGATGCTCTAATTCTCTCATTAGACAATCTCTCTAATTCCTGGAGATTCCGGGGCTTCATTCGATGCGACACCACACAAGCAACATTTCCAAGACTACACCAAAGGTAATTTTGGGTATGTATACTTGGGAGATGATGAAGCTTGTGAGATTGTCGGCAAAGGTACAGTTTCTGTCAAAACTGCTAACGGAAATGAATGGAAGCTTAAAGATGTTAGGCATGTTCCTTCTCTTCGCAAAAATTTGATCTCTACAGGACAATTGGACGATGAAGGTCACAACATTGCATTCGGAAACAAAGGGTGGAAGATCTCAAAGGGATCTTTGGTGGTTGCCAAGGGTGAAAAAGTTGGTACACTTTACTTGTGTATTGTTAGCACGCAACCTTCAGCTTGTGCAGCAACTACAGAAGTTGACAGTGCGGTGTGGCACTACCGACTTGGGCATATGAGTGCCAAAGGAATGCAAATCCTTCAAACAAAGAAGCTTCTACCAGGTTTGAAAGAAGTGGACTTAGAGTTCTGTGAATATTGTGTTTATGGTAAACAAAAGAGGGTAAAATTTCAAAAATCAAGAAATGAAAGAAAAAATAAAAAACTTGAGTTGGTTCATTCTGATGTTTGGGGTCCTGCAAGTACACCATCACTTGGTGGCTCATTGTACTATGTAACATTCATAGACGATGCGACTAGAAAAACATGGGTTTATGTCATGAAGAATAAATCCGATGTATTTTCCATATTTCAAAGGTGGAAAGCCTTTGTGGAGAATGAAACAGGTACCAAGGTTAAATGCCTCCGATTCGATAATGGAGGCGAATATTGCAGCCAAGCTTTTGAAAGCTTTTGTGCTAGCAATGGCATTCGGAGGCAAAGGAAAACCCCAAGGACACCTCAACAAAATGGGATTTTGGAAAGGATGAACAGGACAATCATGGAACAAGCACGAAGCATGCGGCTACATGCAGGCCTACCGCTTGAGCTTTGGGCGGAAGCTGTAAGTACGTCTGTGTACTTAATCAATCGGTCACCCTCAACGGCATTGGATGGGGGAGTTCCAGAAGAGGCATGGACAGGTAAACCGGTGAATTATGCATTTCTCAAAGTGTTTGGGTGTGAGGCTTTCATGCACATAGATAGAAGCCTAAGATCAAAGTTAGATGCAAAGTCCAAAAAGTGTTTCTTCATTGGCTATGGAGAAGGAGACTTTGGGTATCGCCTATGGAATCCTGAAGATGGTAAAATCTTAAGGAGTAGGGATGTAATTTTTAACGAACAAAATATGTACAAAGATTACTTGGAAAGAAAAAAAACAAAAGAAACAGGTGATGAGTACATGGAGCATGAGGACGGTGAAGACTCAAGGACTGCAAACGGTGACAATGTGCAACAACGTCAAACAAATGAGGAGCCTCAACCTATTCCCTGAAGATCTACAAGAGCAAGTAGACCTCCAGAAAGGTTTGTTCCTTCCTTCAACCATCTCTTGATCTCAGATTCTGGAGAGCCGGAATCATATGAAGAAGCAATGCAACATGAATCCAAAGAAGAATGGACGAAGAGCATGCAAGTGGAGATGGACTCACTATATCGCAACCAAACATGGGAGTTGGTTGAGTTGCCTAAAGGTAAGCGGGCACTTCAAAACAAATGGGTGTACAAGCTAAAGAAAGAAGAAGGTGGGAAGAAAAGGTACAAGTCTAGGCTTGTGGTAAAAGGTTTTTCTCAAAAGAAAGGTATTGACTTCAATGAAATATTTTCTCCTGTTGTAAAAGTGAACTCAATTAGGCTTGTCTTAAGCCTTGTGGCTGCTCATGATCTAAATATCGAGCAAATGGATGTAAATACGGCATTCCCGCACGGTGACTTAGAGGAGGAAATCTACATGCTTCAACCAAAGGGGTATGAAGTAAAAGGTAAGGAGAAAATGGTTTGCAGATTAAAGAAGAGCTTGTATGGTTTAAAGCAAGCATCAAGACAATGGTACTTGAAGTTTGATCGATGGATGTTGGATCATGGATTCACAAGATGCAACTCGGATCACTGCGTCTACACGGAGAATTTGGGAGATGGGAAATTCATCATCCTAATGTTGTATGTTGATGACATGTTGATTGCAAGTGCTAACATGTAGGACATCAAAGACCTAAAAGAGGAGCTATCCAAATCTTTTTCAATGAAAGATTTAGGTGCTGCAAAGAGGATACTTGGTATGAAAATATCAAGGGACCGGACGAAGAAGACAATAAAGCTATCTCAAGAAGATTACATCAAGAAGGTACTAGAAAGGTTTGCAATGCAAAATGCAAAACCAGTTTCTACACCTTTGGCTGGTCATTTTAAACTAACGAAGGATATGTGTCCAAAGACACAAGAGGAGATAGCCTATATGTCTAAAGTTCCATATGCTGCAGCGGTTAGTTCTCTAATGTATGCTATGGTCTGGACAAGGCCAGACATTGCACATGCAGTGGGAGTTGTGAGTAGGTTCATGGACAACCCAGGTAAAGAGCATTGGCAATCTGTGAAGTGGATACTTAGGTATCTAAAAGGGACAACAACAAATGCTTGTATTTTGGAGGAACTGATATTTTTCTAGAAGGGTATGGTGATGCAGATATGGCAGGTGACAAAGCTACTCCAAGGAGCAGTACTAGCTATGTGTTCACTGTTGGAGGCACAACGGTAAGATGGGCTTCAAAGCTGCAGAAAGTGGTTTCACTTTCTACCACGGAAGAAGAGTATGTAGCAATGACGGAGGCAAGCAAAGAAATTCTGTGGCTTCACAGATTCTTAGAAGAGCTTGGATTCAAACAAGGCAATTGTGTCTTGTACAGTGATAGCCAAAGCGCTATCCATCTTGCGAAGAACTCAGCCTTTTATTCAAGGACAAAGCACATTGAGGTGAGATATCACTTCATACGCACTCTTTTGGAAGAGGGACAACTAAAGCTAGGAAAGGTGCATACAAGTGAAAATCCTGCAGACATGTTTACAAAGGTGGTCAACAAGGAGATGTTGAGCTTTTGCTCATCTTCAATCGGCATTCAAGGATAAGAAGCCAGAATGGAAAGCAGTCACAGGTTTGGTTTGGAGATCAGTCTCCAAGTGGGAGATTGTTATGTATGGAGCCTTATTTATCCTTGTAATTTTCTGTGGTAAAAGCGCACATTTGTAAGGCCCCACTATGAGGAGAAGCCATCGTGCGTGAAGGAAAATCACTCACCGGAAACCAAAATTTTCACGGACAAGAATCAGGGACAACTTTAAAGGCCTCGGGGGAGGAGGCCCCTGAGACTTTTTTTTCGCCGGAATATTCTTTTTCGTCGGAATATTATGGCCTGACGGCGGCCGGAAAGTGGTCGGAAAACAACCGGTCGGTTGGCCGGTGGCCGGTAGTCAATGGCCGGTGGCCGGTGGTCGGAAGTCAATGGCCGGTGGCCGGTGGCCGAATTCAATGGCCGGTGGCCGAATTCAAAAGCGGACTTGTCTTCTCAAGGGCGGCCACACATGGGCGGATTGGACGGTCCGATTTGGACTTATTCGCACAAGGGCGGCTACACATGGCTGTCTCTCATAAGAGAGGGTAGCCCTTTTGGCCTATAAAAGGAGGCCATTTCTACAGACATTTCATAGTGTGAAGTTGATGCAACAAGGTGAGTGTGAGGTGGTGAGAGTGAAGCAAGGCGGGAGCTCCATTAAGGGTATAATCCCTTTGTAAACTACTTCTTGTTTTGAAGTACTAAAGCCATTGAGTGGCTGCTTTCCCGTGGACGTAGCCCACATTGGGTGAACCACGTATATCGTGTGTACTCTCTCTCTCTCTCTCTCTCTCTCTCTCTCTCTCTCTCTCTCTCTCTCTCTTTCTCTCTACTCTATAATCTCGTGTATATAAATCTGTCTCTCTCCATTAAGTAATCTACTCAATTATCTATTTAGCTACGTCTTATTTCCTTACACTAGAGAGACCTAGAGCGTGCGAAACTTCTACAGCTTCATACGACACACACAAGACACCGGTCAATGCCAGACATGAGAGGTAGGCTCCTCACCATAATATCTACTTGCTCTACACTAACTTCATCATGAAAAACCAACAAAAAGGGCAATGGGGCATCGCCGAGAAGAAGTCAAAATGGTACTGCCACCACGCAATAACCACTAACCCGATTTCTATAAAACTTGACGGGGGGTTAACCCTAGGCTAGAGGAACAAGTCTATAACTTCCTAGGCTAATTTGGGTCGGCAAGAAAAACCCTAATTCTCGAGAGCCTACAGAAGCCAATCTGAGGAGAATGCTGCCAAACTTCATGAAGAAGTGCCTTTTGAGGCTCCCTATAAGCCTATGCAAATGCCTAGAAGCCTTTCGAGGCTCCCTATAAGACTATGCAAATGCCGACAT
The DNA here is from genome assembly GCF_014529385.1 of Adiantum capillus-veneris. Taxonomy (NCBI): domain Eukaryota; kingdom Viridiplantae; phylum Streptophyta; class Polypodiopsida; order Polypodiales; family Pteridaceae; genus Adiantum; species Adiantum capillus-veneris. The sequence continues at coordinate 19,881,013 of NC_140947.1, forward strand.
GAACAAACTACCAGAAGATGGTCCAAAAACAAATTACGCTTCGGACATGCAAAGCGATCAACCATGGGGGAAGAAATGGTGGACAAGTGCTACTACATGCTACCATGGGGAACCAACCTTGAGAGAAGAACAAGAGGAAAGCACAACCCTACATTCTACTATTGACAACCCTAGGGCATGTCTATGTTTTTATTCAAGCACCTACAAATCATCAAGGTGAGCTTCTAATTGACTATGGTAGTACTCATCTATTTTTTTCACTAAGATGTTTAAAGACATTAAGGCTTGATAAAAATATGTAAGAAAAATGACGGTTGAACTAGCAACAAAAAGAAAATCATGTCTTAATTCTTTGTGAGTAATCTAGAATTAGAAATTTGAGTTAGGAGGCTATACTACTTCAGGTCCCTTTTGAACTCCTTGAGTAGGCACATATGATAGCATTCTTGGGATGGACTTGTTAACTACCCATCATTCATCAACAACCAAGGCCAAGAAGTATCACTTCAAGAAAAGAACAAGCAAGCAAAGGCTCATTTAGTCAAATCAAATCATCTTTTTTTAAGGTCTTAGCAAAGGACAATAGATTTTTGTAGTCAACCTTAGCAAGGTAGAAGAGTAATCTTTTGACCATGAATCAATGTGGCTACAAAAATATTTTGATGTATTTCCAAAAGAGCTAGCTGCTTCCACCACCTAGAGAAGTGGATCATGAGATCAAGACCATTCTTAGGTGCAAACTAGTATCAAAAAGGCCCTACAAAATGTCATTCCTAGAAGCAATAGAGCTTAAGGATCAACTTCAATAGCTTATCAACCATCATCATACCTAGTTCATCTCCTTGGGTACACCTATTCTCTTTTAGAAGAAGAAAGATGGATCATTTTGACTAGGCATTGATTATCATGGTTTTAACCAAGTAACATTGATGAAAAGTATCATATTCCCCATATGAATGAGATGCTTGATCAATTTCATGGAGCAAAGATGCTCACAAAGATCGATCTTCACTTAGGCTCTTATCAATTCCAAATTCAAGAGATTGAAATCCCCAAAACTGTCTTTAACACTTGCTATAGCCATTTTGAATTCAAACACATGGCTTTTGGTCTTACAAATCCTCCTACAACGTTTAATCACTTGATACAATATTATTTTCAAAAATTCTTGGACGACTTTGTCTTGGTATTCTTTGATGATATCCTACTCTACTAAAAATTTGAAGAAGAGCATGAAGCTCATGTTCAAAGAGTATTAGATATCTGTTACCATATACATGTGGTAGTGATGTGTGTGAACACACTAGGACCATCCGGGCATTTTTTTCCCTCTTTAGGAGGTTTTTCCCCCCGTGCATTGTACACTAAGTAACACACTCTCATTTTGTGTGCCTTGAGCTTCCTTCGTCTTCTCCAAGCTGTGTGCGTTTCTCTACAACCCTAATTCCAACAACTGATATCAGAGCAGGTTGCGTCCTCCCGAGCTAGCAGCTCCAACACATGCCTGCTCACTTTCTCCACTTTCAGTGAGCTTTGACGAGCGTTCGTAGGTCAAATTTTTTTTTGGGTTATCTCGTAGAGCTCAGTCTACTTAGATTTTTTTTTTGGGCTCATTTCGGCCTCCATTTCCACTACAGACAGAGGCTTGCACTGGCAATTTCGTCATTTGGTGCAGAATTTTTGTCAGTGTTGTTTTTTTCATAACAGGTCCTATACAGTCTATTTCTGATTGTGCTATATAGCACATGCTAGTCTCACTCAGTTTCTCCTCATTTTGGGCAGTTTTCACATCAGGTGCAGACATTTTCCATGGCTGACAACAACACAGATGTGTTCAAGATGTTTGCTGCTGAGAACAGACTGGATGGGGACAGTTACCCTATGTGGGCTTACATGATGCAACATGTTCTTGTGTATAAGGTCATCTAGAATATTGTGCAGAGCATTGATGTACGTCCTGGTTATGAGGATGTAGACGATGTTGCAGGTCTTGCTGCAAGGATTGCTACTATTAGAGTTGTTTTGCCTACGGCAGAACAAGCTAGCAATTCTTCAGGAAATTCTGGTGATAAGGGCAAAAAGAAGATGCGTTGTCATTATTGTAAAGCTAATTATCACTTGATCAAGCAGTGTCCTAAGTTGAAGGCCAAAGAGGCTAAGAAGAAAGAGGGTGGTTCCACTGCAAACTCTAGTTCCACTATAAATGCAGCCATTGTTGAGTCTTCTGTGAAAGGAGACTGTGATGCTGATGTTGATCTAAAATGGTCTTTTAGTGCAAAGTGCACTTACAATCCTGCTGTCCATGATGCATGCATGTCGGTTGCTGCAGATTCACATGTGTGGTATTTTGACAATGGTGCTACAAAGGACATTACCTCACATCGTGAATTGTTCACCTCTCTTGAGTCTGTCCCTCGTGGGAATTCACTCACTTGTGTCAACAGTGCCTCTTATCCTATTCATGGAGTTGGAAAGATTGTGCTTACTATTGCAAATGGTAGTTCTTTCACACTTGTTGATGCACTTTATGTACCTGGGATCAAGAAGAATCTTTTGTCTGTATCTACATTGTGAGGGCCATACCCAAACTCGAACCTACTCACCTTCCTCCGTCTTCCAGACTGCTCCAGGGAATGACATAGATCTATCTACAGGTATCCCTCCCACTTGGGACCGACACCCAGACAATCCTCCGGCCTATCTCGAATGCCAACCCAAGGGGGTAAATCTTATCAATTTGACGACTCTATCCGCTTATCATAATTTAATCCATCCTTGGCATCTTTCAGTCACCCACACCCAAAATTGTGGTCCTTAGTCTTGATTCTCTTGATCTTTAACTTGAGGATCTCCTCTTGCTTTCTTGTTCTCCCTTGGTTCATGGTGATAACCCTTTTTTTCTGACAAGCAGGCACGGCAGTTATCGCTTTCTCCTAAGAATAGGGATCTTGTAATCCTACATGATCTAGCTCGTTCCCGCTTACCCATTTTTTTCCCTCATAGTCCTAGAATTCAACATAAAAAAATTTATTCAACATTTGGCCATCTGACCCTCCGGATCGGTCCACCCACCCAACCATTTCATGAAAATCCCTTCCCAAGATCGTACTTACTACTACAAAATCAGGATGCAGCATACAATCTGTTGCATACCATCGTTCAGGGAAATTCATTTGGTTGTTCCCACCAGATCTTTATTTAGAAATTTTTAATTCAATTCTTTACCTTTATCTGCTACAATTAGCTTGTAACTAATTTCCTAACTAATCATGCAACACATTTAGTTTCAACCAATTCATCTTGCCTCACTCATGACCAAGATAATCGGTTACAAGCCATCAAAATGACAACACCTTGACAATATTTCCCAGAATTAAGTGTTTGTGAAAGGCTCATCAAGTGATTTAATCATTCCTTCCTAAGCATTTTATTTCGAGAGGTATAGCACCATCTGGTGACAGATGCACAGAATAGCCTCTATATTCCTAGCCTTTCCAGTTCCTTTTTAAGCAACCAAATCGAACAAATTTCTTAATTAAATTCACATCATCCTCCCTGAGTATGACCTTCTCATCCAACTATTGGCATCAAGTCATACCGGGATTATGGTCGTTTTCCAATAAGAAATCGCGGGTACTTCACCCAGCCGGGAAAAAATAAAACAAACCCATTCATCCCTTATCCCTCGGGTATAAATGACCTAGGTATAACAAACTTGTCGGTTACGCTACCCTAGCCGAAAAGGGCCAATCTCCGTCAAGTTTCCCAAGAGAATCCTCTCAATGGGCCGGCCTTTCAATCCAATTGACCCCAAGAAGATCCATCATGGTTTTCGGTCATTTCCAGACAATCTTCAAAACTCCTAGAAAAATCTATGTTTTGCAATGGGCTATCCCTATCATCTCTCAAGCTTCCTTTTTAACTCCTAGTTGATAATTTCCAAGTTCATTCATTTATCAACCTTAATTCCTACTTTCATTAATGATCTACCAGCCAAGTTTGTTTGAAAAATACAAGCAAGTTTTTTCATAGGCATGTGATGGTTAATGTCTCTTCGAAAATGCCAACTTTTTAAGTTCAATCCCCATTTTGTACGATTCTAGGTTTTGCAATCCTTTGCCATCCATGGGGCATCTCTATGAAAGCTTGTAGAGTTTTTGGTTCAAAACAACATGGAGATCAATTCCGCGAAGTTATCCCCTATCTCCCCCATCCCGTATTTGCAAACAAACCTGAAATTGACAACTTTAGAAATACTCTTCGATACCAAAAATTGAACTAATTCTATCGAGCTCAAACAACTATTCTTTTCTTATGGTGGCTAGCTTTCCATTTACGAAGCTAGAAGGTTGTCCTATAATTTATGAGTTTTCGAGCTTTCCATTAAAGCTCGCTTTGGAGATAAAATGGGAATCTAGAGCTTTCCATTAAAGCTTGAAAGAGAGGATTATAACCATACATTCTTCTTACCGTAAAGAGATATGCAACCCTAAGCTTGATTGTCATAATGAGACTAAACCGTTTTCTCTTTAATGGACAAAGTTTCCATGGAAGCTTAACCCTAATCACACAAGGTCACCATGGAAGCTTAGCCCTAATCACACACAAAGTCACCATGGAAGCTAAACCCTAAATTTCAAGCTTGTTTTTCAATGCTTTTCCTAAGTGTTACCATCAAAGCTTAGCTTAAGGATGCAAATCTACCTTTGAAGCTGAACATAATGATGCATAGATACTCTTAGCACTTAACCCTAATTGCGAGGTTACCATTAAAGCTTAAACCTAAAATACAAGGTAGCCACTAAAGCTTACACCTAAGTGCAAAGTTACCATTAAAGCTTAGCTTAAGGATGCACATCTACCTTTGAAGCTTATCTTAATGATGCATAGATACTCTTAGCACTTGAATTGCGAGGTTACCATTAAAGTGTAAACCTAAAATACAAGGTAGTCAGTAAAGCTTACACATAAGTGCAAAGTTACCATTAAAGCTTAGATTAAGAGTGCAAACCTACCTTTGAAGCTTGACTTAATGATGCATAGATACTGTTAGCACTTAACCCTAATTGTGAGGTTACCATTAAAGCTTAAACCTAAGATACAAGGTAGTCACTAAAGCTTACACCTAAGTGCAAAGTTACCATTTGTTGGGGTAAAGGCGTCTGTGCCTTGCCCGGTCGCCCAAAGTCTGGGCGCCCACTGACTTGTATACCTTATACATAGCATAAGTGTATAGGGGGCTGCTCACTCTTTGAGTCTCCCCACCCATATCTGTGTGTTGTGTGTCTCCTTCTCTCTCTCACTCTCCGTCTGTGGTGCTCCCCGATCCCCTTCAATTGGTATCAGAGCTATGGTGACCGCGGAGAGCACGACGGCTTTGAGAACTTCGAGGCGATAGCTCGCTCTCTCTCGACGGTAGAGAGATTAAGAAAGCAGAAGACTTGCTGTGAGAATGCAATGGGAGCTTGTGAGCTCAGTTGAGAGTGATGTATGCTCTTGTGGAAGCTCAGGAAGGAGTGTGGAAGATTGTGTGTAAGTGAAGGTGCTGCCCTAAAACTGTGTGCGCAGCAGCACTGTTTTTAGATTCGTTTTTCTCCTTGTAGAATGCAGATCTGAGAATTTCATCTTGTGTGCCCATTCGTTTCGACGTGGTCTACAACTTTGCAGAAGAAACTTTTTGCAAATTCCTCACCGTTTTGCTGATATTCAGCTCAGACTGACTGTATACAGAAATTCCAGATTTTCTGTTGTCGCATTGTGTGCGAGTTTGATGCACTTTTGGAAGCACGGGAGATGCTTGAAGTTGAGTGCATAAATTCTGAGCTGAAGATGCAATTGCAGCTTGTGTTAAGCTTGTGGTTTGAGGGTTTTTTGGTAGACTTGGGCAACGAAGTACGGAGGCGTTTACACACCACCGAAGCAGTCTCTTGAGAGACGCAGGTTTTTGGAGCACACACGTGGAGCTTCTTTCACTGGTTTTCACAAAATACTTTGGCAGTGATTTTGTGCTTGGATTCATGGTCTTTGCAGATGGTTTGCATATGGTTATGGTGCATGGTTGATGCCCATTATACATGCATTTTGACGAGCACTTTCAAGTGCCGGTGAGCTCTCTTGAGAGCATTGTTTTCGCATTGAATAAGTTTTCGGATTGCAAATCTTTTGGCGCTTGCTTATGCGCGGTCACTCCGTTGATGTACGTTGAGTGCGGATTGCCATTGTATGTGAAAATGTGGAGCCATTTTGGCATTTCTACTCATTGGCATTGAGTAGTGTTATGGTTTATGGTAGAGATTGTACTTGAGTTTTTTGCTCAGTTTTCAGGGGAAATTCTGTCGGATTTTTCCCAAATTCTCGCCATAGTTTGTGATCGAGTGTTTACTCTCACTTTGACAGGTTTTGTCAGTTTGGACACAGTTTTGTGTTTTTTGTATCCACTCTCGCAAGAGTGAGGAGTTGTGTATCTTTCTTTGCTTGAAACAGTTGTTTGCTCTCGGGTGGGAGAGTCTTGTGATCTCGAGCATTGTTTGCCATAGTTTTGCAGATCTTATGCATGTATGTTGAGTGTAGTTTGATGTGCATTGATTGCTCATTGTATTGAGCTTGCAGGACAATGGTTATTTTGTGTTGATAGCCATTGTGCGTCGAAACTCTGGCGAAATTTTCCCAGGAGTTTTATGCGTATCATTTATGCGATCTAGGTAGAGATTGCAGGTTGCACTCAGCATTTGCGTGCGGTGTTCTCTGCAGGTGGGAGATTTCTGCGTGTGTATGCATCGATACCGCACAGTGTGGGCTTGGTGATTAGCTCACAGATTGCAGTGTGATACTAGAGCATGTGAGGCTTGTATTGACATTGCGGGAGCTCTATTTTAGAGTGTGTCTCACAGGTTTTACATTGTGTTTCTGGCCATATTTGTAGACAGTTTCAAGGTGTTGTTGGTGAGGTGGTTTTGCTATCTAGCTTGCTACTTGTGCTCATGGCAGAGACAAGTGATCGATCATATTGTGACCTCTCACAGATGCGCGTGTTTGATGGGTCAGACTTTGCGGCATGGAGAGAGTGTATGCTTGATGCATTGACACAACGAGGGTTGCATCGACCATTGAGTGGTGATGCAGGTAGACCTTCAAACATGTCTGACGATCAGTGGCAGGAGCTAGAGGAGATGGAACTATCTACGCTCTCTTTGCACCTTGTGGAATCTGTATATGCTCTTGTTATGTATGAGGCTACTTCGAGAGCACTTTGGCGCAGATTACATGATATGTATGATAGATCTGAGTCATCAAGGACTCGTGTGAGACATGTACATCCACGAGTATGCCGACAGGTCATATGTTGGTATTGTGGTCATTCTGGACACGTTAGACGGCGTTGTTTTTGTCGTATGCGACATCGTAGGAGACATGGAAGTCTCAGAGATGTATGTAGTGATGCCATGAACTCAGTTGCTTTGACAGTTGAGGCAGATGTAGTGTCGAAGTATACTAGTGACGGGGATGTCACTTTTACCTCGAGCTATGCACGAGATGCTATAGATGTGGATAGTGCACTCCCTTCGCAGTGGTTGCTAGACACAGATGCTATGTTTCATGTCACGCCGCATCGTGCATGGTTTTGTAGCTATTCTAGCGGGATGCTTGGCAGTGTACGTTTGACCGATGGATCGGTGCATGTGATAGCAGGTGCAGGAGATGTGAGACTGTCATTACCGAGTGGTGCATCTTACTTGTTACGACATGTGCGCTATGTACCAGATTTGACAGTGAGTTTGATCTCGATTGGTCAGCTTAGAGATTGTGGATGTCAGATTTCGCAACGAGAGCGAGATTTTGTGATGCATTTGGGTTCGCTAGTGATTGCGAGAGGTGCTAGGAGTGGTACAGGTTACCCATTGCATGTGGATCATGCGAGAGAAGGTGTTGTCTCTGTTATCACACAGCCAGGTAGAGAGCGAGAGAGCAGGCGAGTCTCTTTTTCTTGTGGGTTGCATGATGCTTTGCATGGAGTGCAGAGTAGTGAACTCGTTGTGCACACAGTTGGGGCACGACTTGAGCAGTCACACAAAGAGGTGACAGAGTCAGACATGCATGCTTTGCTAGTGACTGAGAAAAGCAGAGAGTCAATTGTGCGAGATACTTCTATGCATGATAGATAGGTAGAGCGGTCTTGCTCTAGTGAGTCACGATAGGAGGACATTGTGCAAGAGTCTATGCATACGGAGTTAGAGCATGAGAGCTCTAGTGAGTCACAACAGATTGAGTGGTCATGTTTGCAGTGGATGATTGCAGAGGAGACTAAGATGTCAGCGATTATGCAGTCATTCCTTTCTATGCTCGACAGTGAGTATGGGGATATAGTTGTGCAGGATATGTCTTCCAGCAGACACCTAGAGCAACTGGTTTGCTCTGAGGTTGCACGACAGGTTGATGCGTCTTTAGTGGACAGTCAGGAGATGCATGTGGCTGACACGCCTTGTCAGTCAGAGATGCCTATTGCTAGGGATATATATGTTGATGCATGCTCTGTAGAGCTAGCAGAGCCCGCTAGCATTGCATCGTCATTCGGTGGTCTCATGTATGAGATGCTGATCGTGAGACCGGATATCGCAGCTGTAGTGGGAGCATTTGCAGTTGGGGTTGTCAGTTGTTTGTTGACTGATGATGGCATAGTGTACGAGGGAGATATGCAGGTATTTCATACATACTTGCAGTACGTGTGCGGTATGTCTGGTGGTGTATGGACTTACATGGGAGCAGGACAACCGGATGCACACGATCACAGCCAACCAGTGGGCATCGGTTGAGAGCGGTTTTCTCTCACCTTTTGTAGTCTCTAGACTAGTTTCTCTTGCTTAAAGGCACAGTCGCCTTTAAGTGGGAGGTTGTTGGGGTATAGGCGTTTGTGCCTTGCCCGGCCGCCCAGAGTCTGGGCGCCCACTGACTTGTATACCTTATACATAGCATAAGTGTATAGGGGGCTGCTCACTCTTTGAGTCTCCCCACCCATATCTGTGTGTCGTGTGTCTCCTTCTCTCTCTCACTCTCCGTCTGTGGTGCTCCCCGATCCCCTTCACCATTAAAGCTTATCTTAAGGGTGCAAATCTACCTTTGAAGCTTAACTTAATGATGCATAGATACTCTTAGTACTTAACTCTAACTGCAAGGTTACCATTAAATCTTGAACCTAAAATACAAGATAGTCATTAAAGCTTACACCTAAGTACAAAGTTACCATTAAAGCCTAGCTGAAGGGTGCAAATCTACCTTTGAGGCTTAACTTAATGCTCCATAGATACTCTTAGTACTTAACCCTAATTGCGAGGCTACCATTAAAGCTTAAACTTAAAATAAAAGGTAGTCACTAAAGCTTACACCTAAGTGCAAAGTTACCATTAAAGTTTAGCTTAAGGGTGAAAATATACCTTTGAAGCTTAACTTAATGATGCATAGATACTCTTAGCACTTAACCCTAACTACAAGGTTACCATTAAAGCTTAACCTAAAAGACAAGCTAGTCACTAAAGCTCACACCTAAATGCAAAGTTACCATTAAAGCGTAGCTTAATGATGCAAATATACCTTTGAAGCTTAACTTCATGATGTATAGCTACCATTAATACTTAACCATAATTCCAAGATTACCATTAAAGCTTAAACCTAAAATACAAGGTAGTCACTAAAGCTTACACCTAAGTGCAAAGCTACCATTAAAGCTTAGCTTAAGGATGTAAATCTACCTTTGAAGCTTAACTTAATGATGCATAACTACCATTAATACTTAATCCTAATTCCAAGGTTATCATTAAAGCTTAAATATAAAATAATATACATAAACCTTCCTAGTATTAAAACACATGGTTTAGGTTAATTAATCTACTAGAAGTGAAGATTACCTCTTCTAATCAAGAGGGAAGAGGAGGTTGAATTCCTTCTTGAAGAGATGTGAGACTCAAGGAAGAAGGAAAGGGATTTAGGATGAAGAGGAATGTTGGACGGGTACGCCGCGACGGACGTCAGCATAGCGAGAACTCACCTAACATATAATGTCAACTGAGGACAAAGCTCGACCCGCACGCACGTGGAAGCAAGCAAAGGGTGTCAACCTCTACTCGACCGACTAATGACTACTTCCTACAGAGATATCAACTCTACATGCCATCGGTTCTGTGAATGTGAGAGTCTCCTATGATGCTACCGCAAGCCAAAAGCCCATTAGACGTTCTCGAAACGTTACGAAACTTGAGGGATATCCTATCAACACCAATAGGTCACTCTCCCTAAGGTCTGTGACCAAAAAAACCTACTCAATACCCTCCGTACAGAAAACGCATAGGATGTCTGGCCGGTTTTTGCAGGTCGACGTTTCCAAAAACTAAAGTGCCTAATGTGTAGATCTACTCGCTCTGATCGCGTGGATATGCTGAAATGCAAAAATGGACAACAGTTACTCATCGAAACTCCAAAAGTAGCTCGTGGGTGAATCTGCCGAAACACATACGAACGCGCGTGATGTAAGCATCAACGCGTAGCTCTCCTCGTAGGAAACACACTGCTGCTCTCCGTTTACGATTCCGACCACCGTAGCTCCTGTAGCACACATGCACACTCTCTCACTCTCTCGCAGTCTCCCAACGACAGAGAAGATCAAATTTATTAGAAGTCTCTTTACAAAGCTTTAGGTTTTGGCTTATATACTAAGCCTTAGAAAACCTAATGTCCGACCAAAATGACCTTATTTGTCTCTAGGCTTCTATAGAGCTTTATTACAACACCGTGAGCTGGCTTTGCTCATCCAACAAGCATCTGTGGCCTCAATACAATTGCTGACTTAAAATATGAAGTTCCTGTAAACATTACAAAAGTGGCAGTAATGGCTCAAAATGATAATAACGGGATATTTGATGATGTCCATGGCTTGTATCTTCACATTACAGCATCCATCTTCGTCTTCATCACTTCATCAACATCTTTATTTGGAATCTTTAGAGAATCTTTCAGGGATCTTTATGGAATCTTTGTGGAAGCGTTGTTGAAAGGTTGACCTTTCAACACTCTCCCTCTCCGAAGTCTTGTTGTCCCCGACAAGACCCTATGTCTGCAGTGGTCTTGGCGAGTGGTTCATGTTTTGGTGTTGGTTGAATCTTTTGTTGTTGCAGTTGCTTCTACCAGATGCTTTGTACGTTGTAGAGTTACCTTTTTCTTGTACATATAGTGTAGTTGAAGCCATAGCTCTCTCCCTCCGATTGGTTGTTGTAGAGTGAATAAGTCGAGTGAGGTTTGTTGTTGCAGCAAGGCTTTATCATGGCAGCTCTGCATTGTTTGTTCTTTGGGTGTCATCCTGCATGTGTACCTGTAAACTTGAAGCCTTCTTGAATTTTTTCTATTCCGCTCCCCTTTGATCCTGTAGTTGATGAGCATGCAGTTGTTTGGGGATGTCATTGGTCTGCTTTTCTGTATTTTAATAAGAAAAATAAAATAGTAAAAATAAAATGTGGCGTATATTACAAAATGAAGGTCTTGGATACCTGGATAGGACTAGAGGGAAAAACCCAGTGCGAAAAAATGCCTTTAGTCACCATTAAATGTGAGGCTATATGTACTTATGTTTGAGCTAACCGAGTTGTGTTGAGTTGGAGCTCCATTAAGGATATAATCCCTTTGTAAACTACTTCTTGTTTTGAAGTACTAAAGCCATAGAGTGGCTGCTTTCCCATGGACGTAGCCCACATTGGGTGAACCACGTATATCGTGTGTACTCTCTCTCTCTCTCTCTCTCTCTACTCTATAATCTCGTGTATATAAATCTATCTCTCTCCATTAAGTAATCTACTCAATTATCTATTTAGCTACGTCTTATTTCCTAACAACTGGTATCAGAGCAAGGTTTGCTCGTAGCTAAATTATCTCAAGGAAAGGATTCCTTGAATTGAGTGGGAGTTATGGCGGAGGAAGGGAAGCTCAAGATTGAGAAGTTCAACGGCAAAAACTACCAACATTGGAAGATACAGATTGAAGACTATCTTTACCAGAAGGACCTCTATTTGCCACTAGGCGGTCTTGCGAAGAATCCCGCAACAATGGCAGATGAAGCATGGATTGTCCTTGATCGAAAGGCACTGGGAACAATCCGGTTAAGCTTGGCGTCAACGGTGGCCTTCAATGTTTCGGAGATGAAGACCACGGAGGACTTGATGAAGTCACTTGACGACTTCTACGAGAAACCATCGGCATCCAATAAGGTATTTCTTATGAAGCGCTTGTTCAATCTAAAGATGGCAGAGAATGGTTCAGTTGCAGAACATCTAAATGACTTTAACACAAACATAAGTCAACTTCGATCAGTGAAAATCAATTTCGATGACGAAGTGCGAGCTCTCCTTATACTATCATCTCTACCGGATAGTTGGGACAGCCTTGTGATGGCTGTAAGTAATTCTATCTCTGGCACAAATACTCTTAAGTTTGATGATGTTGTGGGTGTTCTCCTAAGCGAGGAAATGCGAAGGAGAAGCACAGGAGAATCATCAAGTGCTGCACTATCATTGGAAACAAGAGGAAGGCTTAAGAAGAGGTTCAAAAACCAAAAGGGTCGTGATCGCTCAAGGCAGAGCAAGTCACGCACAAAGTCAGTTCTTGAATGTTGGAACTGCGGCAAGAAGGGCCACGTCAAGAAGGATTGCTGGTCCAAGAAGAATAAGGAGACAGAGTCTCAAGACAACAAGCCAACATCGGAGGCCAATGTGGCAGGTAAAGTAGAGAAAGATGCTCTAATTCTCTCATTAGACAATGTGTCTAATTCCTGGATAGTAGATTCCGGGGCTTCATTCCATGCGACACCACACAAGCAACATTTCCAAGACTACACCAAAGGTAATTTTGGGTATGTATACTTGGGAGATGATGAAGCTTGTGAGATTGTCGGCAAAGGTACAGTTTCTGTCAAAACTGCTAACGGAAATGAATGGAAGCTTAAAGATGTTCAGCATGTTCCTTCTCTTCGCAAAAATTTGATCTCTACAGGACAATTGCACGATGAAGGTCACAACATTTCATTCGGAAACAAACGGTGGAAGATCTCAAAGGGATCTTTGGTGGTTGCCAAGGGTGAAAAAGTCGGTACACTTTACTTGTGTATTGTTAGCATGCAACCTTCAGCTTGTGCAGCAACTACAGAAGTTGACAGTGCCGTGTGGCACTACCGACTTGGGCATATGAGTGCCAAAGGAATGCAAATCTTTCAAACAAAGAAGCTTCTACCAGGTTTGAAAGAAGTGGACTTAGAGTTCTGTGAATATTGTGTTTATGGTAAACAAAAGAGGGTAAAATTTCAAAAATCAAGAAATGAAAGAAAAAATAAAAAACTTGAGTTGGTTCATTCTGATGTTTGGGGTCCTGCAAGTACACCATCACTTGGTGGCTCATTGTACTATGTAACATTCATAGACGATGCGACTAGAAAAACATGGGTTTATGTCATGAAGAATAAATCCGATGTATTTTCCATATTTCAAAGGTGGAAAGCCTTTGTGGAGAATGAAACAGGTACCAAGGTTAAATGCCTCCGATCCGATAATGGAGGCGAATATTGCAGCCAAGCTTTTGAAAGCTTTTGTGCTAGCAATGGCATTCGGAGGCAAATGACAACCCCAAGGACACCTCAACAAAATGGGATTTCGGAAAGGATGAACAGGACAATCATGGAACGAGCACGAAGCATGCGGCTACATGCAGGCCTACCGCTTGAGCTTTGGGCGGAAGCTGTAAGTACTTCTGTGTACTTAATCAATCGGTCACCCTCAACGGCATTGGATGGGGGAGTTCGAGAAGAGGCATGGACAGGTAAACCGGTGAATTATGCATTTCTCAAAGTGTTTGGGTGTGAGGCTTTCATGCACATAGATAGAAGCCTAAGATCAAAGTTAGATGCAAAGTCCAAAAAGTGTTTCTTCATTGGCTATGGAGAAGGAGACTTTGGGTATCGCCTATGGAATCCTGAAGATGGTAAAATCTTAAGGAGTAGGGATGTAATTTTTAACGAACAAAATATGTACAAAGATTACTTGGAAAGAAATCAAACAAAACAAATAGGTGATGAGTACATGGAGCTTGATGACGGTGAAGACTCAAGGACTGAAAACGGTGACAATGTGCAACAACATCAACCAAATGAGGAGCCTCAACCTATTCCCCGAAGATCTACAAGAGCAAGTAGACCTCCAGAAAGGTTTGTTCCTTCCTTCAACCATCTCTTGATCTCAGATTCTGGAGAGCCGGAATCATATGAAGAAGCTATGCAACATGAATCTATAGAAGAATGGATGAAGAGCATGCAAGTGGAGATGGACTCACTACATCGCAACCAAACATGGGAGTTGGTTGAGTTGCCTAAAGGTAAGCGGGCACTTCAAAACAAATGGGTGTACAAGCTAAAGGAAGAAAAAGGTTGGAAGAAAAGGTACAGGTCTAGGCTTGTGGTAAAAGGTTTTTCTCAAAAGAAAGGTATTGACTTCAATGAAATATTTTCTCCTGTTGTAAAAATGAACTCAATTAGGCTTGTCTTAAGCCTTGTGGATGCTCATGATCTAAATCTCTAGAAAATGGATGTAAATAGGGCATTCCCTCACGGTGACTTAGAGGAGGAAATCTACATGCTTCAACCAAAGGGGTATGAAGTAAAAGGTAAGGAGAAAATGGTTTGCAGATTAAAGAAGAGCTTGTATGGTTTAAAGCAAGCATCAAGACAATGGTACTTGAGGTTTGATCGATGGATGTTGGATCATGGATTCACAAGATGCAACTCGGATCATTGCGTCTACACGGAGAATTTGGGAGATGGGAAATTCATCATCCTAATGTTGTATGTTGATGACATGTTGATTGCAAGTGCTAACATGCAGGACATCAAAGACCTAAAAGAGGAGCTGTCCAAATCTTTTGCAGTGAAAGATTTAGGTGCTGCAAAGAGGATACTTGGTATGAAAATATCAAGGGACAGGACGAAGAAGACAATAAAGCTATCTCAAGAAGATTACATCAAGAAGGTACTAGAAAGGTTTTCAATGCAAAATGCAAAACCAGTTTCTACACCTTTGGCTGGTCATTTTAAACTAACGAAGGATATGTGTCCAAAGACACAAGAGGAGATAGCCTATATGTCTAAAGTTCCATATGCTGCAGCGGTAGGTTCTCTAATGTATGCTATGGTCTGAACAAGGCCAGACATTGCACATGTAGTGGGAGTTGTGAGTAGGTTCATGGACAACCCAGGTAAAGAGCATTGGCAAGCTGTGAAGTGGATACTTAGGTATCTAAAAGGGACAACAACAAATGCTTTGTATTTTGGAGGAACTGATATTTTTCTAGAAGGGTATGCTGATGCAGATATGGCAGGTGACAAAGATACTCGAAGGAGCACTACTGGCTATGTGTTCACGATTGGAGGCACAACAGTAAGCTGGGCTTCAAAGCTGCAGAAAGTGGTTTCACTTTCTACCATGGAAGCAGAGTATGTAGCAATGACGGAGGCAAGCAAAGAAATTCTGTGGCTTCACAAATTCTTAGAAGATCTTGGATTCATACAAGACAATTGTGTCTTGTACAGTGATAGCCAAAGCGCTATCCATCTTGCGAAGAACTCAGCCTTTCATTCAAGGACAAAGCACATTGAGGTGAGATATCACTTCATACGCACTCTTTTGGAAGAGGGACAACTAAAGCTAGGAAAGGTGCATACAAGTGAAAATCCTGCAGACATGTTTACAAAGGTGGTCAACAAGGAGAAGTTGAGCTCTTGCTCATCTTCAATCGGCATTCAAGGATAAGAAGCCAGAATGGAAAGCAATCATAGGTTTGGTTTGGAGATCAGTCTCCAAGTGGGAGATTGTTAAGTATGGAGCCTGATTTACCCTTGTAATTTTCTGTGGTAAAAGCGCACATTTGTAAGGCCCCCATTATGAGGAGAAGCCATCGTGCGTGAAGGAAAATCACTCATCGGAAACCAAAATTTTCACGGACAAGAATCAGGGGCAACTTTAAAGGCCTCGGGGGCGGAGGCCCCCGATACTTTTTTTTCTCCGGAATATTATGGCCGGACGGCGGCTGGAAAGTGGTCGGAAAACAACCGGTCGGTTGGCCGGTGGCCGGTAGTCAATGGCCGATGGCCGGTGGTCGAAAGTCAATGGCCGGTGGCCGGTGGCCGAATTCAAAAGCGGACTTGTCTTCTCAAGGGCGGCCACACATGGGCGGATTGGAGGGTGCGATTTGGACTTATTCGCACAAGGGCGGCTACACATGGCTGTCTCTCATAAGAGAGGGCAGCCCTTTTGGCCTATAAAAGGAGGCCATTTCTACACACATTTCATAGTGTGAAGTTGATGCAACAAGGTGAGTGTGAGGTGGTGAGAGTGAAGCAAGGCGGGAGCTCCATTAAGGGTATAATCCCTTTTGTAAACTACTTCTTGTTTTGAAGTACTAAAGCCATTGAGTGGCTGCTTTCCCGTGGACGTAGCCCACATTGGGTGAACCACGTATATCGTGTGTACTCTCTCTCTCTCTCTCTCTACTCTATAATCTCGTGTATATAAATCTGTCTCTCTCCATTAAGTAATCTACTCAATTATCTATTTACTAACATCATGTGGAAGCATGTGGTCAGTTGATGTCGAAGCTCTGTCTTGAACTTTTCGGGGATGGATTGAAGATTCTGATTTAAGGGGATGCTTATGTTGGTAGGAAAATTGTGGGCTCATTCTGGCTTTTCCTTTGTCGGAAGCCGATAATCTTGGAGCATTAGTAGGCTAGATTTCTTGAGAGCTAGTCGTGATGACCATTGTTGAAAATCCAGGTTCCTCTGCCGATGTTTTTTCCCAGTGCTTGGACAAAATCAAATGTGTATTCATTTTGGAGGAATCCACTACTAGGAATTTGTCTTTGATTACCTTTGACCGTAGTTTAAGGGTAGCTTTCGCAATCCCTAAACTTGTGACGGCTATTCCATGTGATATAGGAACCTGTACCTGAATTTCATACAATTATGGCTTACCTAGAAGTAACCATAGCCCATAAGACATGACATTAGTCGTGGCAGTGCAATCTATCTCTGCTGTAAAGTTGAATTTCAGTTTCTCATGCACATCCAACGAGAATTTAATCTTCTTGTTGGCTGCCAAGTAACTAATGTCCTCGTTGCTTTCGGTACTTTTCTTAGACTTTTGTGCCTTGAAGGCTTTGTCATCCTCTTGTATGTTGAACTTCTTTGTCATTTGACTGGTTGTAGCATGTCCCAAGTGCTCACTATCTTCTGCTGTAGCTGCTTGTTGGTGTTCATCGATAGTTTCTGACTGCGACGCCTTGATTCTTGATTTCAGAAGCTCTCTGTCACTATTTACTTCTTCTAGCACTTGAAGGTCATTCAATGGTGACTTTTCTTCTTGGAAATGTTTTGAAGCTTGTGTAGCAGGATGTTGAGGTTGACTCTCTTCTTCTGATGCAATGGTCGCCGTGGCCTTTGGTTTCCATTGGTCCATGGGTTTTTGTAGAGTCTCTTCTCGAAAATATTCATTCATATCCTGTATTGCTTGTCCTTGGTAGTCAATCTTGGACTCAGTCATTTCCCTTTCTTCTGCGCATTTTATGTCTTCAGTTACATCTTCTTTTAGCTTCTCATACTCTTTGATTTGTTCAATCACCAATGAAGAGTCCACAATAGAAAATTTATTTGGTAGACTTTCAGCTTCATCCATTGACTCTATTTGCATGTCTTCCACTTGTGATGTGGCACTAAGATTTTTTGTTACCTCTGCCACCTCTTCTTGCGTTGGCTCACTATCGTCAGAATCTTGGCTTCTTTTGCTCTCGAACCTTGAACTACAAGCTTCATCTTCATCACCTTGTGGATGCTCTGACTTGTCCTCACTGAGGTTCCTTAAACGATCTTGAATCAGCTGATTCAATTGATCTTTTTTGAAATCGTGATTCTCTTTGATAATGTCGTTGACACCCTTGACTTCAAGAAACTGTGTCTTAAGCCTATCTTTTGTGCTCTGCGACAAGATCTGCTTCTTTTCCGGAGATCTTGTTGGGGATTCTTTCTTTCGTTCCCTTGTTGTCACCGTCTGAACTTTGCTTTTGGCTTGTTGCTTCTTCTTTTCCATGTAGAGCTTTACTGGGCAGTCCTTCACTAAATGACCAATGGCACATTGGTCGCAATATGTTGTTATCTCAACATGTGAACCCTTTGGACGAGGTAGCTCTCCATAATACTGCTGATAATGGTTCCTGTGGTATCTAGATATAGATATGACCTCTTCTTTGCATGCATGAACCTGTAGATTACGACTGACTTAGGTGTATCCACTGGATTTTTCTCTTTATCCTTCATCGTCTTGTCCTTGAGAAGCTGAAAATAGCTTCCATTATTGCTTGCATACAAGATCAAATCACTATCCATGCTTTCTAGCAGTTGTGATGCTAATTCTTCCATCAGTATATGGTCTTTGACGTGGGGCTTCTGCATAGCCTTAGGGCTATGTTTCCGAGTTTATTTTGGCGAGTTCTGCACCGAGGGTGAAGGTCGAACCGAATTTTTGTTTTTAGTTTCCCTTGATGGTGCTTTTGGACGGGGTCCAAGTATGTGACTTACAGGTTGCCCACAATTTCTAAACTCATCCATATTTTTCACATCGGCTATTTCATAGTGCCTATCGTATTTGTCGACCACAATGACATCTTGACCTGACCTTCTACATTGGGCATTGTGAATTTCTAGTGGTCTCTCCTCCGGCTCGGCATCTTCCAATGCTTCTTGAGATTCCACTTGGACTCTTGAAAAGGACACTGCTTCTTGTAAATCTGGACTTCTTAATCCCACTCTTGAAGATATAGGGTCTCTTTGTTGAGTTTGAACTCCCACCATCCGAGAGAGTTTCATATCTGATGTTGGCATCTGTTTAATGCCTGATGATATGACTTCTTGTGCTTTGTTAAGTAGCTCTTGAGACCGAGCTAGTTCTTTTTGAAGTTTTGCTATCTTCATAGGTAATACTTCCGGCGTATTCCCTGTTTGTGAAATTTTGTGTGTTTGAGCTTTGTCTTGTGCTGGTGCAGTGCACGAGACTTGTGTAGTGTCTTTCCATGTGGTGTCTTGTGTTGTGCCTTGTTGTGTGTCATGTAGTGTGTCACTCATTTGTGTAGTGACAACCGTAGGTGTCAATTCTTCCAGGTTTTGAGTTAGAGGTAAACCTATGACGAGATGGTATACATTACCACCTTTAGACATGTAGTCTTCTCCTCTTGAGCCAAACGCTTCTGCTGTAAAGTAATGAATGTTTTCTATAGAAACTTCATGACTTGTGACAACCCTGTAGTATCGACCGTCTTCGTCTCCATAGAGGGTACCAAACTTCTGTTTTCCATCTTGTGCTTTGTACAGAAAAATACTTGGAGAATATGGGTAGAGTTCTGTAAGTTTATCCTTGTACAACATTTCTATCTCATTGTCGATGTATTTTCCATGCCTCATGTAAATTGATCCCAGACAGTCTTCCATGAAATTTGGATGTGGGTGTAGTACATTCTTCGCTGTTTCAACTTCCACATATTGAGATGTCCGAGTTTCCTTTGTATCTTTCTTTGTCTTGATGTACAAATTCCGATTGACATCCTCATAGCATGGCAGTCCTTTGTAGTATCCAATCAGATAGATCCGAATTTGCTCTCTTGTAATATTTGTGGATGTACTTGAAGCTTCTTCCTGAACGGTCTGATTCCTTTGAGACGCCATTGCTTTCGTCTTGACTCCCTTGTTGTACGTGTTCAGTGATAGCTCTAATTGCTTGCCTCAATGCTAATAAAAATTATTAGCACCCTTGTGTCGGTCTTTTTCGCTTGAGGTTCTTCGGCTTTTGTGGATGTCTTAATCTCTGAGTTTTCTGAATTGGACTTTGCTTGCACTGCTTGAACTTCTTAGATCCCTTGCTTGCCAAGACTGATACTGTCTTGTCTGGCTGCTTACTTTTCCTAGAGCTTTTTAGCAGGCCTCGATCTAGTGGAAGCACTGTGATAAGTTATGCAACTTACCACTATACTGCAACGATTGCTCCCTTTGTAGCGATTCTTGAGTCGAGCTAACCTGTGTTCACTTTGACGGCCACACTTGTTCCTTGAGCACCTTCCAGCGGGTGACCAACTGTTTTCCCAAAAGATAATTTCAATCTGCTAACTTAGCAGTCTTCAAAACCGTGATCGTTTTCTCACAATTCTTTCGAAGTGGTTGTTTTAGACACTCCTGACTTCTGGATTACACTTCAAAGGTAGATTTTCACTTGTAAGCTAAGCTTTAATGGTAACTTTGCACTTAGATTGAAGTTTTAGTGATTACCTTGCATTTTTAGGTTTTAAGCTTTAATGGAAACCTTGCAATTAGGGTTAAGTGATAAGAGTATCTACGCATCATAAAGTTAAGCTTCAAAGGTAGATTTGCACTCGTAAGCTAAGCTTTAGTGGTAACTTTGCACTTAGATGTAAGCTTTAGTGCTTACCTTGCATTTTTAGGTTTTAAGCTTTAATGGAAACCTTGCAATTAGGGTTAAGTGATAAGAGTATCTACGTATCATAAATTTAAGCTTCAAAGGTAGATTTGCACTCTTAAGCTAAGCTTTAATGGTAACTTTGCACTTAGGCGTAAGCTTTACTGACTACCTTGCATTTTTAGGTTTAAGCTTTAATAGAAACCTCGCAATTAGGGTTAAGTGATAAGAGTATTTATACATCATTAAGTTAAGCTTAAAAGGTAGATTTACACTTATAAGCTAAGCTTTAATGGTAACTTTTCACTTAGATGTAAGCTTTAGTGACTACCTTGCATTTTTAGGTTTAAGCTTTAATGGAAACCTCGCAATTAGGGTCAAGTGATAAGAATATCTATGCATCATGAAGTTAAGCTTCAAAGGTAGATTTTTACTCTCGTAAGCTAAGCTTTAATGGTAACTTTTCACTTAGGTGTAAGCTTTAGTAACTACCTTGCATTTTTAGGTTTAAGCTTTAATGGAAACCTCGCAATTAGGTTAAGTGCTAAGAGTATCTATACATCATCAAGTTAAGTTTCAAAGGTAGATTGGCACTCTTAAGCTAAGCATTAATGGTAACTTTGCACTTAGGTGTAAGCTTTAGTGACTACCTTGTATTTTAGGTTTAAGCTTTAATGGAAAGCTCGAAAACTCATAAATTATAGAATGACCTTCTAGCTTCCTGAAATGGAAAGCTAGGTACCATAAGAAAAGAGTAGTCGTCTAAGACCGATAGAAGTAGTTCAATTTTTGGTATTGAAGAGTATTTGTAAAGTTTTCAATTTCAAGTTTGTTTGCAAATATGGGATGGGGGAGATAGGGGATAACTTCGTGGAATTGATCTCCGTGTTGTTTGAACCAAAAACTCTACAAGCTTCCATGGAGATGCCCCATGGATGACAAAGGATTGCAAAAAACCTGGGATTGAACAAAACGGGGATTGAACTTAAAAATTTGGAATTTCCGAAGAGACATTAACCATCACATGCCTATGGCAAAAACTCGCTTGTATTTTCTAAATAAACTTGGCTGGTAGATAATTAATGAAAGTAGGAATTAAGGTTGATAAATGAATGAACTTGGAAATTACCAACTAGGACTTAAAAAGGAATCTCGAGAGGTGATAAGGATAGCCCATTGCAAAACATAGATTTAACTAGGAGTTTTGAAGATTGTCTGGAAATGACCGGGAACCAAGATGGATCTTCTTGGGGTCAATTTGATTGAAAGGCCGGGCCATTGAGAGGATTCTCTTGGGGAACATGACGGAGATTGGCCCTTTTCGGCTAGGGCAGTGTAACCGGCAAGTTGTTATACCTAAGTCATTCATGCCTGAGGGATAAGGGATGAATGGGTTTGTTTTATTTTGCCCGACCGGATGAAGTACCTGCGGTATCTTATTGGAAATCGGTCATAATCCGGGTATGGCCTGATGCCAATAGTTGGATGAGAAGGTTATACTCAGGGAGGATGATGTGAGTTTAATTAAGGAAATTTGTTCGACTTGGTTGCTTAAAAAGGAACTGGAAAGGCTAGGAATATAGGGGCTATCCTATGCATCTGTTCACCAGATGGTGCTATACCTCTCCAAATAAAATGCTTAGGAAGGAATGATTAAATTACTTGATGAGGCTTTCCCAAACACTTAATTCTGGGAAATATTGTGAAGGTGATGCCATTTTGATGGCTTGTAATCGATTATCTTGGCCTGAATGGGGAGGTAAGATGAATTGGTTGAAACTAAATGTGTTGCATGATTAGTTAGGAAACTAGTTACAAGCTAATTATAGTAGATAAAAGAAAGGAAATGAATTAAAAGTTTTTAAATAAAGATCTGGTGGGAACAACCAGATGAATTTTCGTGAACGAGGGTATGCAACAGATTGCATGCTGCTTGTTGTTTAATGATGTGTGATAGACTACTGTCTTCATGATTTTGTAGTAGTTAAGTACTACCTCGGGAAGGGATTTTCATGAAATGGTTCGGTGGGTGGGGGAATCAGGAGGGTCAGATGGCCGGATGCTGATTTGAAAATGTTATGTTAAACGCTAGGACTACGTGGGATAAAAATGGGTAATCGGGGACGAGCGAGACCAGGTAGGATTGCAAGATCCCTCTTCTTAGGGGAAAGTGATAACTGTCGTGCCTGCTTGTCAGGAAAAAGGGGCTATCGCCATAAACCAAGGGAGAACAAGAAAGCAAGAGCAGATCCTTAAGTTAAAGATCAAGAGAATCAAGACTAAGAACCATGATTTTGGGTGCGGAAAGCTGTCAAGGACAGATTGATTATGAGAATTGGATAGAATCATTGAATGAAGGGATGTACCCTCTTGGGTTGGCATTCAAGATAGACCGGATTCCTGTCTGAGTGTCGATCCCAAGTGGGAGGGATACCTGCAGATAGATCTATGTCATTCCCTGGGACGGTCTGGAGGACTGAGGGAGGTGAGTAGGGTCGAATTTGGGTATGGCCCTCACAAAGGACTTCAACTCCACTTCCCTCTTGATTAGAGGAGGTAATCTTCACTTCTCGTATGATTAATTAACCTAAACTATGTGTTTTAATACTAGGAAGGTTTATATGTATCATTTTATGTTTAAGCTTTAATGGTAACCTTGGAATTAGGGTTAAGTATTAATGGTAGTTATGCATCATTAAGTTAAGGTTAAGTATTAATGGTAGTTATGCATCATTAAGTTAAGCTTCAAAGGGTTAAGTATTAATGGTAGTTATGCATCATTAAGTTAAGCTTCAAAGGGTTAAGTATTAATGGTAGTTATGCATCATTAAGTTAAGCTTCAAAGGTAGATTTGCATCCTTAAGGTAAGCTTTAATGGTAGCTTTGCACTTAGGTGTAATCTTTACTGACTACCTTGTATTTTAGGTTTAAGCTTTAATGGTAACCTGGGAATTAGGGTTAAGTATTAATGATAGATATACATCATTAAGTTAAGCTTCAAAGGTAGATTTGTATCCTTAAGCTAAGATTTAATGGTAACTTTGCACTTAGGTGTAAGCTTTAGTACCTTGTATTTTAGGTTTAAACTTTAATGGTAACCTCACAGTTAGGGTTAAGTGCTAAGAGTATCTATGCATCATTAAGTTAAGCTTCAAAGGTAGATTTTCACCCTTAAGCTAAGCTTTAATGGTAACTTTGCACTTAGGTGTACACTTTAGTGACTACCTTGTATTTTAAGTTTAAAATTTAATGGTAGCCTCGCAATTAGGGTTAAGTACTAAGAGTATCTATGCATCATTAAGTTAAGCTTCAAATGTAGATTTGCACCCTTAAGCTAAGCTTTAATGGTAACTTTGCACTTAGGTGTAACCTTTAGTGACTACCTTGTATTTTAGGTTTAAGCTTTAATGGTAACCTCGCAGTTAGGGTTAAGTACTAAGAGTATCTATGCATCATTAAGTTAGGCTTCAAAGGTAGGTTTGCACCCTTAAGCTAAGGTTTAATGGTAACTTTGCACTTAGGTGTAAGCTTTAGTGACTACCTTGTATTTTAGGTTTAAGCTTTAATGGTAACCTCGCAATTAAGGTTAAGTGCTAAGAGTATCTATGCATCATTAAGTTAAGCTTCAAAGGTAGATTTGCACTCTTAAGCTAAGCTTTAATAGTAACTTTGCACTTAGGTGTAAGCTTTACTAACTACTTTGTATTTTAGGTTTAAACTTTAATGGTAACCTCGCAATTTAAGTGCTAAGAGTATCTATGTATCATTAAGAGAAGCTTCAAAGGTAGATTTGTATTCTTAAGCTAAACTTTAATGATAACTTTGCACTTAGGTGTAAGATTTAGTGACTACCTTGTATTTTAAGTTTAAGTTTTAATGGTAACTTTGCAATTAGGGTTAAGTGCTAAGAGTATCTATGCATCATTAAGTTAAGCTTCAAAGGTAGATTTGCAACCTTAAGTTAAGCTATGATGGTAACTTTGCACTTAGGAAAAGCATTGAAAGACAAGCTTGCAATTTAGGGTTTAGCTTCCATGGTGACTTTGTGTGTGATTAGGGTTAACCTTCCATGGAAACCTTGTCTCATTAAAGAGAGAAAGGTTTAGTCTCATTATGGTAATCAAGCTTAGGGTTGCATGTCTCTTTACGGTAGGAAGAATGTATGGTTATAATCCTCTCTTCCAAGCTTTAATGGAAAGCTCTAGATGAGCGAGCTTTAATGGAAAGCTCGAAGACTCATAAGTTATAGGACGACCTTCTAGCTTCGTAAATGGAAAGCTAGCCACCATAAGAAAAAAGTAGTTGTTTGAGCTCGATAGAAGTAGTTCAATTTTTGGTATCGAAGAGTATTTTTAATGTTGTCAATTTCACCTTTGTTTGCAAATACGGGATGGGGGAGATAGAAGATAACTTCGCGGAATTGATCTCCATGTTTTTTTGAAACAAAAACTCTACAAGCTTTCATGGAGATGCCCTATGGATGGCAAAGGATTGCAAAACCTGGGAATTGTACAAAACGGAGATTGAACTTAAAAAGTTGGCATTTCCGAAGAGACATTAACCATCAAATGCCTATGGCAAAAACTTGCTTGTATTTTTCAAATAAACTTGGCTGATAGATAATTTATGAAAGTAGGAATTAAGGTTGATAAATGAATGAACTTGGAAATTACCAACTAGGAGTTAAAAAGGAATCTCGAGAGGTGATAGGGATAGCCCATTGCAAAAAATAGATTTTACTAGGAGTTTTGAAGATTGTCTGGAAATGACCGGAAACCAAGATGGATCTTCTTAGGGTCAATTTGATTGAAAGGCCGGCCCATTGAGAGGATTCTCTTGGGGAACATGACAGAGATTGGCCCTTTTCGGCTAGGGCAACGTAACCGACAAGTTTGTTATACCTAGGTCATTCATGCCCGAGGTATAAGGGATGAATGGGTTTGTTTTATTTTTGCCCGGCCGGGTGAAGTACCCGCGGTTTCTTATTGGAAAACAACCATAATCCGAGTATGTCCTGATGCCAATAGTTGGATGAGAAGGTCATACTCAGGGAGGATCATTTGAATTTAATTAAGAAATTTGTTCGATTTGGTTGCTTAAAAAGGAACTGGAAAGGCTATGAATATAGAGGCTATCCTCTGCATCTATCACCAGATGGTGCTATACCTCTCGAAATAAAATACTTAGGAAGGAATGATCAAATTACTTGATGAGCCTTTCCCAAACACTTCATTCTGGGAAATATTGTGAAGGTGCTGTCATTTTGATGGCTTGTAACCGATTATCTTGGTCATGAGTGAGGCAAGATGAATTGGTTGAAACTAAATGCGTTGCATGATTAGTTAGGAAATTAGTTACAAGCTAATTGTAGCAGATAAAGGTAAAGAATTGAATTAAAAGTTTCTAAATAAAGATCTGGTGGGAACAACCAAACGAATTTCCCTGAACAAGGGTATGCAACAGATTGTATGCTTCTTGTTGTCTGACGATGACTGATAGACTATGCTCCTGATTTTATAGTAGTTAAGTACTACCTCGGGAAGGGATTTTCATGAAATGGTTTGGTGGGTGGGCGGATCTGGAGGGTCAGATGGCCCGATGTTGAATAAAGTTTTTTTATAATGAACGCTAGGACTATGCGGGATGAAAACGGGTAAGCGGGAACGAGTGAAACCAGGTAGGATTACAAGATCCCTCTTCTTAGGGGAAAGCGATAACTGTCGCGCTTGCTTGTCAGGAAAAGGGGGTTATCGCCATGAACCAAGGGAGAACACGAAAGCAAGAGAAGATCCTCAAGTTAAAGATAAAGAGAATCAAGACTAAGGACCACGATTTTGGTGTGAGAGTGACTGAAAGATGCCAAGGACGGATTAAATTATGATAAGCGGATAGAGTCATCAAATTGATGGGATTTACCCCCTTGGGTTGGCATTCGAGATAGGCCGGAGTCCTGTCTAGGTGTCGGTCCCAAGTGGGAGGGATACCTGCAGATAGATCTACGTGATTCCCTGGAGCAGTCTGGAAGACTGAGGGAGGTGAGTAGGGTCGAGTCTGGGTATGGAACTCACAAGTGGTATCAGAGTCTAATTTTTAACCTTCGACCTTGGAATTTAGAATTTCGAATTTAAGATTAATACATGAGAGAAAAACAACTCAATCTAGCACCCATTCAATTATATTACAAAATGAATTCTTGATGTTTCCAATAATTATTCAAAAAAATTTAGATGGCTTGGGACTTGCCAGAAGAAATTCAGCGGATTATTTGTGAAAGGATGGAAACTGCTACGCTAGAGCAAAGACTCGCTATGCTGGAACATTTTCGAGAACTCTTTTTCCCAAAAACAAGTGAAGATTCCACTCAAGAATGGAAGACTACCCAATCAAATGAAGTAACCCGAGTATTGATGTTTGGCCAACAGTACCTTCTAGATAACTTTCGTCTGGCCATGATCAAATAAAATCTAGCACTAGGACCCAAGAGATACTGCATTCTCAAGAGTTTTGCAACAAACTTTGAGAGCAAACTTTTACTCGTCCTCTCCTATTTACCTCGCGAAAAGATTTGTATCTACCCAAAGCCACTAAAATTAAAGGGACCTTTTCTGCATTCCCCCTGGAAAGAAATCGGGCAAGCAATTTGTAAGTAGCCCCATATTTCAAGGAAGGATCATAAGGTTCTATTTGACTACCTAGATTATGACAGGACAGAGTAGCACGGAATATCCACTTCTTGGATTTTTGCGACCCAATATTTATTCTATGAATCAAAGAGAGATTATCTTTTGAATCATATTGTCTACTGTCTCTAGTGTGTTCTTAAGTAAATAAATGTTTTTGAAAGTTTCCGTCTGATAGGGATTGCATTGAATACCACTAGTCAATAGTCTAATATAGAAGGATTAGACTGACAAAAGTTGTGAACGTTGAATAATTAAATATTATGAACAGACGATAAGCATGAGATATAATGTTGCTCACAGAATTGAATCATGCCTCCTAGAAGAGCTGCTCCCAGAGGAAGAGGAACTCCCCCTCCTCCTACAGATCAAGCTTTTCCCGTAGCGGAAATGGAGGCTATTCCAAAAGAAGATTTCGGGAGAGACAAAGACCTAAAGTCACTGCTCAAGTCCAACCTGAAGCTTTTTTAGGAGAAGGCCCAAATGTCGAAAAGGGCTAGAAGAATGGATCATCTCCATGGAGGACTATTTTGATATGGCTAAGTATAATTACCTTGCCTAGGACATCGTGGGTAGAGCCAAGTTAACGGGATCAGTAAAGGTATGGTGGAAGTTAAACTGTCAGTCAAGAGGCGTGGCAAAAGGTACCTAGAGCTGGGAAGAATTGCAGCGCCGCCTGAAGGAGCGATATTGGCCCTTGAATTACTCAACCACAAAGATAAATGAGTTTTTAGCCTGTACTCGGAGAGGAAGAGCTATTGACATCTATTATGAAGACTTTGTCAGACTCCCCAGATATACCAACGAAGAGCAGAAACTCAGCCGCTTCATCTTGGTTTTGGAAGGCAAGCACGTAGATGAAGTAGAGGCTCTACGCCTCGCAAATCTAGCAGATGCACTAGTACGGGCTAAGCCCAAACTAAGCAGCCTCCTCAAAAGCAATAATCAGCAAGGAGAGCGAAAGCGGGATCCACCCCATCATTTTGAACCATACTACAGGTCACGAAAGTTCTAGAATATGAATCAATCTAGAAATCAGCCTGCCATTCAGCCTGCCATTCAACCTATTCGAGTAAATGCCCTTCCTGTAACTCAGGGTGGAAGATAATTCAATGTTTAGAGTGCCAAGAATGGGGACACAAGAAGGTAGATTGTCCTCAGAGAAGTAGAAATCCCGGTCCTCATTACCAAAATCAGGGACCTCAAAGGAAACCACCTGCTAACAAAAATCAAGCAAGGAACCCTAGGAACCTTGGGCCAGTTATTCAGCGTCCCAACCCACCTCCCACAAGGGTTACATCCAACCATGTGACTATGACGGATGAGGTGGAGGAGCAAGCATAGATCTATGCAGCCCTGGACCCAAGTGGTAAGAATAAGCAATTTTCTTTTCTAGAAGCACAAGGGGATTACCAAGGTAAACCCTTAGGTTTTTTAATTGACTTTGGTAGTTTGCATTCATTCATCTCCCCTACCACTATCAAGCGTCTACATTTAGAACCTCAACCTACATGTAAGAATCTAAGAGTCTCATTAGCTAGCGGGGCAACCTTATCTTGCGAAGAGCAGATTGTAGAATTCCCTTTCCAATTATAAGGTCGTTCCACTAGCCAGAAGCTTAGAGTCCTTAAGATGGGAAATTCCAGGGAATCTTGGGGATGGATTGGCTAAGTCCGAATAAGGATGATATCCATTGTAGCCAAGGAACAATATCCTTCCTTTCAGCTAGTAAGGAACGGGTACAAATCCACGGGAGAAGAGGAAAAGCCCCACTAAGGGTAGTTAACGTCAAGCAGTTAATGAAAGGGTTACGGAAAGGATTTCCTCTCTACGTCCTAAAGTTAAACAAACCTGAGGAAGAGCCAGAAAAGCAAGAACCAGAATGGTTGAGTGAATACCAAGACGTCTATCTAGAGGAGCTAACAGACCTTCCCCCAACCAGAGGTCTAGTACATGATATTACCTTAGTTCTCGGAGCCCAACCCATTGCCAAGTCACCATACAAGATGTCCCTTTCAGAAGATTTAGAGCTGAAGGATCAGTTGATTGAACTCCTTGAACATGGATTTATCAGGCCAAGTGTTTCCCCCTGGGCTACTCCAGTCTTATTTCAGAAGAAGAAGGATGGAACCTTCAGACTCTGTATAGATTATAGAGGATTAAATAAGTGTACCATAAAAAATAAGTACCCCCTACCGCGGATAGAGGAACTTTTTGATCGCCTCGAAGGAGCCCGATATTTTTCAAAGATAGATCTCAGGTCAGTCTACTATCAAGTGGGAATTCAAGAAGAAGACATCCCGAAGACCGCCTTCAATAGTAGGTTTGGGCATTATGACTTCACATTGATGCCTTTTGGTTTAACTAATGCCCCTACTACCTTCAATTGACTCATGATGGATCTCTTTTGAAAAGGATTAGATGATTTTGTTCTTCTCTTCTTTGATGATATTTTGGTCTACTCCAAAACCAGAGAAGAGCACGAACAGCATCTACGTCAAGTCCTGGGGATCTTGAGAGAAGCTAAGCTCTACGCCAAGGGTAGTAAATGCTCATTCTTTATGGAAAAAGTATCCTATCTTGGCTTCATTGTATCCAGGGATGGCATATCCCCAGATCCAGCTAAGGTGGAAGAAGTGGTCAAATGGCCTATTCCCAAAAATGTTACGGAAGTCAGAGGATTTCTTGGTCTTACAGGGTGGTGCAAAATTTTTATCCAAGAATATGCCCTTATCTCAGGACCTCTCACTGAACTTACCAAGCTAAATGAATCTTTTACCTGGACAAATAAGAGAGATGCTGCCTTCAATAAACTGAAAGACCTCTTGGTCAGCAGTCTTGTCCTCAAACTCCCTGATTTTGAGAAAGCTTTTGAAGTGATTGTGGATGCTTGGCCAAGCAGTCAGAGAAATTTTACGACAAGAAGATCACCCAGTCGCCCATAAATCCCATCAACTTCATGTCCATGAGCGGAATTATCCCACTCATGATCTGGAACTTCTAGATGTGGTGCATGCTTTGAGGAAGTGGTGATACTACCTTCTAAGCTAGGTCTTTGAGCTCTTCACAAATCACAAGAGTTTCAAATTGATCTTCACACAGTCTGAACTCAACATGAGGCAACAAAGATGGGTTGAATTTCTTCAGGAATTCTTTTTCAAAATCAAGTTTCGAACTGGCAAAGAAAATCAAGTTGCCGATGCCTTAAGAAGAAGAGTATCAACCCTGGCTATTTCACTCCTTAGCTCTTCTTTACCCAAAGAAGTTTAGCAAGAAATTGAGGTAGACCCCTATTTTAAACCTCTTCTGCAAGAGATTCAAACTCAGAATCCGAGGGATCATTTAGCTGACTATACCCTAGCATATGGTCTTCTTTACTTCAAATAGCGGATGTGCATTCCCACCAATTTGCGCACCCAGATTTTAAAGGAAGCCCACGATAACTCGTTGGCAGCTCATCTCGGGTACCATAAAATGTTTGCTACCCTCCAAAGGAATTTTTACTGGCCTAAGATGAAGAAGGAATCCTGGATTATGTTCGCAAATGCCTTACTTTCCAGAAGACCAAAGCAGAATGCGTCAAGCTACCTGGTAAGCTTCAACCCCTAGATATTCTTCAGATGAAGTGGGAATGTCTGAGTATGGACTTTGTCACTAGTCTTCCAAAGACAACTGGAAACTATGATTCTATTTTTGTCGTAGTAGATAAGCTCACTAAGGTGGCTCATCTAATTCCAGTCAAGCAGACAGCCACCGCCATCGACATAGCCCAAGTATTTGTCAAAGAGGTAGTAAGATTACATGGAATCCCTACAAGAAGTATCAGTGATCGGGATGCCAAATTTACTTCTAAGTTTTGGCAAGCCAAGTTTCGATCTCTGGGTACCCAATTGAATCTCAGCTCAGCATATCATCTGGAGACTGATGGTCAAACTGAGCAAGTGAATCAAGTCATTGAAGATATGCTTCAAGCATACTGCAACCAGCAGCCCCAGCAATGGATCAAATTTCTTTCCCTAGTTGAGTTTGCTTATTACTCTTCTCACCGTCGCAGCCTCGGAATGTCACCCTTTAAAGACTTGTGTGGTTAGGAATGTTTAGTCCCTCTTCGATTAGTCGACCCAGCTCTTCATGTTCCTGCCGCTAAGTCTACCCTGGAAGAGATGGATCATCAACTTCTAGTCATTAGAGACAACCTGAAGAGAGTTGGTGAGATAGGCAAAAGAGCTATCTGATCTTCATCGATCCGCTAGAAGCTTTAGCGAAGGTGAACAAGTTTTCCTCGGAGTCAAACCCAAACGCAGCTCCTTAAAGCTAGGGAAATTCCGTAAGCTTGCATTTAGATATTGTGGACCTTTTGGAATCATTAGAAAGATAGGAGAACAAGCCTACGAGTTAGCCTTACCGTCTCACATGCGCATTCATAATGTTTTTCATGTCATCCTCCTTAAGAAATATGTTGTTGGCCCTCTACATGTTTTGAATCATGATGACACCATTCTCATCAATCAGGAAGAATTTCAAATGGAACCAGAACAAGTTCTAGAAACTAAAGAGAAGCAACTGTGGCACAGGAAAATTCAAGAAGTAGTAATCAAGTGGAAGGGTTGTCCGGTTGAAGATGCTTCCTGGGAAGATTGGGACCAACTAATTACCCAATTTTCAAGTTTTGGAGGATGAGCCCATGTAATTCATCTTCTAGAATTAAATCAATATCTCCCTTTCATCCAAACCCTTGATCATATTTTTGATTGGTTCTTTGGAACAACTTATAATTATTCTTCAAGATATCAATGACACTTTTGATGTAATTTTTATGTGGATGTAATCAATTGTCATATTTATGGAATTCAAGCATCTCTAATCAGTCAATTCTTTTGAGATTCAAATCGTCTATGGTGTTTTACAAGTCTAATTGTTATGATACGTGAAATATCTGATTACCAAGGTAGTAGGCTATAGACATAAGGAAAATAAGGATGGATAAAATAAATTAGGTACACAAGGGAGGAGATATTTCAAGATTAATTGAAAGATCAGTATGAAATCCTTAATTGTCAAGAACATGGTATCAGTTGGATGATATCAATAGAGAAATGAGTCAACGCTCAAAACGGAAAAAGTTAAAGTTTAGGTAAGAATGGTAAAATTTTTACAAAGCGTATTGAGGCTAGTTAGAGAGCGAAGTGAAGAAATTATCTTCAAACCTCACAAGTGAAACACAGTCCGGTCACACCAAAGGAAAACTACCTAGTTGAGTAAGATCACATTCAGTAATTAAAGTAACCCCGAGTCATTAAAGAATTCTTTATGATTAAGACTTTTGAGTCAGTGCTAAAAATGGAAGACAAGTGTATGATTCAAGGTCCATACCAGCTTCACTGTCCTTTAATCTAAATACCCTAAAGTTACTGACCATCTTCAATCATAAGTTGATCGAAGATTAAGTCTGACTACTCTCTAAAGCATGTCGCGAGCTGAGGACATCTCTTTCTTTTTGTTGGGGAGTTTGTAAGGTCTCTCCCTAAACCCTAGAGCCATTCAGAACTTTCTCAGCCTAGAAAATAATTTAGAAAAAGCATGACTGACAAAGAAGTCATGCAGACAACAAGACTTTACTCCAGAATGAAAAGACAAGGATATTCTGGATAAGAAATTACGTTATCCCTATATTTTTCCAAAAAGATTAAGATTATTTTTATACTTCTTCATCAAAAGCTGCGTGGGAACTGATCTACATCGAGAACTGACAGAAAAAGGGACTCACTTGATTGGAAGATAAAGTTAAGAGATAGGAATTAAGAAGAAATTGGGGTCCAATAAGAATTAAGAAGAGAATTGGGGTCCAACAGGAATTGAGAGAAAGTTGGGGTCCGATAAGAATTGAGAAGAGAATTGGGGTCCAATAGAAATTGAGAAGAAATTGGGGTCCAATAAGAATTAAGAAGAGATTGGGGGTCCAATAGGAATTGAGAAGAAATTGTGGTCCAATAAAAATTAAGAAGAGAATTGGAGTCCAATAGGAATTGAGAAGAAATTGGGGTCCAATAAGAATTTAGAAGAGAATTGGGGTCCAATAGGAATTGAGAAGAAATTGGGGTCCAATAAGAATTGAGAAGAGAATTAGGGTCCAATAGGAATTGAGAAGAGAATTGGGATCCAATAGGAATTGAGAAGAGAATTGGTGTCCAATGCGAATTGAGTATTCTACACACCATTTCCTATATAAGCATCCCCTCTCCTTTGTAATTTTACAGATATTGATAAGCTACTTGCATACTTGCCATGTTCAAGATTATTCTTAAGTAAATCAAGATTTCCATTAAACCTTGCTCTTGCTCTCTCACTCTCGTGAAGGCCAAACCCTTGAGGGTTTTGTGAAGAAGCTCCTCCCTCCTTCCTTGTTGAAAGGTCAACCTTTCAACAACGCTTCCACAAAGATTCCATAAAGATCCCTGAAAGATTCTCTAAAGATTCCAAATAAAGATTTTGATGAAGTGACGAAGACGAAGATGGATGCTGTAATGTGAAGATACAAGCTCATGGACATCATCAAATATCCTGTTAGTATCATTTTGAGCCATTACAGACACTTTTGTAATGTTTACGGGAACTTCATATTTTAAGTCAGCAATTGTATTGAGGCCACAGATGCTTGTTGGATGAGCAAAGCCAGTTCACGGTGTTGTAATAAAGCTTTATAGAAGCCTAGAGACAAATAAGGTCATTTTGGTCGGACATTAGGTTTTCTAAGGCTTAGTATATAAGCCAAAGCCTAAAGCTTTGTAAAGAGACTTCTAATAAATTTGATCTTCTCTGTCGTTGGGAGACTGCGAGAGAGTGTGCGTGTGTGCTACACGAGCTACGGTGGTTGGAATCGCAAACGGAGAGCAACAGTGTGTTGCCCACGAGGAGAGCTATGCGTTGATGCTTACATCACGCGCGTTCGTATGTGTTTTGGCAGATTCACCCGTGAGCTACTTTTGGAGTTTCAGTGAGTAACTGTTGTCCGTTTTTGCATTTCAGCATATCCACGCGATCAGAGTGAGTAGAGCTACACATTAGGAACTTTAGTTTTCGAAAACGTCGACCTACAAAAACCGGCCAAACATCCTACGCGTTTTCTGCACGGAGGGTATTGAGTAGGTTTTTTTGGTCACGGACCTTAGGGAGAGTGGCCTATTGGTGTTGATAGGATATCCCTCAGGTTTCGTAACGTTTCGAGAACATCTAATGGGCTTTTGGCTTGCGGTAGCATCATAGGAGACTCTCACATTCACAGAACCGATGGCATGTAGAGTTGATATCTCTGTAGGAAGTAGTCATTAGTCGGTCGAGTAGAGGTTGACACCCTTTGCTTGCTTCCACGCGCCTGCGGGTCGAGCTTCGTCCTCAGTTGACATTATATGTTAGGTGAGTTCTCGCTATGCTGACGTCCGTCACGGCGTACCCGTCCAACATTGGCGCCGCTGCCGGGGACGAGGGCCCTAAGTAGGTGACCGAGACTAATCCTTGAGGATAGAGTTCCCTCTGACTTGCCAGAGTATATTCATTCTTTTAGATAGGATCGGAGAGTGGTGGACTCTTTTGGTCTTAGAGGGAGTCTAGGGAGTGTGTGTCTGGCTTAGATCCTTTGTCTTAGGTAGTATTAGGTAGGAGTTGAAGTGGTAGATGTGGTGGTAGGTTGACTTGAGAGTCTATGTGAGGCCAAGAAGCAACCGAGACATCAAAATCATCATCTCACATGATGAGTAGGAGTAGGGTAAGTAGGATATCTTGATTGTTGATCTAGAGTACTTTATGCATGTCTTTTTTGCTGTTAGGCTCATCACAGAAGTGGGAAATGCTAAGTACGAAAGACGGTAAATTGTTTTTGGAAGCTGATTTGAAGTCCAAAAGTTTCTCTGATTATTGTTGAGAGCTCTAGAGAGCATAGGGAATACTACTGCCAGAAAAAAATTGCATTTTAAGACAGTAGACATCCTATGCGTAGGATGTCTCCAGGGCACTTTTGGCAGGGAATTTGGGAAAACTGAGGTTACCAGTGTGTTCAGAAGGGGGGATTTACTCTAAGTATACATTGAAACTAAAGTTTTGACCAACTCTTGACACCCAAAAGACCAAAGACGGAGTGTCAAAAACGCGAAAACAAGAAACTTAAGATTCAGAGCACAATTTTGCATAAAAACTGGTAGGAATGCTTGAAAAGTAGTGCTCAAGACTTGGAGACGCCTGTGGATGAATTCTGCCACAAATTTCATCAATAGACATCCTACGCGCAGGATGTCTAGAGAGTGATTCTAGAAGCAAAAATCAAGTTTTGGCATCATACCCATATTCTGCATGTTGTGTTGGACACACACACCAAAGCTCATGTCATTTGGACATATAGACTGAGAGTTAAGGGGATGTTACTCTTTCAGAGAAATATTTTCCCAAAAGTGGTGATTCTGAGCAATTTTGACATCCAAAATTTGCTGTGATTACATATTCTTGTTATATGCATCAAGAAGCACCTTGGGTAGAAACAGAAGTCCATTCTCAGAAAAAAAGACATCCTACACGTAGGATGTCTGCAGGGTGATCTGGTGGAAATTTTGAAATTCTGAGTTGACCAGTGTGTTCAGAAGGTAGGTTTTACCCTATTTTCACCCAGAAGGGGGAACTTGACCATATCTTGACAGGATAAGGCCAGATAGACTGAAATTGCCAGACATCCTACCCAAATTGTGCCAAGGCATTATTCCAAGACCAAAACCATAGGATGGCTGCAGGAGCATGATCTGCATGATATATTGAGTGACTGAGAGAGTTTTCATCTCATTTGGGGAAGAAAAGGGGGTCCTAAGCAGACTTTAGCACTTTTGACTGAAAAAGACTAGAACAGCTAAAATTGGGATCTTTTGAAATCCAAACCAAAATCTGAGCATAGCATTGGGTTACTGACATCAAGGGGAAGCTGTGGGACAAGTCTGGGGTCAAACACGCCAAAAAGACATCCTACGCGTAGGATGTTTTTTGTGTGATTTTGGACTCTAAACAAAATTCTGAGCATACCACAATGATCAACACCTTAAGGAGAGTCTGTGGTTCAAATTATGCGTAGGATGTCTACTGCATAATTTTGAAACCAAAATTCTACTGTGACCATACCATGTTGTCATATAGCCTTAGATAAGCCTCCTAGGAAAATTTGGTCCAATTTGGAGTTGATTTGACTTGGGAATTCATCAGAACAGACATCAGGCTTTTGGAACAGATTCTTGATCATTTGACCAAACTATAAGTGTCATAATCAAAAAGTAAAAATAGCTGTGAGTTTAGCACATCAAGGGGAAGCTACAGTGCAAGTTTGAGCTGAAACAGAGCAAAAAGACATCCTACGCGTAGGATGTCTCCAGGGTCATAAAGTGGTCAAAATTCTACTGTAGCCATATAGGGAGGTTCTAAGTGTCTCAAGGGTTCCAGAACTTTTTTCAAAAGTGAATTTGGAACTTGTTTGGCCTATTTACCAAGCAAAGACAGGAATTGTCATGCATCCTACTCTTGCAGTGCACTAGAAGCTTATGCAACCCAAATCTTGACCTATTGGCATCCAAATTCAAATCTAAGCATACCATTGGGTGGTTGAGCCCTAGGAGAATCTTGGGATCAAGTTTGGACAAAATCTGAGCACTTAGACATCCTACGCGTAGTATGTCTTCAGCTTGATTTAGGACTCCAAACCAATTTATGAGCACACCACTGTGATCAGCACATCAAGGAGAAGCTGGGGTGAAAATGTCAAGTCATTCTGAGCAAAAAGACATCCTACGTGTAGGATATCTCAAGGCCATTTTTAGGTCCAAATGAAATTCTGAGCATACCATTGTGTTGCTGGACTCAAGGGGAGTCTCTGGACCAAATTTTGTTCAAATCTGAGCATATAGACATCCTACGCGTAGGATGTCTCCAGGCCAGTTTTAGGGTCCCACTGTAATTTTGACCATACAAGAGTGTTCACAGTGTCACAGAGATCCCAAATCTTCTTTCAAAATTGATTTTGGACTCATTTTGACCATTCTAATCTACAATTCACTGTTTTGGCCATAACTTTCACAAACGGTATCGGATCGGAAAAGTTTTTATATCAAAATGTAGCCTGAGAGCGACTCTACAGATCTTAGAGTGAAACTTGAACAACCATTTAGTTTGACTTTGAAAAAAACATCGTTTAAGGCCTCAAAATGCATAACTACTATTAATACTTAGCCTTAATTCCAAGGTTACCATTAAAGCTTAAACCTAAAATGATGTACATAAACCTTCCTAGTATTAAAACACATGGATTAATAATCTTACTAGAAATGAAGATTACCTCCTCTAAGCAAGAGGGAAGTGGGGTTGAAGTCCTTCTTGAAGAGATGTGAGGCTGAAGGAGGAAGGAAAGGGATTTAGGATGAAGAGGAAGGAGAGAGGAGATTCTTCACAAAACCCTCAAGCGTTTGGCCTTCAAGAGAGGGAGAGAGCAAGAGCAAGGTTTAACACTAGGTTGGTAATGGGACACTTTTATGTCCTGGGACACTTTTATGTCCTGTTAAGTGACCATTTTCCTTGAATTATATCAAGAGTTTCAAAATGTACTTTGAGGTGCTATATATCTAGAAAGTTGTCTCATGAGCTGAAAAAAACTCTACATTTTTTTGGAATATCAATTCCATCTTTAACCTTGTCCTTGCACAACATTTCACAACCTAAACTGTGTGAAAAAACGGGTCCTGTTTTTGGCTTTTTTCAACGTTTTGCAGCTATACCACTCTAGAATTCATGTTTGTGAGGTCTATAATGCTAGAGAAATATCTTTAGTAGTCCTCAACATGTCCTTATGCTTCTAGGGAGAAATAAATGTTAAAGTTGTAAGTTATGACCAAATTACAAAAATTGTCAAATCCTGTTTTTTAGCCAATTTTAGCTCTTCTATGATTTTTTTGGTGGCTTTCATGATATCCAAATGCAGTTTTGATTCTCTATGTCACATATTGTAACATAAAGCTTATATTCCTTGAGTTTTGGGGCACCTAATACCCTATTTTGCATAGTAGACAACGATGGTTGATTTTTTCAATTATAGAAGAAAACGAAACATTCTAGTATATCAAGTATAGCTTTTTCAATATTGTTAGTTTCTTGTGACAACTACTTGCATTTTGTAGGTAGTAACTATATCTAGTCATAAGGATCAAATTTGGCTAGATATTGAATAGTTTCTATGGGATTCTACAACTCATAATGTTGAACCCAGTTTTTTCATGTTTGCTATATTTAGCACTTCATCTTTGTCCCCAAGATTCCCCTTGGTAAGATATGTATTATTCTTTTGACATGCTCCATGGC
This sequence comes from Adiantum capillus-veneris, assembly GCF_014529385.1. Lineage (NCBI taxonomy): Eukaryota > Viridiplantae > Streptophyta > Polypodiopsida > Polypodiales > Pteridaceae > Adiantum > Adiantum capillus-veneris. The sequence goes on from NC_140947.1 coordinate 19,919,597, forward strand.
TCCTTATGAACCTAAAGGACAATAGGGAACTAAGAAAACATGCATATATTATTTGTATTGAGCGTGGCTATAGAAACTTTGATGATAGGTTTGCAGAATGGTAAAAATTCAACCTTTTTGTACCTATTTCTTTTGGCAAAACAAAAAATAGTGAGTGAGAAGCAATCATATGTTTTGATCACAAACCCATTGAAGTTAACTAGGGAATTTATCTCAAGTCCTACAAAAATCCCTAATCTTATTTTTATGCAACAAAACGTAAGAAATGACTGTTTTGATGAAAATGTACTGGTCCATCAACTTTGCAGGCTTGGTGTGACCAAAAGATGAGAAATTTTACAAGTTTCTTATTTTTTCCATGTGTACTAGGCCTTGAACTATAACCTCATGAAAGGATTTTACAAAATGAGTGGATCTACTATGGTTTTAGAGGTTTTTTTCAAAACCCTGAAAGGACACTTTTATGTCCTGTTAAGTTACCAACCTAGTGTTAATGGAAACATTGATTTACTTAAGCATAATCTTGAGCATGGCAAGTATGCAAGTAGCTTAGCAATATATGTCTCAAAATACAAAGGAGAGAGGGAGTTTATATAGGAAATGGTGGGTGGAATTCTCTTCTCAATTCCTATTGGACCCCAATTCTCTTCTCAATTCCTATTGGACCCCAAATTCTTGGACCCTATTTCTCTTCTCAAATCCTATTGGACCCCAATTCTCTTCTCAAATACTATTGGATCCCAATTCTCTTCTTAATTCCTATTGGACCCCAATTTTCCTTCTTAGTTCTTATCTCTTAACTTTATCTTTCAATCAAGTTAGTCCCTTTTTCTCCCAGTTCTCGATCTAGATCAATTCCCACGCGGCTTTTCGACGAAGAAGTATAAAAATAATCTTAATCTTTTCGGAAAAATATAGGGACGACGTAATTTCTTATCCAAAATATCGTTGTCTTTTCATTATAGAGTAAAGTCTCTTTGTGCACATGACTTCTTTGTCGGTCTTGCCTTTTCTAAATTATTTTCTAAGCTGAAAAAAGTTCCGAATGGCTCTAGAGTTTATGGTGGGACCTTACATCCTTCTTGAAGAGATGTGAGGTTGAGGGAAGAAGGAAAGGTATTTAGGATGAAGAGGAAGGAGAGAGGAGCTTCTTCACAAAACCCTCAAGGGTTTGGACTTCAAGAGAGTGAGAGAGCAAGAGCAAGGTTTAATGGAAACCTTGATTTACTTAAGCATAATCTTGAGCATGGCAAGTATGCAAGTAGCTTAGCAATATCTGTAAAATTATAAAGGAGAGGGGATGCTTATATAGGAAATGGTGGATAGAATACTCAATTCCTATTGGACCCCAATTCTCTTTTCAATTCCTATTGGACCCCAATTCTCTTCTCAATTCGTATTGGACCCCATTTCTCTTCTAAGTTCTTATTGGACCCCAATTCTCTTCTAAATTATTATTGGACCCCAATTTCTTCTCAATTCCTATTGGAATCAAATTCTCTTCTTAATTCTTATTGGACCCCAATTTCTTCTCAATTCCTATTGGACCCTCAATTCTCTTCTTAATTCTTATTGGACCCCAATTTCTTCTCAATTTCTATTGGACCCCAATTCTCTTCTCAATTATTATTGGACCCCAATTTCCTCTCAATTCCTAGTGGATCCCAATTCTCTTCTTAATTCTTATTGGACCCCAATTTCTTCTCAATTCCTATCTCTTAACTTTATCTTCCAATCAAGTTAGTCCCTTTTTCTGCCAGTTCTCGATCTAAATCAATTCCCACGCAGCTTTTGACGAAGAAGTATAAAAATAATCTTAATCTTTTTGGAAAAATATAGGGATGACGTAATTTCTTATTCGGAATATCCTTGTCTTTTCATTCTGGAGTAAAGTCTCGTTGTCCGCATGACTTCTTTGTCGGTCTTGCTTTTTCTAAATTATTTTCTAGGTTGAAAAAGTTCAGAATGGCTCTAGGGTTTAGGGAGGGACCTTACATGCACTTGCTAGACTTGGACTTGTAGTCAAATTTGTGGATGACATATGTACAGTTCATGATCTTAGTTCTGGTGATGAAATTGTTCCATCTGGCCTTTTGTCCCATGGGTTGTATAAGCTCACTTTGCATGACAAGTGTGGACAAATTTTTTTGCAAATGCAGTTGCAGATTCAAGGGCTCTTTCAAATGAAAAACTGTGGCATGCACGTTTTGGGCATCTGAATTTTGCCAGTTTGTTGCGTTTGCAAAAGTTTAATATGGTTGCTTCTTTGCCGTCTCTTGAAGCACCCGTCAAACATGTTTGTGAAGGAGGTTGTATTTTGGGTAAAATGCAGTGTTCTAAGTTTTCAAAGGATGGTTCAGTTAGGGCCACATGCAAGTTGGAGCTTGTGCATAGTGATGTTTGTGGGCCCATGCAAACTCCGTCCTTGGGAAATTACATGTACTTTGTGACTTTCATTGATGATTACTCTAGGCATGCATGGGTATTTTCGCATAAAGCGAAGTTCGAAGTTTTTATGTGCTTCAAACAAATTTTGGCTATGGCTGAAAATGTCTCAAGATATACTATGGGCACCCTCCGTTTCCGATCAAGGGGAGGAGTATATGTCTCATGAATTTAATGCATTTTTGGCTAGTCATGGAATAAACACCAATGTACAGTGCCTTATATGCCTTAGCAAAATGGTGTAGCTGAGAGGAAAAACAAGTCACTTACGGAAATGGCATGATGTATGTTCAAAACTCAAGCTTTGCCGCATTCTTTTTGGCTTGAGGCAATCATGTGTACCACTTATGTACTTAACAAGTGTCCTACGAAAGCTTTGCAGTCTATTACTCCATATGAAGCATGGCATGATAGAAAGCCTCCTATTGAGCATATGCGTGTTTTTGGTTGTTTGGCATATGCTTTAGTGCCACAAACACAACGCAAAAAATTGGATGATAAGGCTCTTAAATCTATTTTTGTTGGTTATAGTGCTGAAAGAAAGGTTATAGGTTGTATCATCCGCAAACAAAGCGTATTCTGGTTTCACGGGATGTAATGTTTGTGGAAGATTCTATTTTAACCCTTGCTATCATGTACTAGAGATAGCAATGTAAGCTCACAAGACATTTATGACACTTTGTTGTCTCTTTTCAGTTCCAATGAGGCAAATGTACAGCGTATGGGGGTTTTTGAAAATGTTACAGATCAACCTCTTATTAATTCAGATGATGTACTTGATGAGGAAAGGGCTGAAAATGAGAAGGCTAGAGGTATGCCAAAATGGCTGGTGCATACATTGCGTGACAGTAAATTGGATGCACCTTTGTCTAATCGTACTCTTTCAGGCTCTCTCCATGCATCTGATTGTCATGCTTTGGTTGTGTCTAGCCTACATGATGTTGAGGAACCTCTGTCTTTTGATGAAGCACAAAATACAAAAAATTGGATGGGTGCCATGCAATCAGAATATGATGCACTTATAGAAAATGACACATGGCTTTATGTGATTTGCCCCCTGGAAAAAAGGCCATTGGTATGAAGTGCGTTTACAAGTTGAAACGCAAGCCAGATGGTGAGATCGATCACCATAAGGCTCAACTTGTTGCAAAGGGTTATGTACAGCAAAAAGGCATAGATTATGAAGAAAATTTTGTTCCCACTTGTCATATGACCACTGTGCATTTTCTATGTGCATTGGCAGCTCATTTTGGTTGGGATGTACATCAATCAGACATTGTTACTGCTTTCTTGAATGGTGACATATTTGGAGAAAGTTTATGTAACGCAGCCTCGTGGTTTTGTCAAGAAAGGACAAGAGGACAAAGTGTGGAGATATAAAAAGGCTTTGTATGGGTTGAAGCTATCTCCTCATGCTTGTTATGAGAAGGTTGGCACTCATTTGTTCAAACGAGGCTTTCGTAATAGTCCAATAGAAAGCGCATTGTATGTAAACGTGAGGGTGTTGTACTTCTCATTGTGGTTATTTATGTAGATGATTTGCTGATAATTGGACCAAATGAGAGACATATTACTGAATTTAAGGCTCATTTACATGCTACTTTCAAGATGAAAGATTTAGGGATGCTGCATCATTACTTGGGTATACAATTTAAGCATTGTGATGGTGGTATTGCCTTGTGTCAGAAAGGCTACATAGAGACATTGATATGTAAGTTTGGACTTGAGGATTGCAAACCTATTGCCATTCCCATGGAAACAGGTTTGAAATTTAGTCTTCATGACGCTGATGATTTCGCAAATGTCACTCTTTACCAAACTGTTGTTGGATGCCTCATTTAAGTATGCAACACGAGGCCGGATATTTAGTTTGTAGTCTCACAGGTCAATAGATTTATGTATAGCCCAGGGTCTAAGCATTGGTAGCTGTCAAGAGGAATTTTTGCTACCTTAGTGGCACTTTACATCTTGGCTTGTTTTATCCCAAGGGGGGATCATTGCCGCCAGGCTTACATGCTTTATTTGACTCAAATTGGGTTGGTTGTTTTGACATGTGAGTGTCCACAAGTGGTTTTTGTTTCATGCTTGGCACTTCATGTATATCATGGTTGAGCAAGAAGCAACCTATTGTGGCCACTTCTAGTTGTGAGGCTGAGTACAGGGAAATCTTCACAGCTATGGTTGAGTCTGTATGGCTCAGACACCTTATGGCTGATTTGGGTGTTGGAAAGGACATTGCCAACACTATCTACACTGATAGTCAGAGCGCATTGGCAGTTGCAAGGAACCCAATTTTTCATGCTTGCACAAAGAACATTGAGGTGCATTACCACTGTGTCAGGGAGAGGCTCTCAACATGAGAGACCAGCTTGGCTTATGTGCCAACACAGGACAACCTTGCAGATCTTTTCACAAAGACATTGTCTCATGAGAAGCTTGAAGCTTTCCTCAAAGCTTTGGGCTTACTCCCCTTTGTGGACTGATCATGTCCTCAGGGAATGGTACTTCCATTTACTCATGTGCCAGCTCTCGTTCACCACATCACTCGAGGGGGGATTTGTTACCATATACATGTGGTAGTGATGTGTGTGAACACACTAGGTCTGTCGGGGCATTTTTTCCCTCTTTAGGAGGTTTTTTCCCCTGTGCATTGTATATACGCCCATCACTCTAGGGCTATCTATCTTTTCATTGCACACTAAGTAACACACTCTCATTTTGTGTGCCTTGAGCTTCCTTCATCTTCTCCAAGCTGTGTGCGTTTCTCTGCAACCCTAATTCCAACAAGATCCTATGTTAGCACAAGCTCTTTTGTAAGGTTTCCAGGTTCTGAAACCTTAACGGTTGTATAAAGATTAATCAAACTGATATGATTATTGAAAAAGCAATCTACAATTGTCTGACAATGGCAAATATTGGTATTTTTGGAATCTTAAGCACAGCAAACCCCGGGCTAGAAATTTTCAGATTTAAATTCGGACAAAAATTGACCCCGCTAGTCCGTCGGCACGATTCAATGTAAAATAAATTATTAAGAAAAATTGAAGGGTTATAGTAATCATTTAAGCATAGACTTTATTAAGGGTCTCCCAGATATTTACAAGATATTTACCAATTAAGAAAAAATAGGTCAAATTATAGCAAAATTGACATTTTAAAAGCTGGCAGGTAATGGGAAGGTCATCACTGACCTGCCAGGGATTCATTTAGCAGCAGGGGGTGTTTTTTGACTTGCTGGGGACTGCTTGAACTGCAAGCAATTGCCTTTTACAGCCTGTGAGAGCTTGAGAGTGCCAGAAAATTATAAATAGGACCCCTTGCTTCATAATCTGACAGACTCGGAGCCTTGACACTCTCTCTCTCATCTAGAGAGAATGCTACGCAGAAATCACTAGAGAATAAGCTCTAGTCGATTAACCTAAACTGTAATTAGCCTAATCCTTCTTAATTAGCAAGGCTCGATTAATCTATTTTGTTAATAAATCAAAGATTAGACCTATGTATACTCATAAACCCTCTCTTAATTAATTATTCTTTGCTGATTGTTATAATTAAGGTTGGTAATATTAAGCTAATTAATTATCCTATCATATTAGGACTGAAATTAGCCAAATTAAACATGAATTAATGGAAAATATATTAATTAAGATTAGATTAAGTTGAGGTAATTATTAGAGATGCATTAGATATTCATTAAGCTAAAAACATTATGCTATAATTTTTTGAGTAATTTTCCTAATTAATTAGGCAGAATTACACTGTTTTTTTGAGAAAATTAAAGGGAAAAATAATCAAATTGATTTAAAATTCTTTGAGTTATTTATCAGTGGTTAATTAGGTGTTAAGAAACCCGTGATAATTAGGAGAAGCTCAGATAATTAATTTACCTAATTACTTTAGCAGAATTACCCTGTTTTTAGGACAAATTAAATAAGAGAAATTAGTAAATTAATTTAAAATTATTTCTGTTATTTATCAATGGTTAATTAAGTGTTCAAAAACCCATGATAATTAGGAGAAGCTCAGATAATTAATTTATCTAATTAATTTAGCAAAATTACTCTATTTTTTGGACAATTTAAATAGGGGAAACTAGCAAATAGATTCAAATCAAATTGAGTTATTTATCAGAGGTTAATTAGATGTTATAAAACGTGTGATAATTAGGACAAGCTCAAATGAGTAATTTATCTAATTACATTAGCAGAAATACTCTGTTTTTAGGACAAATTAGCAAATAGATTCAAATAGATTCAAATTGAATTGAGTTATTTATCAGAGGTTAATTACATGTTAGGGAACTGGTGATATTTTGCACAAGCTCAAATGAGTAATCTAGCTAATTACTTTAGCAAAAATACTCTATTTTTAAGACAAATTAAATAGGAAAAATTAAAAAATAGATTCAACTAGAGTTGAGTTATTTATCAAAGGTTGATTAGGTGTTAGGAAACCCGTGATAACTAGGAAAATATCAAATGAGTAGTTTATCTAATTACTTTAGCAGAAATACTCTATTTTTAGGACAAATTAAATAGGAAAAATTAGCAAATAGATTCAAATTGAATTGAACTATTTACCAGAGGTTAATTAGACCTTGGGAAACTCGTGATAATTATTTTACCCTTAGATAATTAGTTTATTTAATTATCCCAATAAAATTACATAATTTTTAGGAAAAAATAAAAGGGGGAATATAGTAAATTAATCCAAAAACCTTTGAGGTAAATATTAGAGGTGGAACACACCTTGAGATATCCATGATAAATACCCCAACCTGATAAATAGTTTAGGTATTTATCTTCAATAAAAGTAACCGATTTTGCGTATAAAATAGACAAGGGAAATTAGTAAACGAATTTATATATTTACCAAATAAATACCTGAGGTCCAAATACTATTAAAGGGTGAAAAAATTACCTCAACATAAATGGATGATATAATAAATTACTATCAGTAAAATTTTATGTAATTTAGACCATAAATTTATGAAAATTACTAAAGATAGAACATATTCAATTACAATTTAGGGAGAGTAACCCATTAGCGGATATAAATTTATAAGTTACTAAGGTTAAAATGGAAAATAGACTAAGGAGGAACCTAGTCAAAGGACTTCCCAAATTAAATGGTAATTATGGAAAATTACTTATAGCATAAATAAGTTACAGGAGGAATATCTCATCAAATTGACTATTAAGGATACCTACTTACTCCAAAAATCCTTATTTTTGGGTAAACAAGGAAAAAGAAGATTATTCAATTAAAGTTCTAATGAATTAAGTCTTTTTATAAAGCTACCGACATGGCTCTAAAGAGAACCAGGGGAAATCCTCTTACCGAGGAAGAGGATGTTAGCAACAAAAGAAACAAGGCCACTAATGACCATGAGACTGGGCCTAGCCATAGGCCAACGGAGGAAAGTCTATGGGCTCCCGCCCCACAGCACATGGACGAGCAGTCCCAGGTGGATTTCTATTTTGTTCACTTACAATCTTTTAAAGTTCATTTTTAAGTTAGCATTGCATACGTAAGGTTAGGAAGGATAAACTGGTTGAAAACGGAAGGTAACTTCCGACGTGCATTTGTTTATAATGTAGGAAAGAATTTCTTGGGTTAAAACTGGTTGAAATAGGAAAGATATGATTGATCATACTTAAGACAGCTTGTCTCAAGACACCTCCAACTCCTTAGTATAAATTGATGATAATGATTGTCTTTCTAGCCACAGATAAGTCGGTTACCCCCATGAACGTTGAGTTTCTACTCCGTGTCATGTCTTGATGTTTCTACATAAGTTAGGATACCGTTTTTTTATCCTAGGGGAGCCGCCCAGTTGTATGGGCAACTGGTTTGGTGTATGGACACCCTGAACCTTGGGTGGGGATTTATCCACTCCGGATTTGAATAAGGAATGGGTGCCGTTTTTCACCCTTAGGTGGTCTTGAGACAAGAAGAGTACTGGTCATGGTTATTATGGATAATGTTTTGATTGACTTAAGTTTAAATATGTCTGTTTTCTAAAAGAATGCTTTCAATGTTGTCTTTAATAATTGATTGAAGGAATTACTGTGACGGAAAGTTAAAAGAAATCATTATTTTAAGTGTTAAAACAATGTGATAGTAACTAGAAAATAATTGAATCATGTGTGAGTGCGGGGTGGTAAGTGGGGATTGACTAAGGTTGTCAATCAAGAACGGGTGGACCTGATTAGTCAGGTGACTATCCATCCCTGCGCACTAAAACGTTTAGAAAACTTCTTCACTTAGAAGAGGAGTCCACCAGTGGCTGTGCCCTCACATCTGTTAGGGGTAAAAAAACGTTCGTTGAGGATACCTTAGCCCAATTGTGGCAGTTATAGGGCCGAAATAGTTTTTTTGACTTTTACTACGTTGTCACGTTTCCGTTGCGAGACAGGACTAGGTCTTCTTCTAAGGCTATAGACCCAAGTCATTGTCAATGGTAAAGGTCTATTCCTTGGATTTTTCTTGTTTAGAGACTCTGATTTTTATCAGACCTAGAGACCTGTCAAGGATCCCATCCCGCTTTTGGTGTCGGCTGGATTGGGGATCTCACGAGTGGTATCATAGCGTGTGTTAATTAAAGTCTTGTACCTAGGGAAAAGTTTAAGGCATTAAGTTGAAATAAGTGATGTTTGACTAATTCAATTAAAAACGTATTTAATTGAAAAGAGGGAGTGGAAGGAAGAGAGAGAATTATCCCTATCCTTGTAGGAAAATTTCCATCAGGCCTACTTCAAATTCTTGGATTTCAACATTAGGTTTATGAGGGCTTGCCTATTTCGAGACTATTCAATGCGAAAAAGCGTGATGAAATGGATGGATAATAGATTTTCTCCTTCCACTTGGAGAATCAAGTGGTCAGGATCTGGTGGAATTTTCTTCATTGATGCAGGAGAATTAGAAGGTTTAGAACTAAATATGAAGAAACTCAAATGGGCCGAAGATCTTCAAGTGATTGAAGTATACTTTTTCGTTGGGACGGAGAATTCAGAAGAAACCCTTGTAATAGATGATAGTTTTAATGGACCAAAAGATGTTGTATATTTTGACCCTATATCTGATCCACCCAAAGTCCACAAGATTCTAGTATAAGGTTGTCATCACCCTTTTACATAGTAGGACCTGCATGGATTGTATTAACTCTTGTACATACTATGGTTCTCACGAGTATGCTATAAGCAGTTTTGTTTATGGTTTGGTAATTGTCTTCATCATGTGTGCAAAAGTTTGAGTATGAGATAAGCTAAAAGCATAAGTAAGAGAGATTTCATCTGGTACTAAATTCCACTAACTCAATTTCAGGAAAATACTCACGTAAATAGCCTTTACATTGTTAGTCAAGAGAAAAAATTACTACTAAAGCAAGTTCAACTCCCTACTTTCAAGGGAGAGGGACCCAATTTAGAGTGAGATGCCGAAGCATGGTTAGATGCTATAGATGACTATTTCAAAGCTGCAGGAACTGCTCTAGAAAACCAAACAATGTTGGGTATGTTCCGTCTCAACGGAGATGCCAAACTTTGGTGGGAGCAACACTGCAAAGATAACCCCACGAGTAGTCCATCTTGGGAGAAAATGAAGTAGGCAATCAAAGAACGTTATCTCCCTCCTGCACATCAGGCTATCAAAATGAACGAGCTCTTTGGTCTACGCCAACTAGGACTTTCATTAGAGGAGTACTACACCAAGTTCGTGTCTTTACGACGCTATGCTCCCCAGATGACCATGGAGCAACAAATTGCCCGTTTCTGTCAAGGCCTCAACAAACCCCTGATTACACATCTCGAAGCCATGAGGCCTACATCAATACAGGATGCCCTTCTCAGGGCTAAGCCTCTTGCAGCCAAAGGAACCAACTTTATAAGGAACTATAATGGATTTAATAACTTTAGGGGAAGATCCAAGGGAGCTTTCAACCAAGGATACCAACAACGTGGACTAGCTGCAGTAGTAAACCTGGAGCAGACCGTCCCAAATGTTAGGTGCTATGGATGCAATCAAATGGGGCACAATAGAAATAACTGTCTTGAAGCGAAAAACCCTCGAACTACTGCTAGAGCCATTCCTCAAAATCAAGGAGATAATGTAAGAGGAGGTAGAAATGGAGGACGAGGTAGAGGAAGAGCAAGAGGAGCCATGTAACATTTAATGGCATAAAAACTTGTGTGTAGCGGAAATTAGCATGAACATAGTGGTCATTTCATTAGAATAGATTCCTAATGAGAATTACAAGAGTGCTTGGGTGGAGAGAGCAACAAAAAGCATAACACCTAGTTAGATAGCATGAACAATACTTTCAAAAGAGAGAGAAATTAAGCTATTGACAACAGTTGAGGACCGGATTTGCATGGAGCCGGTCCCCCCTCCAAAAGGCTTTGTATTATGGTTTCTCCCATCAAGAGAGACATTGTACAATACAATTCTTTGTGTTCCTTCAAGACTAGCTAGTGCAATGAAGATGAAAGCTTCATGCACTAAGCAAAACACATAGCAAACACAACATTAATTATCCCGGGTCTCATACCCAAGACCTCACATACCTTCGAAGATGGTGAGAGCTAGCAGGGTATGAGAGTAGATTGAGAGGAAGAAGGAGTATCTTACGAGAAAGATATACATCTCCTCACATAATCACTCATATTAGCATAGCTTAGCTTAGTAATTAGCATGGTAGAGGAGATGAGCATGCATTGAAGCTTAGATCTTGGTTGGATTTGCATCCACATGCCAAGAGTGTGTCGATGTAGGCTTCTATCTCACAAGCTTGGAGTAGGTGATGAGCTCTCCATTAAAGCTTGGGAAGAGATAGTCTTCTTTTCTTCACACATGAGATTGTGTGAGTGTGTGTGTGATAATACCTTGCAAAAATCAGCCCCCTCTCTCTCTTGGGCAAGCCCCCTTGCTATTTGCTCTTGCTGTCCTCCCATTGGACCTCCCTAGAGCTAGCCAATGACTATTAAGCAGCATAAGTGATAGCCTTCTGACATGTGTCCCCCTTTCCCCTTTTGTGAGAGCTTAAGGTAATTTAATAATTCAACGAAACTCTCATTGGACCTGTCAGCCCGTAATCGTTCCCGTGTAGGGCCCCTTGCTTTGCTACAAGGGCACTCTCTCCTTCTCACTCTACTTCCTTATTCTGGGCCCGCTCGCCACCAGCAGCGCCATTGCCAGAATGGAGGGTGCAATCCATGGTATGCAATGTTCTGTAGCGTACTTGGTTCGGGAGGCAGATTAGATATGAACGCTATAGCTGCAAAGGATAGGGCAGCTAAGTCTGTAGACAGCACTGTAGACTCGTCCAAGGTTGCTGCAAAGACTGCCAAGGAGAAGAGCAAAGAACCGCAGAGTGTGTGAAGGTGACTGCAGATAGCCTAAAATGCAAGGGAAAGAATGCCACAAACTCCGCAAATGAGGCATCTGACGATACCGCAAAGAGCGCAAAAGAGCATGGCGAGCACGTGCACTTGAAGGGGAGTGTTGAAGAGTGATTGGAAGATGCTAAGGAAGAAATCCAAATCTGGACACAATGGGCTTATGATAAAGCATAGTCGTTGTACCGCTACTGCCAAGAAAGCTGAAGACTTGGGTAGTCAGGGTACAACAAAGCAAGGATCTCATGAAGCCACGGAGACAGGAAGCAGCACTGCAGACATCTTAAAACAAAAGGCATGATTGGACGTACATGTGAATGATGCGGCAAACTAAGAGCACAAGTTGCAGTATCCAAGGTTTGCGGATCCAAGAAGGAGAATTCTGGTCCGAGTTCGGGTTGCGGCGTAGATGAAGATGGTCGGTCCAGGAGCAAAGAGCAAAGTGCCAGTGTGCGGCCTCGACAATCATTCTTGCATCACACTTCTTGAATTTCATAAAAACCAATCAAGGGATGCACTTGTGGGTTCGCACAGTCCACCGTGCGTGCCAGGTGTATGTGCGCGAAATGTACCGCACATGACCGCATTGGGTGTGTCAAGCATGCCTCGTGTACCTTCATGCGGGAATGCACTCTTAGTAGAGGAGATCTCAAAAGGTGTAACTGAAGGGGTATCGGGGATTTCAAAGGGTGTTCCTATTTTCCTATAAAATGGAGGAGTCCTCCTTGTACGCATCATCAAGTGTTCAATAAAGCATTAGTCATGGAGTCTGATGTATTCTTGTCTTACTCTTTCATTCTCCCTCTCTCTGATCTCTTTATCATCTCTGTTGAGGGTTCGTGATGCCCTTAACAGGACCCCTTTGCCTCCTGGCCAATAGGAATCAGGCAAGCCATTGGGCTGATGAATGCTCATTTGACCACTTGGGAGACTGTCCAATAGTCTTCTAGAGGACTTAATTCTCATTGGTTCTTTTCTTAAGTGTTTTTAAATTAATCAAACTAGATTTACTCTAGCCTAATTCTCATTGGTCCACCTCCAAGTCCATCCAATAGGAATTGGGTACACCTTGTGGGCATCTGGCCTAGGGAGCTAACATGTGTCCCTCATTCCCTTTTTGTAAAGGGAGCTTGTGTGTGTGTCGCCCCCTCCTAAGTAGGGATTGCAAAAGACTTTTTTGTACACACACAAAGCATCCAATTCCCTATGGTTGACCTTTGGACACAACCTTTGAATTTTGGAACCTTAGCATTTTGGAAGTCTTAATGGGCTGAACCTTAGGGTCTTTTTAGCCCATTGTTTCACATGGCTCTTTTGCAGATGGCCCCCCCTTTGGATCCCTATTTTCCCTCCTTTGGATTCCTATTGTGGCCGGTCTGCCAGCTTAACCAATATTCTAGCTTTTTCTCCCCTGGTACTTCCCCATATTAAATTATCAGTTTAACATGAGAAAATCATTTAGGAGAATTAGATATTGATTATTATGACATTACCTCTCTCTTGAAATCATAGTCGTCCTCGACTATGGTGTAGAGAAGATAAAGCATATTCATGAGTCCTTTTCTTAGCGGGTAGAGGATCCCTATGTTACCCTATGACATCATTCCACAATGGATGACTAGTCCATTTGGCACTTGAGAGCCTGAGGCTGCCGCAAGCATGTCTGCACATTAGTCCTATCAATCTTCCATAGTAGAGTGACAAGCTCTACTTGGTGTTTGGGAGACGTCCTCTCCGCAAACTTGATCTAAGCATGCATACTACTTCATTTTTGTGCACAATACAGAAAAAGAGAGTCTTATAAGACAAAAAAACTTTGTTCATTTTTTAACATTTTGTACATTTGCTTACTCTTGGGAAGCATGTAAGCATTGACAAGGTTTAGGTTATCCTTTAATTGTATGCCTTGCATCCATCTAGCATCTTCAAAAGGATAATTCTTAAACTTAATAAGATATCGTCGGATCATCTTACCGCCTCTTAATACCTTGTCTTCATGTCGGAGAATAGACTCGGGCTGCAGCACCTCCTCTTGGTCCTCGATCTCCGGTGGGTCTTAAGTAGTTGGTTCTTGAGGTGGCTCTCCTTTGTAAGGCTTTAATAGGCTTACATGGAAAGCATTGTGTATGAGCCAATGATTGGGCAACTTGAGTTGATAGGCCATCTCATTGATTGGCCTAAAAATCTGTAAGGGACCATAGTACCTTTTTGCTAGTTTAGCATAGTACTTTTGGTGTCCATAGGATTCTTACCCATCGTGTGCCTTAATCGAGCCTTGGGAAATTTTAATAAGACCCAATCATTTTCTTTAAAGGTTTGGGCTCTTCTGTGCTTGTCAGCAGCAGCCTTTTGCCTTTGCTGTGAGATAGAGATAGCATCCTTAATCTTTTGAAAAGATTCTTGTAGGTCTCGGCTATACTCATCTGCAGCGAAGATCTTCCCCTCGATTACCTCGAAAGGTGTTTTTCCCATGGAAGTATGTACAGTTTTATTGTAAGCATACTCCAATAAGGGTAAGTACTTCTCCCATTGGGATCTTTGATCTACCTCCGTTACATAGGCTTTTAGTAGATCGAGAATGGTTAGGTTAGCTATTTTACTTTGGCCATCCGTTTGTGGATGATAGGCCGAAGAGAAGTTTAGCCTTGTCCCTAAATTCGCAAAGAGACCCTTCCAGAAATTACTGGTCATTCTAGGATCTCTATCCGACACTATGGACATTGGCAAGCCATGGTACTTGAAAATTTGTGAAATGAAGAGGGTTGCCATTTGATGGGCTTTGATAGTCTTTTTGACAGGTATAAAATGAGCTTGTTTACTGAACCTATCTACTATCATCCATATTCCCGTATTCCCATGGATAGACTTAGGCAATGCAAAGATAAAATCCATGGATATGCTCTCCCATGGTGAATTAGGGATTGGCAAAGGTTGAAGCAATCCAAGTTGCTTCCCTCTATCAAATTTTGTCTTTTGGCATACCACACATTTAGAAACATACTCTTGTATGTTCACTTTCATGGTAGGCCAATGGAAATATGTTTCAATTCCCTTTAAGGTAGAATGAATCCCTCTATGCCCCCGCATAAGGTGGAGCATGAGATTCATACATTACTTTCTCACGTAGTGAGTTAGTAAACATAGTCTATTGCCATAGATAAGATAACCATCTTGTAAAGTAAATGGTTCTTCTTTCTTCCCTAATGCAAGGGCTGAAATCACATCTCTAAAATCGGGATCAATAGCGTACTCATCTATCATTGAAGATAGATCATTGTGAGAGGCTATGGAAACCGCATTCACTCTCGGTCATCTTGAGAGTGCATCAGCTACTTGATTATGCTTGCCAGCAATGTGAGCAATATGAAAATGAAATTGCAAAAGAAAATTTGCCCACCTCATTTGTTTGTCGGAGAGCTTGGTCTGCGTCATGAAGTACTTAAGACTTTGGTGATCCATTCGCAGAATGAAAGGAGTCCCCAATAAATAGTGCTTCCATGAGTCTAAGGCATGTAGAACTGAAAGGAGTTCCTTTTCATATATGCCTAAAGCTTGCTCAACAGGGTCGAGACTTCGACTCTCATAGCCTATGGCGTGCCCTTCTTGGAGCAAAACAGCTCCAAGGCAATCACCACAAGCATCACATTGGACCTCAAATGGTTTTGAGAGATCCGGTAGTGTAAGCACATGTTGAGAGATAAGCTTTTCGAAAGCATTGTTCTCCTTAGCAGACCATGTATACCTAACGCTTTTCTTTGTTAGGTCATGTAATGGTCCCGCAATTAGTGAGAACTTTTCTATGAAGCGTCTATAGTATGCACACATACCTATAAAGCTTCTTAGTCATGAAGATTCCTTGGTTTAGGCCATCCTTTTATTACCTCTAACTTGGATGGATCCATTTGGATGCCATCTTGAGAGATAATGTAACCTAAATACTGAATCGCTTGCAAGAAAAATTCACTTGAAATATTACCTGGAGGTGTTGCTTGTGTTCGTCTAATGAATTAGAGTAGATGATAATATCATCAAAGAACACTCCAATGAAGGTTTGATGAGGCCTGAACAGCTTCTCCATCAAGCGGTTGAATGTGGCTGGTGCATTGGTATTCGTAAAGACCAAATGTAGTGCGAAATGCAGTCTTTACAATGTCTTGATCAACTATCCTTATTTGATGATAGGCACTTTTTAGGTCAATCCTACTGAAGTAGGTCGATCCTTGTAGCTTATCAAATAGGTCTTCTACTCGTGGAACGGGAAACCTATTCTTGATAGTGATCCTATTTAGTGCTCTATAGTCGACACACATACGATATGTGCCATCTTTCTTTTGCACTAATAACACAGGTGAGCAAAATGGAGATGAGCTAGGCCTAACCGTGCCCTTCTCAACTAACTCATGCACTTAATGCATAATCTCCTCTTGTTGAGCTTGAGAAACTCTATAAGGAGGTTTGTTAGGCGGTGAACTTCCTGGAAGAAGTTCAATTGCATGGTCATCATTACATCGTTTAGGAGGTAGCTCACAAGGAATGTCGTCAATAAAAACATCTTGAAACCCCTTGAGAAAATTGGATAGCTCTAATTCCTTTTGGTTGCTTTTATTTTCTTTTGGTAAAGCATTAGGTTCATTTTGAGAATCTTTAACAAAAATCATGTACACAAAAATAGATCTCTTTATTGACTTGTTGAAAGCTGGTGTATGTACAATGGGGATAGTGTTACCCATTTCCTTAGCATCTATATACATGTCTTTTTCCCTAAACTTAAAGGAGATTCTCCTTTCAGAGAATTTAACATTGGCAACCAGGCGGTCAAACCATGGTGCCCCTAGGATTACATCCTCATGCTTGAGAGGAGAGATAAAGAAGTCCTCTTTGTCCACATAGACTTGGACATGAAGCTTCAATTTCCCAATTAATGGAGTGATTGAAGCTTCTTGCCCCTTGAAGGTATTGTCTGTGGGTAGGACATCTCCCATCTCGTAAGCTTGTATGCCTAGCTTGGTGGCCAACTCTATAGATATAAAATTGTGAGTAGAACCAGGGTCAAAGAGAATAAAAGCATCATGTTCTCTTACCTTTCCCCAAGCATGGCATAGAGGAGATCTGTTGGACGGATACGCCGTGACAGACGTGAGCACAGTGAGAGCTCACCTAACATGTAATGTCAGCTAAGGACGAAGCTCAACCCGCAGGCGCGTGGAAGCAAGCATAAGGTGTCAACCTACACTCGACCGACTCCTAACTAATTCCTAAAGAGGTCTCTACCAATTGTCTAAGTCACAGCCTTCAAGAGTGCATAAGAGGAAGCTTCCTACAACGCTTTCTAGAGCCGAACACCCATCAAACAATCTCGAAACACCATATAACTTGAAGGAGACCCTACTAATATCAATAGGCTGCTCTCCCTAAGATCTATGAACCAAAATCCCGACCCAAAACACCTGGTGCAGAAACACGTAGGATGTCTGGCCGAAATCTGCAGGTCTTCGTTTCCAAAATCTAAAGTGCCTACTGTGTAGTTCTACTCAATGTGAACGCGTGGATATGCTGCAATATAAAATCGGACAACGTATGCTCACCCAAACACCCGATGAAGCTCGTAGAAGGAGCTCGCAAAACTGGACCGTACGCGCGCAATGTAGGTATCGATGCGTAGCTCTCGTCGGGGGCAACACACTGCACTTCTCCGCACTCAATTCCGACCACTGGAGCACACGTAGCGTCAAGATGAAGCTCACACTCTCTCTCTCGTACACAGTACGCTCACTCACAGACTTCAAACTTGTTTTTAAAAATGACAAAAGGTTTTTCATTAAGGTCAAAAAGTGGTATATATACCTTACAATTTCTCAAACCCTAAAGTTCCAAAATCAACCATCTACTCAATCTAACTATCAAAACTGGGATACAATCTGGAAACTTCTGTAAGTCCCAATAATTACAAGGTGAAAAATCAGGTTTTCCTCAATGAATGAATAATTACAAAAAATAATAATCCTCCGAGTAGTTACTGCCGTGGGGTGTGTCCAGCTTCTTACACTCCCCCCCTCCTTGCTCATGTCGTCCCCGACATGGCCTTGATCTGCTGCTTCATCTTATCGTTTCCCGCATCTTTAGCAGTGATTCGTACCTGGCATGTAGGTTCAGCATTGTTGGGCCAAAAATGTCTGTATTCATGGTGAAGAACCCTGTATAGAATGCTTCTTCAAAAGCCTGGAGGTGATAGGATGGTAGAAACATGATCCTTTGATACAGCGCATGTATCACCTTCTTGGAAGGCTGACCTGACAGATCATAGGCGCATCTGTATGTATCATGGAAGAAGAAGATGCTGTCAGTCACCTGGCCTGGCTTGAAGGTCTCGAACACTGCTAAGATGGTTTTGCAGATTTTCCTCATCATAATGCATGTAAGGTCAGGCCAGCCAGTGAACAATTTTATGGCGCCCGTTAGGGTTTTCACCATGTATTGGACACTTATTCTCTCACCTGTCTTCACGCCCGACAACTTTGGGTAGTTCAGCCAAGTTGGTTGGCTTCTTTGCAAAATTTCTTGTGCCTTCCACGTCCTAACCCTTGGTAGAGGATAGAAGCTGAGGTTGTCTCTGATATTTTTAGGTGCCTCTACCAAGTGGATTAGGTATTGTGGGTACTTTGTAAGCCAAGCCTTCCCCCACTTGGCTGAGAATCCACAATAAGCTTAACTCCTTCTGGCTTTGAGGTGTCTACATTGTAGAGAGGTACAGCTGGCTCTTCTCTGATCCGCTTGTTTATTGTAGCTGTCTCATATTTCAGCAATGGATATGGGAGAGAGGGTTGAAACCACTCGCGCCTGAGATTGCTGGCGTCGATCTTCTGAATGGTCATAGATTTGAAGACCCTCTGCTCCCACTCCAAGGCTTCCTTCGTGGTTTCTCTGAGCTCTTCCTCTATTGCCTTACGCAATTTTTCCTCCTCTTCTTGTGTTAGATCCTGTGGCTCTTGAGAGGATCCTGCTATGATTTCCTCTTGCATAGATGTGTCCACAGGATCTGCCACATTTTCGAGGTCGATGCCCTCATTGGTGGCTGGCCCTGAGCTTTCTGCCTCTCCTCCTTGCTGGCCTTTCAACTCCTCAATTTGCCTGAGGAGTGTTTGCTTTTCCGCTTCAGCTTGTCCGCCCATATTCACAAGGAGGTCATTAAGTTCCGCGTTTATTCTTTCCGCCTCCTCGAGCTTTATCTTCATGCTTTCCACTTCTTCTTGCAGGGCTTTTTGGCCCTCTTCCATTCTAGTTTGCATGACTATAGAACCTTCAGCCATCATCAATCTCTTCTTTTTCTCGAGAGTCAATTCTTTCTGAAGTTCTTGCATTTGCTCTTCGTAGAGTTGACTCTCAGAAATGATTTGAGTCGAGCTCGTAGCTCTGACTCTAGCAGGTGATGCTCGCAGCCTCTCGATGGTTTGATCTTTGACTTTTAGTTGGTCCTTGAGCTCAAGGACTTCATCCAGCCTTGCTTCTTGTTCTATCTCGGCTCTTTCCTTGGCATTCCTCATGGCATCTACTTCTTTTGTTTCTTCTGCCAGCTTTAGTGTCAGATTATCTCTTTCTTTTTTGGCATCTCGCAATGACTTGCTAAGTTGCTGACACTCTTCTTCAGCTGCTTGTATTCTTTTTGCTGCTTCCTGATTTGCTTCTTCCATTGCTTGGCAGTTTTGTAGAGCCCTTGCCAAGCTGGCCTGTAGGTCAGCTTCTCTCTCCTTTTGCCCTTGGCTTTGTGCCTGCAAAGAATGTACTTCCATTTTGATCTTTTCTTCAGTGGCTTCGAGAGTTGTCATTTCTTTCTCTGAAGCCATGGATTGAAGCCATGGATTGTGCCCTCAATCCGGCTAGCTTTGTCATCACCACGTCCCAGTCATTGGAGGGCGGGTGCAGGTCTACCGTGTCTGTAGCAATTTCTTTTAGCTCCAATAGCCTGATGCCTTGCATCTGTTCTTTAGGCCGTGTCCTCACCAAGTCGAATGCGACTGTGGCGGCTTCTTCCTTCGTATAGCCTGTAGCTAGCAGGTCCAAAAATGCATAGTAAGCCTCATCTAATCCTTTTTGCTTAGTTTCAGGCTTGGCCACTTCTTTTGGCTCATGTTCTTGTCTTTGCTCTTGATCTTCTGCTTGCCTTTCTTCTTGTCTGTCCTCAGCCTCCTTATCTTCCTGTGGAGGGATGCTAGGAGGTGGTGAGGGTGGTGGTGATGCTTGTGGACTGGGTTTAGGGCTATCTGGTAAAGATGCAGGTTTTCCCTTTAAGTCCCTATCTGCTTTTGTTTTTCTATCTCTTTCCTGGCTCTCTTGCTCATCCAGCAGTTTCTGCCTTATCTGTTATACTTCCTCCTCTGTGAAAGGGACATGAGGGATGTTTTCTGCTATAGCATCAAGAATCTCGAAATTCATGATATAATCTTCAAATCAGTCCCTTTGCACTCTTCTGGATGATCAAGACATAGACTCTAGAGATGGCTTCCAGAGATCGCTTAAATCACCCTTGAGGGCTCTCTCCGCTCGAAAAATCTCCATCAGCCTCTCTATTCTTGCCGCTTTCTGAGACCTTGTTTCTTTGGCCGACACTTGAGCAAACTCCTTCTTTCCTTTCTTCTGCTCTTCAACTGGATCTAGCCATCTTTCCAATCTCGTAGCCACCCTTGGTGCCCTTTGCGGCTCATCTTCCTTGTCTTCTTTTACTCTTAGCCAATCATTCTGAGATGGGGGTTCAAGCCACCTTCCTTTAGCGTGTAGTGCCCCATAAACCACCTTGGTGATCAGTTCTCCTGGCACTATATAGGTTGGATTTTTGTTTCCCATCTTTACTAAGCTGTCATGTATATATGCCGCATAGTTGATTATCTTTGGGGTGCCTTTTGTCATTGCCCAATTGAACGTTGTGGCAATTGCACCTGGCGGCATCCTGTACTTCTGTGGCCTCTTCGTGCACATGTGGAAGTACTGGTTGTATAATTGGCTCATAATTGTCACTTTTGGGTTGGCAATGTCTTCAAAGGTGTAATTTGCCTTTTTCTCTTTGTTCACCTTGACTTCATCCCTTCTTTTTGTTACACTGTCTCCCTCATTGGAGAGGTCTAGTGCATGGGCTACAACCCGATCAGTGATTATTATCTCTGTTTCTGGTCTGCCTTGTAAATCTGTTACCTTGGCCACTCCATCCTATTTGATGCTTATTACAAACTCCCAGACTCTTTTGATGTCCACCCCCGCCGGTATTGCTTTGAAGTAGTTGTGGAGATCAATTTTTTCCAAGTAGCCGTGTCATAATAATCAATATCTAATTCTCCTAAATGATTTTCTCATATTAAACCGATCATTTAATGTGGGGAAGTGCCAAGAGAGAAAAAGCTAGAATATTGACTAAGCTAGCAAACCGGCCACAGTAGGGATCCAAAGGAGGGAAAATAGGGATCCAAAGGGGAGGCCATCTGCAAAAGAGCCATGTGCAACAATGGGCTGCTATAACCCTAAGGTTCAGCCCATTAAGACTTCCAAAATGCTAAGGTTCCAAAATTCAAAGGTTGTGTCCAAAGGTCAACCCAAGGGAAAATTGGATGCTTTGTGTGTGCCCTAAAAGTCTTTGCACATCCCTACATGGGAGGGGGCGAGCCCTAAAGGTATGGGATGAGAGAGAAATCCACACACACACACAGGCTCCCTTTACACAAAGGGAATGAGGGACACATGTCAGCTCCCTAGGCCAGATGCCCACAAGGTGTGCCCAATTTCTATTGGATGACCCTTGAAGTGGACCAATGAGAATTAAGCTAGAGTAAATCTAGTTGAATTAATTTAAAAACATTTATAAAAGAAACCAATGAGAATTAAGTCTCCTAGAAGACTATTGGGCAGTCTCCCAAGGGGTCCAATGAGCATTCAGGAGCCCCATGGCTTGCCTGATTCCTATTGGCCAGGAGGCAAAGGGGTCCAATGAGAGTTTAGTTTAATTATTTAATTACCTAAAGCTCTCACAAAAGGGGAAAGGGGAACACATGTCAGAAGGCTATCACTTATGCTGCTTAATTGTAATTGGCTTGACTTGGGGAGGGCCAATGAGGCTTCAGCAAGAGCAATTAGCAAGAGGGCTTGCCCAAGAGAGAGAGGGGGCTGATTTTTGCAAGGCATTATCACACACACACTCACACTGGACCATGTGTGAAGAAAGAATACTCTATCTCCTCCCAAGCTTTAATGGAGAGCTCATCACCTACTCCAAGCTTGTGAGATAGAAGCCTACATCAACACTCTCTTGGCATGTGCATGCAAATCCAACCAAGAGCCAAGCTTCAATGCATGCTCATCTTCTCTACCAAGCTAATTACTAAGCTAAGCTATGCTAATATGAGTGATTATGTGAGGAGATGTACATCTTTCTCGTAAGATACTCCTTCTTCCTCTCAATCTACTCTCATACCCTACTAGCTCTCACCATCTTCGAAGGTGTGTGAGGTCTTGGGTCCGAGAACGGGGATAATTCAAGTTGTGTTTGATTCAGTGTTTTGCTTAGTGCATGAAGCTTCCATCTTCATTGCACTAGCTAGTCTTGAAGGAACACAAAGAATTGTATTGTACAATGTCTCTCTTGATGGGAGAAACCATAATACAAAGCCTTTTGGAGGGGGGACCGGCTCCATGCAAATCAGGTCCTCAATAGTTGTCAATAGCTTAATTTCTCTCTCTTTTGAAAGTATTGTTGATGCTATCTAACTAGGTGTTATGATTTTTGTTGCTCTCTCCACCCAAGCACTCTTGTAATTCTCATTATGAATCTATTCTAATGAAATGCCCACTATGTTCATGCTAATTTACGCTACACATAAGTAATTAGGCCATTAAATGTTACATTGGTATCAGAGCCCAAGGTTTCTCTTTTCTTGCTCAAGAAGGGAGGTCCTCAAGCTAGCTACAAATGGTTGGTATTATTAATTGCCTGTGAGTAAGTAGAATAGGGATTATTCAGTGTTGCAGTGCACCTGCCTTTGTGCAGTTAACGGGGCATCACCGTCGAGAGCTATGGTCTTAATAGTGGAGTCCTACGGGGCTTGCCTACGGCTTAACCACTATTGAGCTATTAGAAGCTTGACAGGAGCAGGTGTTGTTTTGGTGTCGAAAGACCCTCTCTTCTATTCCTTGCAATTAATGGTATTCGAGCCGCGGGTACAGTAGCTTGAGTGCTTTTTTCTAAAGGGGTAAAGAGGAGTAGCAACTAGGGCTTGAAGTGCCAAAGTACACCTAAAAAGTTTACACCTAAAAGTTGTTAGAATGGCTGACAATAGTAAAGAGAGTGAAATTAATGTTGATAACTTTGATTTTGCTCATGAGCAAGCTACTAATGATGCTTCAATGCTTGTTAACTATCTTGTTTCTAGGCTTCAACAAGCCATGGGCAATCCATCTCTCCAAAGTGAAGTGCAACGGCAGCTCCGTGCTCACGGGATTCTCCAAGCTAATCACCATGACGAGAGAACACCTAGGAAGCCTCCTTGTGAGACTACCAAAAGAGGTCTCTCTCCGATTCGGGAAGAAGAAGAGAATCCTTATGAAGGGCTCAAGAATTTAATTCTTGATGATGTATCTCCTTCCCAAAGGAGAACTCAAGAGCCTCCACTGAAGGAACGAGAAAGAAGCGAATCTCCCGCTACCTCGACGGAGATGGCTCCACGAAGACGGCGGGCTAAACGCTCTCCATCACCACCAAAGCGGAGAAGACCATCATATTCTTCTCCCCACCACAATTCAAAGAGGGATGATAAAAACAAGAGAAGAAAAAGGCGAGAAAGAGGACACCCTCTTCTCCATCTTCTTCATCCTCTTCCTCTTATGAAAGCTATGGTGAAGACGACAAAGATCAAGACAAGAAAAAGGCGAGAAAGAGGTCACCCTCTTCTCCACCTTCTTCAAATTCTTCACCGTCTGAAGAAAGTGATGGTGCAACCTTTGAACCATCAAAAAGAAGAGGCCATAGGAAATCCTATGCCGCATGGAAGAGGTCGTCCAAGTTGAAGAAATTCAAAGAGGGAGGGAAGAGCATCTCTTTCCTTACCTATGATGGTACCTTTTGGTGCTACGGACAAAGTCTTGGCCTTTATCCAACAATTCAATGCGGCGTTTGGAGATGAGGGCTTCACGGAGTCCTCTAAGCTACGCCATGTAGCTATGCACTTTCAAAAGTCCGCCAGACAATGGTGGTCTAGCCTACGAGCCAACGGTGAAGCCCCACGAACATGGAAAGCTTTAAGAGCTTCCATTATGAAGCAGTTTTTGGCCACCGATGCCAAAGACAAAGTACTCACCGAATGGCGAAGCTTAAAGCTCTCTCCCAATGAATCCATCCACAAATATGTAGACAAGTTTTGGGACCTACAACTCAAAGCCATTGTCTTCAAAAGGTTGGATTTTGGAGAGCAAAAGCAACAATTTTGTGCGAGC
Source organism: Adiantum capillus-veneris (assembly GCF_014529385.1). Taxonomy (NCBI): domain Eukaryota; kingdom Viridiplantae; phylum Streptophyta; class Polypodiopsida; order Polypodiales; family Pteridaceae; genus Adiantum; species Adiantum capillus-veneris. The sequence continues at coordinate 19,943,905 of NC_140947.1, forward strand.
TTAACCGAAGAAATGGCGGAGTATGTGAACTCCCAAAGACCACGTACCAAATCGGCTGTAATACACCACACTATGGTCGCCTCTCGAATGAATTTCCAAATGGGGGCAAAAAGAAATAATAAGCCCCCCGAAAATAAGGGTTCCAATGAGCCTAAGGGGAAGGACAATGTCCAAAAGTGTCCCAAGGGAAACTCCAACAAAGCTAAAGAGAAGGGAGTTTACAAAGGTAAGAATAAACTCTCTCCTGAAGAGCTTGAGCGTTATCGTAAGGATAACCGGTGTTTCAAGTGCGGCGAACAAGGGCATGCGTACCGCGCTTGTCCCCAAAAGAACAACCGCCAAGATCCTCCTAGAGCTTCCTTGGTTGAAATCCAAGAGGAGGAGACTCACCAAACTCACCACAAAGGATCTCCTCTATGCCATGCTTGGGGAAAGGTAAGTGAACATGATGCTTTTATTCTCTTTGACCCTGGTTCTACTCACAATTTTATATCTATAGAGTTGGCCACCAATCTAGGAATACAATCCTACGAGATGGGAGATGTCCTACCCGCAGACAGTGCCTTCAAGGGGCAAGAAGCTTCAGTCACTCCCTTAATCGGGAAATTGAGGCTTCATGTCCAAGGCTATGTGGACAAAGAGGACTTCTTTATCTCTCCTCTCAAGCATGAGGATGTAATCCTAGGGGCACCATGGTTTGAACGCCTGGCTGCCGATGTTAAATTTCCGAAAAGGAGAATCTCCTTTAAGTTCAGGGAAAAAGACATGTATATAGATGCTAAGGAAATGGGTAACACCATCCCCATTGTACATACACCAGCTTTCAACTAGTCAATAAAGAGCTCTATTTCCGTGTACATGATTTTTGTTAAAGATTCTCAAAATGAATCTAATGCTTTAGCAAAAGAAAATAAAAGCAACCAAAAGGAATTAGAGTTATCCAATTTTCTCAAGGGGTTTCAAGATGTTTTTATTGACGACATCCCTTGTGAGCTACCTCCTAAACGAGGTAATGATGACCATGCAATTGAACTTCTTCCAGGAAGTTCACCGCCTAATAAACCTCCTTATAGAGTTTCTCAAGCTCAACAAGAGGAGATTATGCGGCAAGTGCATGAGCTAGTTGAGAAGGGCATGGTTAGGCCTAGCTCATCTCCATTTTTCTCACCTGTGCTATTAGTGCAAAAGAAAGATGGCACATATCGTATGTGTGTCGACTATAGAGCACTAAATAGGATCACTATCAAGAATAGGTTTCCCGTTCCACGGGTAGAAGACCTATTTGATAAGCTACAAGGATCGACCTACTTCAGTAGGGTTGACCTAAAAAGTGGCTATCATCAAATAAGGATAGTTGATCAAGACATTGTAAAGACCGCATTTCGTACTACATTTGGTCTTTACGAATACATTGCCATGCCTTTTGGCTTGACCAATGCACCAGCCACATTCAACCGCTTGATGGAGAAGCTGTTCAGGCCTCATCGAACCTTCACTGGAGTGTTCTTTGATGATATTATCATCTACTCTAATTCATTGGAGGAACACAAGCAACACCTCCAGGTAATATTTCAAGTTTTAAGAGAGAATAAACTTTATGTTAATCGAAAGAAAAGTGAATTTTTCTTGCAAGAGATTCAGTATTTAGGTCACATTATCTCTCAAGATGGCATCCAAATGGATCCATCCAAGTTAGAGGTAATAAAAGGATGGCCTAAACCAAGGAATCTTCATGAACTAAGAAGCTTTATAGGTATGTGCGCATACTATAGACGCTTCATAGAAAAGTTCTTACAAATTGCGGGACCATTACATGACCTAACAAAGAAAAGCGTTAGGTATACATGGTCTGCTAAGGAGAACAATGCTTTTGAAAAGCTTAAAGAAAAGCTTATCTCTCAACCTGTGCTTACACTGTCGGATCTCTCAAAACCATTTGAGGTCCAATGTGATGCTTGTGGTGATTGCCTTGGAGCTGTTTTGCTCCAAGAAGGGCACACCATAGGCTATGAGAGCCGAAGGCTCAACCCTGTTGAGCAAGCTCTAGGCATATACGAAAACGAACTCCTTGCAGTTCTACATGCCTTAGACTCATGGAAGCACTATTTATTGGGGACTCCTTTCATTCTGCGAACGGATCACCAAAGTCTTAAGTACTTCATGACGCAGACCAAGCTCTCTGACAAAAAAATGAGGTGGACAAATTTCCTTTCGCAATTTCATTTTCATATTGCTCACATTGCTGGCAAGCATAATCAAGTAGCTGATGCACTCTCAAGACGGCCGAGAGTGAATGCGGTTTCCATAGCAACTCACAATGATCTATCTTCAATGATAGATGAGTATGCTATTGATCCCGATTTTAGAGATGTGATTTCAGACCTTACATTAGGGAAGAAAGAAGAACCATTTACTTTACAAGATGGTTATCTTCTCTATGGAAATAGACTATGCGTTACTAACTCCCTGCGTGAGAAAGTAATGTATGAATCTCATGATCCCCCGTATGCGGGGCATAGAGGGATTCAGTCTACCTTAAAGGGAATTGAAACATATTTCTATTGGCCTACCATGAAAGTGAACATACAAGAGTATGTTTCCAAATGTGTGGTATGTCAAAAGACAAAATTTGATAGAGGGAAGCAACCTGGATTGCTTCAACCCTTGCCAATCCCTAATTCACCATGGGAGAGCATATCCATGGATTTTATCTTTGGATTGCCTAAGTCTATCCATGGGAATATGGGAATATGGACGATAGTAGACAGGTTCAGTAAACAAGCTCACTTTATACCTGTCAAAAAGACTATCAAAGCCCATCAAATGGCAACCCTCTTCATTTCACAAATTTTCAAATACCATGGTTTGCCAATGTCCATAGTGTCGGATAGAGATCCTAGAATGACCAGTAATTTCTGGAAGGGTCTCTTTGAGAATTTAGGAACAAGGCTAAACTTCTCTTCGGCCTATCATCCACAAACTGATGGCCAAAGTGAAATAGCTAACCTAACCATTCTCGATCTACTAAAAGCCTATGTAACGGAAGTAGATCAAAAATCCCAATGGGAGAAGTACTTACCCTTAGTGGAGTATGCTTACAATAACACTGTACATACTTCCACAGGAAAAGCACCTTTCGAGGTAATTGAGGGAAGATCAAAAAGTCCCTTGCTACTTAAGGTACATGGGAAGATCTTCGCTGCAGATGAGTATAGCCGAGACCTACAAGAATCTTTCCAAAAGATTAAGGATGTTATCTCTATCTCACAGCAAAGGCAAAAGGCTGCTATTGACGAGCACAGAAGAGCCCAATCCTTTAAAGAAAACAATTGGGTCTTGTTAAAGTTTCCCAAGGCTCGATTAAGGCACACAACGGGCAAGAATCCTACGGGTCACCAAAAGTACTATGCTAAACTAGCAAAAAGGTACTATGGTCCCTTTGAGATTCTTAGGCCAATCAATGAGATGGCCTATCAACTCAAGTTGCCCAATCATTGGCTCATACACAATGCTTTTCATGTGAGCCTATTAAAACCTTACAAAGGAGAGCCACCTCAAGAACCAACTATTGAAGACCCACCGGAGATCGAGGACCAAGAAGAGGTGCTGCAGCCCGAGTCCAGCCCGAGTCCATTCTCCGACATGAAGACAAGGTACTAAGAGGCGGTAAGACTATCCGACGATATCTTATTAAGTTTAAGAATTATCCTTTTGAAGATGCTAGATGGATGCAAGGCACACAATTAAAGGATAACCTAAACCTTGTCAATGCTTACAATGCTTCCCAAGAGTAACCGAATGTACAAAATGTTAAAAATGAACAAAATTTTTTGTCTTATAAGACTCTCTTTTTCTTTATTTGTGCACAAAAATGAAGTAGTATGCATGCTTAGATCAAGTTTGCGGAGACGATGTCTCCCAAACACCAAGTAGAGCTTGTCACTCTACTATGGAAGACTGATAGGACTAATGTGCAGACATGCTTGCGGCAGCCTCAGGCTCTCAAGCGCCAAATGGACTAGTCATCCATTGTGGAATGATGTCGTAGGGTAACATAGGGATCCTCTACCCGCTAAGAAAAGGACTCATGAATATGCTTTATGTTCTCTACACCATAGTCGAGGACGACTATGATTTCAAGAGAGAGGTAATGTCATAATAATCAATATCTAATTCTCCTAAATGATTTTCTCATATTAAACTGATCATTTAATGTGGGGAAGTACCAGGGGAGAAAAATCTAGAATATTGACTAAGGTAGCAGACCGGCCACAGTAGGGATCCAAACGAGGGAAAATAGGGATCCAAAGGGGAGGCCATCTCCAAAAGAGCCATGTGCAACAATGGGCTAAAAAGACCCTAAGGTTCAGCCCATTAAGACTTCCAAAATTCAAAGGTTGTGTCCAAAGGTCAACCCAAGGGAAAATTGGATGCTTTGTGTGTGCCCTAAAAGTCTTTGCACATCCCTACATGGGAGGGGGCGAGCCCTAAAGGTAGGGGATGAGAGAGAAAGCCACACACACACACACACACACAGGCTCCCTTTACACAAAGGGAATGAGGGACACATGTCAGCTCCCTAGGCCAGATGCCCACAAGGTGTGCCCAATTTCTATTGGATGACCCTTGAAGTGGACCAATGAGAATTAAGCTAGAGTAAATCTAGTTGAATTAATTTAAAAACATTTATAAAAGAAACCAATGAGAATTAAGTCTCCTAGAAGACTATTGGGCAGTCTCCCAAGGGGTCCAATGAGCATTCAGGAGCCCCATGGCTTGCCTGATTCCTATTGGCCAGGAGGCAAAGGGGTCCAATGAGAGTTTAGTTTAATTATTTAATTACCTAAAGCTCTCACAAAAGGGGAAAGGGGGACACATGTCAGAAGGCTATCACTTATGCTGCTTAATTATAATTGGCTTGACTTGGGGATGGCCAATGAGGCTTCAGCAAGAGCAATTAGCAAGAGGGCTTGCCCAAGAGAGAGAGGGGGCTGATTTTTGCAAGGCATTATCACACACACACTCACACTGGACCATGTGTGAAGAAAGAATACTCTATCTCCTCCCAAGCTTTAATGGAGAGCTCATCACCTACTCCAAGCTTGTGAGATAGAAGCCTACATCAACACTCTCTTGGCATGTGCATGCAAATCCAACCAAGAGCCAAGCTTCAATGCATGCTCATCTTCTCTACCAAGCTAATTACTAAGCTAAGCTATGCTAATATGAGTGATTATGTGAGGAGATGTACATCTTTCTCGTAAGATACTCCTTCTTCCTCTCAATCTACTCTCATACCCTGCTAGCTCTCACCATCTTCGAAGGTGTGTGAGGTCTTGGGTCTGAGAACGGGGATAATTCAAGTTGTGTTTGATTAAGTGTTTTGCTTAGTGCATGAAGCTTCCATCTTCATTGCACTAGCTAGTCTTGAAGGAACACAAAGAATTGTATTGTACAATGTCTCTCTTGATGGGAGAAACCATAATACAAAGCCTTTTGGAGGGGGGACCGGCTCCATGCAAATCCGGTCCTCAATAGTTGTCAATAGCTTAATTTCTCTCTCTTTTGAAAGTATTGTTGATACTATCTAACTAGGTGTTATGATTTTTGTTGCTCTCTCCACCCAAGCACTCTTGTAATTCTCATTATGAATCTATTCTAATGAAATGCCCACTATGTTCATGCTAATTTACGCTACACATAAGTAATTAGGCCATTAAATGTTACAAGCCGGCCATCTTGCTTCATACAAACTCATTGAGTTCTCTCGGCAGCATTGGTAGCTCTATAACATTGCCGTCAGTGTCTTTGAACACTCCCTGGTAGATCTTTAGGTCATTGGACTCTAACAGATCCTCTTGTATCCAGGTGCTGGTGGGCTTTAGTGTTCCTTCTGGAATGACAAAGGGTTCCACTTCGTCCAGATAATCCTTGATGGTCATTCTTTTCCTCTTTGCCGCTGACTTCGAGGCTGCCATAGATCCTGTTGCACTTAGTAGTCCGAAGTTAGCGTTTTTTTTCATATTAGCTGCGAAACTGAGTTTTACTTATCCAAATGACTTGAAAATTGAAAATAAAGCTTAAAAGGAACTTGTGAAGCTGTGCATGTGCTCACAGTGCAAATCTGGTCAAAAATTTCCATCTAGACATCCTACGCGTAGGATGTCTTTTTCATCAGAATTGGTTCATACTTGACATGCAGGTAGTGTAAGGCTCATGGAACATGGATATATGCTTGGATTTGAATTTGGATATCAAAAGGTGGATTTTTGGGCTGATTCAGGCTTTAGGTCACAATTTGGGTAGAATGTCCATCATAGGTATCAATTGATGTCCAAATGGGTTGAAAATTGGTATATGGGCTCATTGCACCATGGTATTGGCTCCCATGATGTCATTCTTTGCACAGAAGGCTAAATTTATGCCTGATACATCCTACGCATAGGATGTCTTTTTCATCAAAATGACATGAAACTTGTTCTGTGGGTTGTCCTTGGCCTATGGAACATGGGCATGTTCTTGGATTTGAATTTGGAAAAGATTTGATGCTTGTAAGGCTCTGTGAGGTGTTTTTGGGCTCAAAAAGTGTATCTTGAGTGTGTTGGGGGTCAAAAGTGATTAAAATGGCTTCAAACTTGATATATGGGCTCCTGATGATGAGGTGATTGGATCTGGAATGACAAATCATCCCTTGCATGTCAAAAAGGTTAAATAGACATCCTACGCGTAGGATGTCTATTTCATCATTTTTTCTCCCTGACCACACAGATTGTTTGTTGATGTGGTGGTAAATGTGCTGTGCAAGTTTCATGGGATTTGGACAAGATTTGGTAGGTCTATGGCCCATTATTGGCTCGATGCCCTAACTTTGTGTTTTTCCATGCATATGAGGTCAAATTTGGTCCAAATGTGATGAAACTTGGTGGATAGCTTGTAAATGTCATTCAGAACGTGTGCAGGATGAGAGATGTTGGAGTTTGTGCTAAAAAGTTCCTTTGAGACATCCTACGCGTAGGATGTCTCCTGGTGATTTTTTCATTGCTGGTGCTCCCAATGCTTGCCCTTGCCCCCCCTAAGTCCCTTTTGAGCCTACTTTCAACAAAAAAGTCAAATGGATAGAGAACAACTCCCTGTTTGGACTTCAGAGCCTCTGAGCCGTTTTCTGAAGTTTTGGAGTGCTTTTTGGCGATGAAATTTCTTGATGTTGATCTCCATAGCTTCCCGATCCCTTGGGGATCCTTGCCGTATGGTTTTTGTCAACTTTGGCTTCACCGGAGCTCCATTTGGCAATTTGTCTCTCTAGAAGCACCCGTGATTGCGTTTACATACCTTTGATGATTTGTGGTGGTCTACCACCATAGGACTTGGTTGTTGATGGTCTAGGAAAGCCGCTCCTGAAGTTTGGTGGCAAACGGGCTTGCGGTTTGGCCGCAAGTGCAATTTGACGCTTTGTGTGTCTGATGTCGTTTTCTGAAGTTTAGTGCCGCTTCGGGTCACTTTTTGGTCATGCGGGTCATATAGACTTGTCGAGCATGTCGAGATGCTCCTACCCATGAATTTTGGTAGCATTTGGTCGCCGTTTCGCCGATTTCCCATTTGGTGGCCTCTTGCGGGTTTCTGGGAATTAGGGTTTTTTCCGATGGTTTCCTACTGCCTTTGGCTATCCAAGACTGGTCTCCTAGAGTAGGGTAAGTTGCCAATGAAGTCTTGTTGCTTTCGAGTTAGCCGTTAGGCCGCCGTCTCTACTTGTAGGTCTCTACCGCTCACTTTGTGTGTGACCCCTACGCTAGTTTTCGCGACATAATGACAAACATGCACGAAACGCTCAAGGTGGTGAGCCTACCTCTCACGTATGGAGCTCGTCGGATAGTCGTGCGCGTCGTAGAAGCTGCTAGAAGGTCGATCCACTCTAGGTGGCAGAAGCTCTCTCCACAAAGTCAATAGTGAGAATGAGCTAAAAATGGGGTGAAAATTTCTTATAATGGAGGTCCCTGAACCACTTTTCATAAAATTTGACATGTGCTCCTATCTTCTTGCGAGATGCGGTTTAGGCTCAAAAATTTATTGATTTGGACTCCATTTGCTATGTTTACCAGAAATTTGGCATTTCGGTCAAAATCTGGCCAAAACACGCTTTCCGCTCCAGTCTCATAATTGCACCCCCACTGTACCATAGGTTGTCCTATAGTCATTGATCATCCCCATACTTTTTGTTTTTCATTACGACTTTTTTTCACCTGCTTTTTGTATTTTTGAAGTTTTTCTGCCAAAAATTAGCAAAATTAAAAAGAAAATAGCAAATCAAACCCAAAAAATCCCCAAAAATCATAATAAATCACAAACATCATCGCAACACATTATATACACTCACATGCAATTTTTATGGCCGTATTTCTCCGTTTTACCAATATTTTGCCTGAAAAATGGCTATTTCTACTTATATACACACACTTAGGGGCTTGATTTGGCGTTTGGTCCCATATTCTTGTAGATTCATGCTGTATAAGGGTATATATACTTGGGTTACTCCAGATAATTTCTCAATCAAACAACAACCCTTAAAATAGTTGAAAATCATGCCCTTTTTTGTTGTTTCTGTTATTGGTTCCGCATCTGAGAGTGCCTCTAGAATGCCTCCCCCCCCCCCTAGCTGGAGTCCTCCCGGACGACAAGGTATCGCCTCGGAGTATGTGCCGTGCATAGGTTGAAAAAGTTGTGCTAATGCGTGGCCGATTAATGTGGCCCTACGTTATGCATACTCAGTCAATGCATGGAAAAATTAATGTTGTGCAAGAGAAGGGAATAAGCAAGATGCTTATTGGCATTCGCCGTCGAGGTTTCCGGCTTTCTTTGCAAGTAACAGCTGTAACTCGACTGCTCTCTGTTTAATTGTCTTTTTTGCAAAAGGCAATTGCTTTGCCGACACTGTTGATGGAGTCGTAGCAGTTTCTAAGGGCAAAATTGGCTGGTCCGTAATGGTTATGGGCCGTATGGCCATTGCTTTCCATTTGTATTTTTTTGCTGCCGGTTTTTGTAGATGGTTTGGCACTTTCTCGTTTGCCACTGGTTGTCTTTTATTGGCATCCACATACGTCGGTTTTCCTTTTTGAAATGCAGCTGTCTGCTTTCCGTTGTTGCTTGTACTGAAGTGAGTTCCTTTTGCTTTTGATTTGGTATCCAAATGTGAGTGACATTTGGGTTATGGCTAAGCATTTTCTTTGGGATCCATATCTGTTTTATGCCCCTGGTTTGTGGTTGAATCATCTGCTTTGTTGGAATCCTTTTGTTGCATTGTTGTTTGTCTGCCATGTCGTTTCTATCCTTCCGCATCCATACTTGTTTTCCTTGTTTTGGTAGCCTAGATTTTTGCATTATGGCCGTTGACTTCATGTGTCTGTAAGTAGTATGGTTGGCTTTTACCTGATTTTTGGTCTCGGGTATCATGTTGTTCTTTGATGGCATTTGTGCTTTTGGCTTTGTTTCCAGTGATTGCATGGCTTGCAGTTGAGCATGTTGGTATTGCTGAGCAAAAGCTATCACCTGTTGTTTATGTTCATGCAGAATTTTGACTGCCTTTGCTTTCCAATCTATCTGCACATTGTACTCTTTTTGCCAAGGTTGCCCCAACATCATTGGGTGTTGTGTGCTTTCTTCTGTCGGGCCACATAGAATTTGTGTGGGTAAATATATTGATGTATCTGTACATGCAATATAGTCCATCCCAATGTTTTCAACGGGTGTGATGTGCTACTTTCCAGCACTTGAGGAGTAGGATGAAGTTGACCTGTGACTTTGAGCTGTTGGTATAATCCGTAAGAGATCAAATTTGCTTGAGCACCCGAATCAAGCAAGGTTGTTGATTCAACTTGATTGCTGCCCACTTTGACCGCAAGTATTGGCTCCAATGTTTCTTTCTCCAACTTCGTCAGTCGAATGGCATTGATTCGTAATGGTGGTCCACTTTGTTGTTGTTGTCGCAGAAGCCGTCTTTTTGCAATGCGTTCTTGTGCTTCTTTGCTTGAGCTTCCTCCCGTACTCTCTATTTTTCCTTCATTCTTTGTTTTCCTTGATGAATTTGTTGGAGCATCTCCTGTGTGAGTGGTAGATGATACCTCCTCAGTCGACATCCACTAATCCAGTTTGGCATTTCTTCACCTACTAATGTAGCAAGCTTGACAGCTCCACTTTGTGATAGATCACTAATTACAAATGGTCCCATCCCTCGCTTTTTAAGTTTCTTGGCATGTTGCTTCAAGGTATAAACAAGTACGTAATCACCTGTTTTGAACTCTTTGGTACGCACATGTTTATCAAAAAATTCTTTTTGTCTTCTCTTTTTAGCATAGATTGAAGTGACAACTTGTAAGCGGAGTTCATCTAGCTTTTCAAGATCATCAATTCTTGAAGAGAGCTCATGCTTTGTCCATTCCAAGCTTTTTGCTACTCGTAGAGTTGGAATTAAAAATTCTATGGGTAGTATAGCATTTAGGCCAAACACCATGTTGTATGGTGTTGTTCCTATCGATGTTTTATAAGCTACCCTGTATGCCCATAGTGTTGAGTGTAGCTGCTGATCCCAATCTGTTCTTGATTCTGACACTATTTTAGTGAGAACCGTGCATAGTGTTTTATTAGTGGCCTCAGCTTGCCCATTGGCCTGTGGATGGTATGGTGTGGATTTTCTATGTATGACCATGAATTCCTCTAGCAGATATTCAATGACTTCATTGATAAAATGTGTTCCACGATCACTGACAATTTCTATTGGTAACCCGTAACGTACAAAAACATTCTCATACAAAAATTGTGCCGTGGTGCGTGCATCAGCTTTTTGTGTTGCTTTGGCTTCGACCCATTTTGTGAGATAGTCCGTAGCCACAATGATATATTGGGTATGTGTGCGATATGCAGAGGGTGATATAGGTCCAATGAAATCAATGCCCCATTTTGCAAATGCTCTTGCTCCCATCATTGGCCGTAATGGCATCTCATCTCTTTGTATTGGCACCTTGGTGCGTTGACATGCGTCACAACGCTTTACAAACTCTTCAGCATCCATGTGCAATGTAGGCCACCAAATTCCTGTGGTTAAGACAATTTTTGCCGTCTTATCGTCCGAAAAATGGCCTCCACTTATTCCGCTATGTGCATGTTCTAGAATCAGCAGGTATTCGCTTTCACTTGCACAGATTCTAAGTTGATTGTCCTTACCTTGCTTATAGAGTTGGTTCCCAATTAACTAAAAGTCACGAGCTTCCAGCTCTATAGCTTTTTTCTGTGCTCTTGTGATGTTCTCAGGGAACGTCCTGGTGGTCAAGAAGTCAATGATATATTGACTCCATGCAAGTGCTATGTTTACCTGAAACAAAGTTGCGTGATCCACTGGTCATTTGGCACTACATATAGTACAATTGGTAACATAAGAATGCGTGTTCGCATACATAGTTGGCCAATAAACCCCTAACTATTTCAGTCTCTGGTGTGTCTTCACTGTTGAACAATGAAATGCACAATCCTGGACATGTGCCTCTTCAAGGTAGCTCTCGAATTCTTCCGGATTTATACATAATCGTAATATTAGGTCCGATCCAAAATGATACAGCCGTCCTGCTACCAACTGGAAGTTTTTTGTTTGTCGAATTGTTTGATGTTTCGATCTGCTTTCCGTATTATCAAACCCACTTCCAAAGGAAAGAACGCTAACAATTTCCTAAGACCATTTGGGTACCATTTCAATGTTGAAAAGATAAGCATCTGGTATGTCATCATCTACTCCTTCGGGAGCTTCCCCGTTGTGTATCCGTGAAAGATGATCCACTTGTAGATGGGTTTTACCCTTTTTGACCACCACTGTGAAGTCAAATTCTAGCAATATAATAAACCAGCGTACAATTCTCCCTGTATTGCAAGGTTTATTTACTAGGTACAAAAGAGCTTGATGATCTGTGAAGAACACAAATTTGTTTGCAAGTAAATAATGCCGAAATTTCTTTACAGCATAAATCATTCCTAACCCTTCCCGCTCGGTGGTTGTGTAGTTCTTTTCCACACTGTTTAATTGTCGGCTCGCATAGCAAACCGGAAAATCCATTGTTCCGTCTCCAGGTTGAGCTAGAATACTTCCAATGGCATATGCTGAAGCATCAATGTGCACATGGAATATATTTTCCCAATCTGGTGCCTTTAGTACAGGTGTTGATATAAGGTTTTCCTTCAGCTTTTGGAATGAAGTTTCACACTCCTCGGTCCACTCGAAATTGACTAGCAAACGATACAGAGGTTGTGCGATAACCGCATACATATATATGAATCTTCGATAATATCTGCAGTGTCCCATGAAGGATTGCACTTGTTTCGCATTAGTAGGCCTGGGTAGGTCTACGATAACTTTGACTTTGTCTAGGTCTGTGGTTATGCCATTTCTTGAGACAATGTGTCCTAAAATTCGGCCTTCCTTAACCATAAATACACACTTTTTCGGGTTAAGACATATTCGATATGTCCTGCACTTTTCAAAGACCTTTTGCAAATGGTCAATATGTTCCTCTCGTAGAAGAGAGTGTACACATAGGTCATCCATGTAAATTTCTAAGAATATCCTTTGGTATTCCTTGAATGCGTGAGTCATTAACCTTTGGAAAGTGGCTGGTGCATTAGTTAAGCCGAATGGCATAACTCGATACGCATAAATTCCCCATTCTGTGGCAAATGCTGTTTTGTGTTGATCCTCCCTTGCTATTGCCAGTTGGTTGTATCCTGAAAACCCATCTAGAAAGGAATAAGCCTGTTGTCCGGCCACTCGCTCAAGTACATGTTCTGTGATTGGCAAGGGATAATTATCCCTTATGGTTGCTGCATTCACCTTCTTGAGGTTTACACACACTCGCAGTTTTCCATTCTTTTTGGGAACTACCACTATGGGTGATACCCAATCTGTATGTTCAATCTCATAGATGAATTCAGCTTCCATCAGTTTATCAATCTCTTCTTTGATTCGTTTAGCAAATGTGTCATTATATGTATAAGGACGTTGTTTGCTAGGTTTTGCATCCGATTTCAAAGGAATTGTATGTTGGCATATCAATGGATCAACTCCTTTGAGGTATTTATAGGACCAGGCGAACACATCTTTATACTTCTTGAGAAGTTGTGTTAGCTGTTCTTCCTCTTCAGGCTCTAAATCGTTAGCTATATAGACTGGCTGAGGCTTTTCACCTGGTTCTGCGAGGTCTATCTTTTTTGCATTTTCAAGCCCATCGTAAGATTCTTGGTTGGTTCTTTCCCTGACTGGTGGTTTCATGATGATTTTTCTATTCCTGGATAGTAAATTTCCGATAGTGTGATGGTACGTTCATGTTCCCCTTTTCTGACTCCCCTTTACCATCACTATCTTCTTCAGTAGTCCATATCTCTCTCATAGAATGTTTCAGTTCTTGGTATTTCTGTTTACGCTCCAGTTTGGTCCACTCTTGGTCTTTTGTTGTTTCTTTTTTTTATTTTTGATATTTTTGTGATTTTATTTCGGTTTTAGCTTTTTGTACCTGTTTTATTTCCTCTCGCGTTCTTTCTATTCGATTTTTTGACAATCTTCCTGATATTTGATCTTTTACACAATCCTCTGCTTTTACAAGCATCAAATAGTGAGTTTTACCTTTTATCCTGGGCATCAGGTTCTCTCTAGCTTTGTGTCCTGCTCGTTTCCTCTTATAGCGTTCTTGGCGTCTAGGGTGTTGTTTAGCAAAATCATAGAACTTGATATTCTCGGTTTCATTTCCACGCTCACTTGAGGTGTCTGAACACTCATTATCTGCATCATCATTTACTTCCAAATGTTCAGAGGAGTTGTAAAACTCTTCTTGTTCTGATGGTTCTACCGTCTCTTTTTCTGGTATAACGCTTACCATGTAATAGGGTAACACATCATAGCCATCCTTATCGCAAAATTTTGTTGTTGGACTGTCGGTAATGGTACAGACATCCAATGTTGCTAGTATGTATTCCCATTCTAGAGGTTCCAAGGCATCTTCAGGGAAAGGTTCCGGAATATACTCCTTGTCCTCAATTGCTCTTTCTAAGATGCATTCCTCTCTTCTTAAGCTTCCACAATGTGAAGCTCCGCACATCCATAGCTCTTTTGGTTGCCCTAACCATGCTGGTAGTTCTGATCCTGCTACTGTAGCCAAATCAAACTCTTCCACAGGTGTTTGGTTCACATCTTTGTAACTATGGTCTTTCAGGTGTATTTTAGTTGTTGTCTCGCCATGTCTCAGGTATATGTGGTCATAACCCCAATCTTGGACCATCTTTAATTGTCGCATGAATGGTCGTCCCAAGATGATCTCATAATTGTTCTTTTTGTCAAAATCTACTATTGCAAATGTATGCTCATACTCGATTCCGCGCGAAGTGACAATCACTTTTTCTAAGAGTCCTAGAGGCTTCTCCATGAACCCATCTGCCAATTGCAGTTTCATTCTGGTAGCCCTCAAAGTTGATTTTTCCCATTTTTTCCAGATTTCCTTGGTGGCGATAGCAACTCCCGCTCCACTGTCAAGAATAGCTTTGGAAATTACTCCTTGGAATTCTACTGGTAGCGTGGTGTTTCCATCTTCTCCCTCGCAATATTCTCCAACCTTATTCAATGGTACTGGCCTAGTGTTTAGTTGAGGCCTGTCCAACTCTCTGATTCCTTCTTGTAGCTTCAAGGTGGGGTCTTTCACTCCAAATTTTTCTAGGCATTTTCCTACTGTGGTCCACATGTTTGGCTAACGTGATTGTGTATGCCACCGGGGTGGATAACAATTCAATCAATCCTTGCAAATCTATCACCTTGTTAGAAGAAAGTCTTTGAGATGGGATTGCTCTCACCTCCGACTTAGCTTCATACTCTCCTAGGTAAGAGGGTAAAGTTATCAACGAGTCTGGTTGGCTGTGCCCCGAACTAATTGATCCTTGGTCTCCCCCTTGTGAATGTATCTCAAAGTTCATTTGCGACCTTGCCTCAAATTCTTCAATAGGAGGTAAGATCACATTCTTTTCTTTTCTCGCGCTATTCATGTGGTTACTCATCCTGTTAGCCTCGTTGGCCTCTCGGATTTGCTTCCACAGATCGTCTAGACCGTTACAGTCCTTACCCATTTCTGCCAATATTTTAAGCTGGAACCCGTCACTTGCCCCATCGGTGGTATTTGGCACTATTATAGGCTCTCCTCTGGACTCATAGGCATTAGTGAGTCTTTCCGTTGTTTCCACATGTTTCTCTAAAGTTGGTTGGATAGGGGTTGGAGCTGGTTCTTCATGCCAATTTGTAGGTTTACCCAGCGGGTCTTCCATCAATGATTGAGCCGTCTCAATCATCTTTTTACACATATCCAACCTCTGTTTTTCTACTTCTGCATATGGATAAGTCATCCACCTTTGCTCCTGGGTTTGGTTCTTTTTAAGTCGAGCTTCATAAGCTTTTAGAAGCACATCCAACTGCTCATTTACCTTGTCTGCCAGTATAGATCCTCCTGATCCTGCACTTTTGGGCTCTGCTATTTCCTTGGGTGCTATGGCTGCTGTGGTGTGTGAGCTTAAGCTAGCTAGATCCTCTAACCGCTCCAATCTATCCTTTGTATGTTTCAACTCCTCGGATAGGGCTATTTGCTCTTGTTCTTTCCTGGCTTTCCTATGCGCCTTTCTAGCTTTCCAAGTGCTTCTTTGATTTTTCGTTTCTGAACTTTGGGCATTGGTTTTTGGTTCTTCAACCATGGGTTCATTCATCCTTCTCTGAGCTTGGGCTTGTGTTACCGCCTGAATAGGTATGATTGTTTCATTTTCTGATCCTCCACTAGATGGTACTGTTTCTAACATGTTCAAGGTGGTTTTTGCTCCTTTGCTCGGGTTTTTAGGGCAATCGGGAATCAAATGAGTAATTCCACATTCTGGGCAATACGCATTGACTCTAATGATTTCATCATGAGGACAGTCTCTCAGCCAATGGTCTCCACCACACTTGTAACTGGGTCCCATGGGTTGTTGAGGTGCTCCTTGAGCTCCTCTTTGTTGGTAAGCATGTCTCTGTCCGCCCATGCCTCCATTGGCTGTGAACAACAATGTTCGTTCATCTAAGCTATATCTTCCTTCTCCTGCTGCCTGTGTAGCAGTTGGTGGTCTTGTCTTTTCTATCATGCTCCATAGTTCTGGTGTTGAGGGTTCTTCCAGTGGATAATAGACAGGGTTTTCCGCATATCCATTTGGATCTTCATAATATGCATGCATAGGTATCAAAGGCTTATCTTCTGATTCAGTTACTGTTGGTGTGTATCTTATACCAATTGGTCGTAATCCTGGTAGGGGTGGTTGTTGCCCCAACACCGGTTGTGGTCTTTCTACACCTACAGGTCGTGGTAAGTTGCGTGTTTGATATCTAGGCATCGGTGGAACTTGAGGGGAAGCTACTGGAGCTTGGGGAGTGTAAGGTCTCTCTCTCACATATCCCTTGTTATAATAACATTCCTCGGTTCCATGGTTTGTCCATTTTTGTTCAATAGCACACCACTTGGGCTGTTTAGCCTAGGGTTTGGCGTACAAGTTGATCTTTTTTAGCACTTCATCTACGAGCTGCTCCTGGTTTACAGCTACTTCTCCTTTCAGTGTTGTCTTAAAAGACTTGCTTCCACTTTGCTGTGAAGACGAATCGTCATCAAGGTCCTTGAACTCCCCTTCTTTGTAGACCGCACAATTGTCCACAAATTAAAGAGCCTCCTTGGTTAACTCATTCAATGACGTGCTCCTCTTCATATGTAAGTCTTTCTAGAGATCTGCATTCCTTAGTCCTTGGATGAATATCAGCATAAGTCTGGACTGAGTTGGCAGTTCTTCAACAGGACAGAACTTAACATATCTTTTTAGTCTTAGGGATGCCTTTCGTACAGATTCTCCATCTTTCTGTTTGAATTTATGGATTTGTGAGACGGTATTATGAGCTATTCCCCTTTGTGAGAATTCCTCGATAAACTCGTCAAACACTTCCTCCATAGACTCAAAGTCTCTACGCTCTACAGAGTCAAACCAAGTGGCAGCATCATCCTCTAGGGTTAGTCCAAACCCTGCAAATTGGGTAGGAAAATCTAACACCTCTTCGGCTCTAATTACACGCACAAAGGCTGCTACATGATCTCTTGGGTCTCTGCTTCCTGTGTATTTCTTGTTTACCCATTTTTGCACTTGAGAAGGTCTAATTCTTCGATGGTCTACAAACCTCATCATTGGATCCCCCCGTCCTAGTCGATATACCTCCTTAGGCCTTCTGTAATAGGCTGGTTCCTCTCCCAATGGTGCTCCTAAGCCATAATTTCTAATGGTTCTCGCTGGAGGTGGTTCTTCTCTTCGACCTCGTTCTAAGGGTGGTCCTCCAGGCTCTGTTGACCCTTGAGTCTTTGGCTTACTCTCTGCCTGATACCTTGAATAGAGTGGTGGTTCTTGCAAATCCCTGAGCCCTCGTGCGGCTTGATAACCATCTCGGTTTCAATCTGTTGATTCCATTGTTGCACTCTGTCGAATCCATGCCTGCAATGATGGCTGGTTTGTTGGTTGGTCTTGGTTGTTGAATGCTTGCGGTCGGGTGGAGTGTGAGGTTGCGTCATACTCATCTGAAAAAGGATTCGTTGACTTGTTTGGGGTGTAGGTGGCTCTTGGCACTTCCTCAGGGACATATGTTGATTCTCCTGGACCTGTTGCCCTCTCTACCTCCTCTGGGAGAATACGTTGGTATTCTCGCCCGTATCTATCAACAAAAACTATGCCATTCCTCGTAGCAGTTTCGTAAGAGAATAACTAAAGAACCTTGTCTTTGCTTAATTCATTTATGTATGGTTCTTTGTTGCGAAAGTAAGAGACTATACCCTCACTCTCATGCTTGTAGATTCCCACGTTCTCGTTATAAGTTGGAACCCTGGTTGTTTTCTTATCATACATAAAAATAGCTCCGGGCCGATCAATGTTTGGTGGCGGTTCTTGAGCTTCTGAAACCATTTTCCCTTTCACCACGTTATCTCCATATCTGTTGTAATCTTCAGGGTTACTAACTATTAAATAGTGGTTCCTCTTTTCGTCTCGGAATCTATCTCCATCATCATACACTCGGATTATCTCCAATCTTTGAGCTGGCCTCTCTTCGATACAAATGCACTTGCGGCCTCGATAGTCAGAATAGACTAGGGCTCCTCTTGAGTTTGTTCCCTCTAAGAAGATCACCGTGAGCTTGGAATCATTCAAAGGATTTTGGGAGGTGCTTCCTCCTTGCATAGGCCCATCATAGGTGAAACCTCCTGGCTGTTGGCTACCCATCATGAAGAAAGATTTGTCTGACGAAGTGTCAGTATCACTACCTTCCTCAATAATCGGTGCTAGCGGATCTAGCCTTACCTGAGTTACACTCTCTTCGGTGGACACTAAGCTACCTTGGTCACCTGCCACCTTCTGATCTCTAACAATGTATCTTCCTGATCTTAAATTCATCAAACTTATCAATGCAATTTATTACAAATCCAACCACTCACCTGGCAAAGGGTCAGTGTCTGCACAACTTCTTGCTTTGTTGCTGAATATACCTGTACACAAGCGTTTTAATTTTGGCAATCGAATCAAAGCATTTATCTGCTAGAGGTTATCTTAGTAATGATTGGTATAACTGAAGAGTTAATCTCACCACTACTGTATTTTATACACTGCTGATGTTTTGGATTAGGTCTGCTAATATGAAACAGTACTACCCTCAGATGTTGGTCAATTTACGCGAAAAAGTCTGAATTCAGTCTTTGCTTCGTCAAATGGGCAAACAAGGTCCAAATTCACATCTGAAAGAAGTTCTGGAATCCCTAAGCCCAATAGAATCTCACTGTCTATGCCAGGTCAAATTTTCTTTGCAGTATGCCCCAATAGACATCCTACGCGTAGGATGTCTCCTACTGTGTTTTGCCTGGATTTTTGCACTGTGGTTTCCCCTTGTTGTGCTGAGATTACAGCTGCTGTTACTTTTTTATTTGGACACCTATTAGCTGGTCAATGAGTCAAAAATCTGTTCCGACAGCCTGTTGCTGATATTGATCAGTCTAATCAACTCCAATTTGCACCAAAATTGACTAGAAGGCTTGCCTTAAGCTATACAACACCTTACTATGCTCAAAGTCAAAGTCTGGCTTCAATTTCTTGCATTAGACATCCTACGCGTAGAATGTCTTTTTCATCAGAATGGCTTCAAACTCAAAGCCCAGGCTCCCCTTGAGTTGCTGATCACTTTGGTATACTCAAAATTTAGTTTGGAGTCCAAAATCACTCAGAAGTAGGATGTCTTTTTGGCTTGTTTGACCCCAGACTTGTCCCACAGGTTCCCCTTGTTGTCAGTAACCCAGTGGTATGCTTAGATTTTGGTTTGGATGTCAAAAGTCCCAAATTTCAGCTGTTCTTGCCTTTTTCAGTCAAAAGTGCTAAAGTCCGCTTTGAATCCAATTTTCTCACCCAAATGAGGTGAAACCCCTTTCAGTCACTCAATATATCATGCAAGACATGCTCATGTAGCCATCTTATGGTTTTGGTCTCAAAATAATGTTTTGGCACTATTTGGGTAGGATGTCTGGCAATTTCAGTCTATCTGGCCTTATCCTGTCAAGATATGGCCAAATTTCCACTTTCCAATTGAAATTAGGGTAAACCCTACCTTCTTAACACACTGGTCAACTCAAAATCCCAAAATTCCTCCCAGATTAGTCTGTAGACATCCTACGCATAGGATGTCTCTTGGGTTAAAATTTAAAAAAAATTCTGACAGGAATGCTCTTGATGCTCTGTAGATCTATCAGAAACACTCACAGTAACTTTTGGACTTCAATTAAGCTTCCAAACACACTTTTGCGTCTTTTACAAACTTGTAATGACTTTACCAAGCAAGTGTTCATGCATGAAATGCTCTAGATCCTGAATCATGATGTCCTACTTACTCTACTTCTACCTATCATGTGAAATGGTGATAATGGCGTTTTTGGTTCTTTTTGGCCTCTCCGGACTCTCAAGCTCTCCTCTCACCGCTTCTACCACTCCAACTCTTACCCTAGAACTCGACTACCACCTAAAACTACCTAAGTCTACCTCATCTACCTAAGTCGAAGGATCTAGGCCAGACACACACTTCCTAGACTCCCTCTAAGACCTAAAGAGTCCTCCACCCTCTGATCCTATCTAAATGTAAAGCGAGGCTCTTGGCAAGCCAAAAATCCCAATCCTCAAGGATTAGTCTCGGTCACCTACCTAAGGTTTTCGTCCTCGGCAGTGGCGCCAATGTTGGACGGATACGCCGCGACGGACGTCAGCACAGCGAGAACTCACCTAACATGTAATGTCAGCTAAGGACAAATCTCGACCCGCACGCGCGTGGAAGCAAGCATAAGGTGTCAACCTACACCCGACCGACTCCTAACTAATTCCTAAAGAGGTCTCTACCAATTGTCTAAGTCACAGCCTTCAAGAGTGCATAAGAGGAAGCTTCCTACAACGCTTTCTAGAGCCGAACACCCATCAAACAATCTCGAAACACCATAGAACTTGAAGGAGACCCTACTAATATCAATAGGACGCTCTCCCTAAGATCTATGAACCAAAATCCCGACCCAAAACACCTGGTGCAGAAACACGTAGGATGTCTGGCCGAAATCTGCAGGTCTTCATTTCCAAAATCTAAAGTGCCTAATGTGTAGTTCTACTCAATGTGAACACGTGGATATGCTGCAATGCAAAATCAGACAACGTATGCTCACCCAAACACCCGATGAAGCTTGTAGAAGGAGCTCGCAAAACCGGACTGTACGCGCGCAATGTAGGTATCAGTGCGTAGCTCTCGTCAGGGGCAACACGCTGCACTTCTCCACACTCAATTCCGACCACCGAAGCACATATAGCGTCAAGATGAAGCTCTCTCTCTCTCTCTCTCTCTCTCTCTCTCTCTCTCTCGTACACAGTACGCTCACTCACAGACTTCAAACTTGTTTTTTAAAATGACAAAAGATTTTTCATTAAGGTCAAAAAGTGGTATATATACCTTACAATTTCTCAAACCCTAAAGTTTCAAAATCAACCATCTACTCAATCTAACTATCAAAACTGGGATACAATCTGGAAACTTCTGTAAGTCCCAATAATTACAAGGTGAAAAATCACGTTTTCCTCAATGAATGAATAATTACAAAAAATAATAATCCTCCGAGTAGTTACTGTCGTGGGGTCTGTCTAGCTTCTAACAAGATCCTTTGTGGTGAGTTTGGTGAGTCTCCTCCTCTTGGATTTCAACCAAGGAAGCTCTAGGAGGATCTTGGCGGTTGTTCTTTTGGGGACAAGCGCGGTACACATGCCCTTGTTCGCCGCACTTGAAACACAGGTTATCCTTACGATAACGCTCAAGCTCTTCAGGAGAGAGTTTGTTCTTACCTTTGTAAACTCCCTTCTCTTTAGCTTTGTTGGAGTTTCCCTTAGGAGACTTTTGGACATTGTCCTTCCCCTTAGGCTCGTTGGAACCCTTGTTTTCCGTGGGCTTATTATTTCTTTTAGCCCCCGTTTGGAAATTTATTCGAGAGGCCACCATAGTATGGTGTATTACCGCCGATATGGTACGTGGCCTTTGGGAGTTGACATACTCCACCATTTCTTCGGTAAAGCCCGCACAAAATTGTTGCTTTTGCTCTCCAAAATCCAACTTTTTGAAGACAGTGGCTTTGAGTTGTAGGTCCCAAAACTTGTTTACATATTTGTGGATGGATTCATAAGCAGAGAGCTTCAAGCTTCGCCATTCGGTGAGTACTTTGTCTTTGGCATCTGTGGCCAAAAACTGCTTCATAATGGAAGCTCTTAAAGCTTTCCATGTTTTCGTGGAGCTTCACCGTTGGCTCGTAGGCTAGACCACCATTGCCTGGCCGACTTTTGAAAGTGCATAGCTACATGGCGTAGCTTAGAGGACTCCGTGAAGCCCTCATCTCCAAACTCCGCATCAAACTGCTAGATAAAGGCCAAGACTTTGTCCGTAGCACCAAAGGTGACATCATAGGTAAGGAAAGAGATGCTCTTCCCTCCCTCTTTGAACTTCTTCAGCTTGCATGACCTCTTCCATGCGGCATAGGATTTTCTACGGCCTCTTCTTTTTGATGGTTCAAAGGTTGCACCATCACTTTCTTCAGAAGGTGGAGAAGAGGGTGACCTCTTTCTCTCCTTTTTTTTGTCTTGATCTTCGTCGTCTTCACCATCACTTTCGTAAGAGGAAGAGGATGAAGAAGATGGAGAAGAGGGTCTCCTCTTTCTCGCCTTTTTCTTCTCTTCCTTTTTATCATCCCTCTTTGAATTATGGTGTGGAAAAGAGTGCGATGGTCTTCTCCTCTTTGGTGGTGATGGAGAGCGTTTAGCCCGCCGTCTTTGTGGAGCCATCTCCGCCGAGGTGGCGGGAGACTCACTTCTTTCTCGTTCCTTCGGTGGAGGCTCTTGAGTTCTCATTTGGGAAGGAGATGCATCATCAAGAAGTAAATTCTTGAGCCCTTCGTATGGATTCTCTTCTTCTTCCCGAATCGGAGAGAGACCTCTTTTGGGAGTCTCACAAGGAGGCTTCCTAGGTGTTCTCTCGTCATGGTGATGACCTTGAAGAATCCCGTGAGCACGGAGCTGCCGTTGCACTTCACTTTGGAGAGATGGATTTCCCATGGCTTGTTGAAGCCTAGAAACAAGATAGTTAACAAGCATCGGAGCATCATTAGTAGCTTGCTCATTAGCCAAATCAAAGGAATTGGGTACACCTTGTGGACATCTGGCCTAGGGAGCTGACATGTGTCCCTCATTCCCTTGTGTAAAGGGAGCTTGTGTGTGTGTGTGTGTGGCTTGCTTACAAGAAAGGCTCGCTCCCTCCTAAGTAGGGATTGCAAAAGACATTTTTGTACACACACAAAGCATCCAATTCCCCTAGGGTTGACCTTTGGACACAACCTTTGAATTTTGGAACCTTAGCATTTTGGAAGTCTTAATGAGCTGAACTTTAGGGTCTTTTTAGCCCATTGTTGCACATGGCTCTTTTGTAGATGGCCCCCCCTTTGGATCCCTATTTTCCCTCCTTTGGATCCCTACTGTGGCCGGTCTGCCAACTTAACCAATATTCTAGCTTTTTCTCCCCTGGTACTTCCCCATATTAAATGATCAGCTCAACATGAGAAAATTATTTAGGACAATTAGATATTGATTATTATGACAAGCAAGATCTTATGCAATCATAGGAGAACCAACCTTATGAATAAGAAAGATAAAAGAGCCACTCGCTTGGCCATAGTTAGCAATCTTAGAGCTTTGTAAACCACTATAAATCAATAATGTAAAAACTTGAGTTACTTATATATTGTAATGGTATACATGATTTTTTTCTCCAAATTACTTAATGAATCTAAAGTTAAGTTAGTATTCAATCAATAAATTAAGGATTGATCTAGCAAATGAGACAGAGATTCTCGATAGTATGAAAAGAATTTGAGTTTTGAGAATGAGATAGTTATCAAGAAACCAACTTACATTCTTTGTGCACACGATAGCCTTCCTTAGAATGACCTAGATTTGAAAGTATTTAGGTATGAGACTAATAGGAAGCCCAAAAGAACTCTTGGTATGATACTTCTTAAAACCCTTTACATATTGTTGGTCAACCAGGTTAGAGCACAGAGGGGGTACCTTTGGTGCAATGGTGGAAGCTTGTGCCGAATGCAGATTGCTCAGAATGGCATGAACACGCCGAGCGCGTTTAGATTGGCAAAGCTGAAATACATGATACTTGTCGAATGCTGATTGCTCTGAATGATCAGTTAGACCGAGCGCGTTCATGTTGACAAGGTGGATATATGGATCTTTTATGGAATTGATTTAACCTAGTTTTTTGAGATGATACGAATGGTTTGTAAAGGTTTTTAAGATGGGCTCAACACTAAAAGTTTCTCGAGGAAGAATTGGCTAGCAAGTAACTCCAACCAGAAACTGGAAAGAACTCTTAGAGTAATCAGTAACATTGGTAAAGTGGAAAGGTTATCCCTTCGAAGATGCCACTTGGGAGGATGAATTTCTCTTCTCAAAGATTTTTCCAATTTCGGTTAAGATGAGGACATCTCAAATTCTTAAGTTGGGGTGATTGTAAGGTCATCTCAAATTCTTAAGTTGGGGTGATTGTAAGGTTTCCAGTTTTTGAAACCTTAAAGGTTGTATAGAGATTAATCAAACTGATATGATTATTGAAAAAGCAATGTAGAATTGTCCGACCATGGCAAATATTGGTATTTTTGGAATCTTAAGCACAGCAAACCCCGGGCTAGAAATTTTCAGATTTAAATTCGAACAAAAACTGACCCCGCTAGTCCTTCCGGAAGATTCAATGTAAAATAAATTATTAAGAAAAATTGAAGAGTTACAGTAATCATTTAAACATAGACTTTATTAAGGGTCTCCCAGATATTTACAAGATATTTTCCAATTAAGCAAAAATAGGTCAAATTATAGCAGAATTGACATTTTAAAACCTGGCAGGTAATGGGAAGGTCATCACTGACCTGCCAGGGACTCATTTAGAAGCAGGGGGCATTTTTTGACTTGCTGGGGACTGCTTGAACTGCAAGCAACTTCCTTTTACAACCTGTGAGAGCTTGTGAGTGCCAGAAAACTATAAATAGGACCCCTTGCTTCATAATTTGACAAACTCGGAGCCTTGACACTCTCTCTCTCTAATCTAGAGAGAACGCTACGCAGAAATCACTAGAGATTAGGATCTAGTCGATTAACCTAAAGGGTAATTAGCCTAATCCTTCTTAATTAGCAAGGCTAGCAATTTTGTTAATAAATCAAAGATTAGGCCTATGTATACTCATAAACCCTCTCTTAATTAATTATTCTCTGTTGATTGTTATAATTAAGCTTGGTAATGTTAAGCTAATTAATTATCCTATCATATTAGAGCTGAAATTAGCCAAATTAAACATGAATTAATGGGAAATATATTAATTAAGCTTAGATTAATTTGAGGTAATTATAAGAGCTGTATTAGATAGTCACTAAGCTAGAAATATTATCCTCTAATTTTTTGAGTAATTTTCCTTATTAATTAGGCAGAATTACACTATTTTTTAGAGACAATTAAAGGGGAAAATAATCAAATTGATTTTAAATGGTTTGAGTTATTTATTAGTGGTTGATTAGGAGTTAAGGAACCCGTGATAATTAGGAGAAGCTCAGATAATTAATTTACCTAATTACTTTAGCAAAAATACTCTGTTTTTAGAACTAATTAAATAGGGGAACTTAGTAAATTGATTTCAAATTCTTTTAGTTATTTATCAGTGGTTAAATAGGTGTTAGGAAACCCACAAAAGTTAGGAGAAGCTCAGATAATTAATTTACCTAATTACTTTAGCAGAAATACTCCTTTTTTAGGACACATTAAATAGGGAAAATTAGTAAATTGATTTCAAATGTTTTGAGTTATTTATCAATCGTTAATTATGTGTTAAGAAACCCATGATAATTAGGAGAAGCTCAGATAATTAATTTATCTAATTACTTTAGCAGAAATACTCTATTTTGTAGACAATTTAAATAGGGGAAATTATCAAATAGATTCAAATTGAATTGAGTTATTTATCAAAGGTTAATTAAATGTTATAAAACCTGTGATAATTAGGACACGCTCAAATGAGTAATTTACCTAATTACTTCAGCAGAATTACTTTATTTTAAGGACAAATTAAATAGAAGAAATTAGCAAATAGATTCAAATTGAATTGAATTATTTATCAAAGATTAACTAGATGTTAGGAAACCCGTGATAATTTGGACAAGATCAAATGAGTAATCTAGCTAATTACTTTAGCAAAAATACTCTATTTTTTGGACAAATTAAAAAGACGAAATCTGTAAATAGATTCAAATAGAGTTGAGTTATTTATCAGTGGTTAATTAAATTTTAGGAAACCCGTGATAATTAGGAAAAGCTCAAATGAGTAATCTACTTAATTACTTTAGCAGAAATACTCTATTTTTAGGACAAACTAAATAGGGGAAATTAGCAAATAGACTCATATTGAATTGAACTATTTACCAGAGGTTAATTAGACCTTGATAAACTCGTGATAATTATGTTACCCTCAGATAATTAGTTTATCTAATTATCCCAGTAAAATTACATTATTTTTAGGGAAAAATAAAAGGGAGAATATAGTAAATTAATCCAAAAACCTTTGAGGTAAATATCAGAAGTAGAACACACCTTGAGATATCCATGATAAATACCCCAGCCTCAGATAAATATTTTAGGTATTTATCTTCAATAAAAGTAACCGATTTTGCGTATAAAATAGACAAGGGAAATTAGTAAACGAATTTATATATTTACCAAATAAATACCTGAGGTCCAAAATTACTATTGAAGGGTGGAAAAATCACCTCAGCATAAATGGA
Organism: Adiantum capillus-veneris; assembly: GCF_014529385.1. Taxonomy (NCBI): domain Eukaryota; kingdom Viridiplantae; phylum Streptophyta; class Polypodiopsida; order Polypodiales; family Pteridaceae; genus Adiantum; species Adiantum capillus-veneris. The sequence continues at coordinate 19,970,398 of NC_140947.1, forward strand.
TGATATAAGTTTTCCCCATTAGTGTCTCATGCCCTCCAGATGCAAGTACAGGTGATTGGCTTTGGAGAAAGCCATTCCTTTCGCTTATGGTTATTTTCTGTAGAGCTTCCTTGCTGCAATCAGGATGGGTATATCTTGCAATCATTGTTCTGCATAGGATGACATTTTGGAACTTGGTCAAAGTCAAAGATTCCCAGATGGCACTCCACTCCAGCCAACCAGACTAGTACAGAACCGGTTCCCGGTGAGTCTTTGACGGCCAATATCTCTGCAACCGTAACTCTGATCACTGATATGAAAAGACTGCACACTCCAAAAATTGAGCACTTCAGGCCCATGCATTCACTTCATCTCTGTCCCCTTAGTTGCAGTTGCCCAATCTGGTACGGATCTGCAATTGACTTTAACTTCAAATTGCCATAACTTTTGCATCGTAGCTCCAATCGATGAGCCGTAAAGACAGGCAAGTAGAGCACTTCAAGCACTACAGTTCTAGATCATATCCTCCCACCTCTTCTCACTTCAAGCATACTCTTTTTTAGCATGATTAAGGCATCTATTAGCCCTTTTAGCAGCATTTGGCATACATTTCATGGGTAGCACTAGTCGCTGGGTAGTAGTGGATGCAATCCGGCTAATGGTTTGAACTCCATGCTAGGTCGAACATTGAGAACTCCTCTCCGATGCAAATGCTTCCGCAACCCTAATGTATATTGAAATTGTGTAAAAGTATAAATTGTATAATTTTTGCATGAACCCCTTAGTGGGGTATCTGTCAATCACCCAAGATTCTCTTGTTATGGATCAAAAGATTGATATTCTTTTTGTAGAGCTTGAAAAAGAATGCACTTCATATAATCTCCTTCAGCAAAATCTTGAGAAGTTACAAAAACATAGTTCCTACAAGCACAATCATGAAGATGACAATGAAGACAAGTGGCCTATAAAAGTTATTAATCATACTTTGGATGCTCAAGCCAAGACAAAACAAAACAAGATCTATAAAAACGCATTTACTTTTATGAATTATAATGGAGAATAAGATGCACGATGCTTATCTCTTGGTTATCACACTTTGATGACTATTTTCAAGGAGAAAAGTTCAGTTGAACAAGATAAAATCAAGTGCGCAACAAACCAAATGACAAAACGTGCTTCTTTTTTTGTGAAATGTGACTCATAAACAACACAAATGGCCACGAACTTGAAATAAATTTCAAAGAATGAAAATGAAGTACTTTTTCCCATCTCAATACAAAGAGAAGACAAACATGCATGGGATAATCTTCAATCTAGGGCATGGAAAACTACCACATACTACACATACCGCTTTTGGAAAACTTTGCATGCTCTTTAAAATGTAGAAATAGTTTCTCGGTCTACTTTCAACTCAAATATATTGCCATCTTGGAGTATACTTTGCATGTTTAGATCAACAAATTTTGTCCACAATGGTGGACACAACATTACAATCAATAACGACCACAATCAAGCAATTCCAATCAAAATGGATTTGGACAAAGTAAGGGTAAATAACAATGGTTCAAGTAATGCTTTTAAACCTTCATCCCTTCCTTTTCTTGAAGTCACAGAACAAGGCTTCACATAGTCACAACAACAAAAATAATGGCAACAAGAATAATGAAAAACTTTCTATGATGTTTACGACACTTTTCATAAGATGGGACATACAACTAACAAGTGTCCTTAAAGCAAATCAGGCCCTTTTTCATACTTTATAGAGGGGATTGAAGATGATAATGACCATCGGGTGCACAACATGGAGATGGATGTCAACATTGCCAACACTTTTGATGATAGCAATAAAGAATCTCAATGTGAGACTGCCAAGATCACACAAGTACTCCTGCTTCTCAGCTACATAGTCTCTTACACATACAAGTCAAGATTGGTGATGATGCTTTTTACATGATGCTGGAAGTACATGTGATTTCATGTGTTGCTCAAAATTTGAGATTGCATACTACTCCCATGGATTTGTAAGAAAAATCAACTTTCCAAAAAACCAAATTAAATTATGTATATGTGGTAAAAGGTTTGCAATACCAATTAGGAGACTTCATTGAATCACAATATTTTCTAGTAGCACCATTGCAAAATAGAGATTTAATTTTGTATATACTTTAGAGAAATCATTTAATCCAAGGATTGACTATAATAAGCATACACTCATTGCCGCACATAATGAAAAATCTTTCATATTACAAGCTAACCAAAAGCTAGAATCAGAACCTCTTCTCAATCACCACTCAAGCTAAAAGGTTAGCTCAAAAAGATAACAAATAATTTTTTGTTCTAATTAATGAAATTGAAACACATAAAGACCAATTGTCTCTTTCTCAAGAAAACTTCTTGATGAAATATAAAGAAATTTTCATTGAAGATCTACCTTCAGGATTACCTCCTTCTAAAGTGGAAGACCACACAATAGAGTTGATTTCAGATAGTGCACCACCTTGCCAAGCACATATCATCAAAATCAAATTGAACAAAGAGAAATTTAATATCTAATTGAGAAATTATTAAATGTGGTTTAATGAAGCCTACATGTTCACCTTTCGGTGGACCATTTCTCTTAATTTGAAAAAATGACCCAATCCATCAAGAAATGGCTTAGACCTCAATCTATTCATGAGATTTATTTTTTTCTATGTTTGTCTAGTTATTATAATGGAAATGGCCTATGAACTTTGAGAGTAGCGAAAATTAGAGATAGCACTTTTGTGGAATTACTTTGTGAGCATAGAGGGTGAAGTTAATTGATAGTAGCAACATAAACATAGCATTTAGCTAACTTGGCATGAACAATACTTTTGCAAGAGAGAGAGTTTAGAGAACATGACAACAATTGCGGACCAGATTTATGTGGAGCCGGCCCCCCCTCCACGGCATTTGTATTATAGTTACTCCCATCAAGAGAGACTTGGTACAATACAATCTTTGTGTTCCTTGTGACCTAGGTGATGAAATGAAGATGGAAAGCTTCATGCACAAGCATAACATAAAATTTGTGGAAAGCATTAACTATCCCAAGCCTTAGTCCCAAGGCCTCAAACACCTTCAAAGGTGGAGAGAGCTAGCGGGGAATGAGGGTAGGGAAGAGGAAGAAGAAACATTTCATAAGAGAAAGAATTAGTTCCTCACTTATCATCACTTTTCTTGCTAGCATACATAGTAATGAAGATGGAGAAGATGGCAAGCTTAAGCATTGAAGCATGGCTCTTGGTTGGATTTGCATGCCATAGCCAAGAGTGTTGGTGTAGGCTCTCAACTTCTCTACTAACTTGGAGAAGGAGATAGAGCTCTTGCACTTTGTATTTCACACAATGAGAGTGTGTGTGGGAGAGTATAACCCTCAAGAAACCCCCTAGCTTGCTTTGGTCAAACCCCCCTTGTAGCTCATGTTTGAAGCTCATTGGACCCCTCCAGCCTAGCCGATCACAAGAAAGAGGCATATCAAGCAAGCATGCTAGCCTTGGGACAAGTGTTCCCATTTTCCCTTTGAGAGAGAGGACTTGATAAATGCAAAAACAATTAATTAAACTAACTAATTTATCATTGGACCCCTGGAAGGACAACCAATAGGCTTTAGGCACACCATGAGGGCAACATGAGGAGGAGCTTGACAAGTGTCCCTTTGCTTTCTTTGTACCAAGCTTGCCTTGTGTGAGGGTGTGTGTGTTCTCTCTCATCCCCCTAGCTTTAGGACTTTCCCCCTCTCTTGTAGGGATGGGATTTGACTTTTTGGACACCTTACCCCCAAGCACCTTAGTCAGCAAGCATGACAAAGCACCTCAAGCTTGGGTAGTGTTCCCACAAGCACCTCAGGCTCCCTAGTCAACAAGCATGACAAGCACCTCGAGCATCTTAGTCATCAAGACCAACAAGCACCTCAAGCACCTTAGTCATCAAGAACGACAAGCACCTCAAGCTTGGGCCAGGTTGCCACCTCAAGCTCGGGCCGAGTTGCCACCTCAAGCTCAACCCTAGCTTACCTAAGGTCAAAAGGCTTTTTAACACTAACCTTTGGAGGTCTTTAATGAAGCTAACCCTAGGGTCTTTAAGCTCCATTAGCATTGCTCTTTGATAGACCATCTCTCGTTTGGATCCATTACCTTTGGTCTTGTGTTGAGATGCATCTAAAGCACACATTTATATTCTAACCCTTGTTCCCGTTTATTCTCCCATATTAAATGATTATTTTAATATGAGAAAATCATTTGGGCTGGTTAGATATTAGTTTTTACGACAAGTTATTGAAGAAAATTCATTCAAAGTTTGTCATACTTAGCTTTATCACTCACAAACATTTGTAAAAAGAACACATCTTTCACTTAGAATGACCAATATCAAAAAATCTTTTCAAATACTCATATATGAACTCAAATATGTCCCTTTCTTACAAATTTTTAATTTCAAAAGATC